>NC_048411.1:21992130-22087249 GCF_013103735.1 Etheostoma cragini
TCCCCGCCCCCGCTGCTGCCGCCTGCTCTCGTCCACTTTACAGGCGAGGCGCAGTTCATCTCGAACGAGCCTATTCATTCTCCCTTGTGGGGGGAGGGCCACTTTGTGCTTTAGCAGAAAGGGGGGAAGGACTCAGAAGTTGTCAATGTTCAAATTTTTGAAGTCCTGGATCTTTGCAATCCTACCTACAGCATCTTTAATGTTCTTAAAGTTCAGTTTACATTTTTGTTTAAGTTAAGTATTAAGTGATTAATGTTGTATTAGAAAGAAAAAATAATTGTCTTTAAATAAAATAAATGTACATACATGCATTGAATTATAGACAAAAATGGCCTGCAAAGAAGATGTTATGGACTTAAAAAACACATTTGTGTACATGACAGTGACTAAGCAAAAAACTTAATGTTTTGACATGATTTACTACACGTTGTTTTCCTTTACTATATGTTATGGTTACTTCTTAACGCTGTATCACTTGTTCAGAGGTGGATTAACTAGAGCTCTGCAATTGTACTGGACTGTTACTGGACAATTGTACCCAAAGTTCTAAATTCTTCAAATCATTTTGTCAAAGACTTATATTTTTATTTCAAGGACCTTAGATATTACTATGATTAATATAGACAGACAGACACACACACACATACTCTCTTTCTCTATTTAACCCACACAGTCACTCTGTCTGTTTATTCCCCTAATCCAGTCTGCGCCATCGTTCTGTTGACAGCATTCTTCTTCTTCTCTCTCTCCTCCCTACCCTTTAATTCCCCTGTCACCATCTCCCTTTCTTCCTTCTCCCTTCTCCTGTTTTCTCTCCCGCACTCTCTTTCCATCTCAAATCTTTCATGAATATTCATTAGGGTGTTATTTGCATTGCTGGCTCCTGAAAGAGGCTGAGTACACAAAGGTGACAGCCATCAACCTCGGGATAGCGCCAGTGTTTGTATGTTTTTGAGGCTCTGAGTGTGTGCGAGGGCGAGAAACATATACCGAGGTAGACATGGAAGAGCAGAAGGAGCCAAGTCAGAAGAGTGGGGGGTTTTGTGTATTTTGGCTGTATCACTTGCAAAATTATTTACATTATCACTGGAATTCTAATTACCATGTCTCTGAGTATAAGCAAAATTTGAAACATATGTTAATTTCTGAACTCAGTTGTTGAAATGACAGTGATCCGCGGGACCGCTGTGTATGTGCGCACATGTCCGTCTCTTTATACAAATTTCTCCATCTCTCCCTGTTTTATGTATCTTTCTCCTTTTCTTCGCACGCCTCTATTTCTCTTTGAGTCTGGGCCTGCCAAAGCGAGTTTGGGATGCTTTATATGCAAATGCCTGGCCGGTTATTGTGTTGTGTTTATTGTTTGTGTCACTCCTTGTTGCACGATAAAGGAGCCCCATTTAGAAACGGGGCTCCTCTATCTTGCTTCTGCATTCCTCTGCTGGAGATGCACAAGTTGTTCCGAGTAGCCCATTTTCAAAGCGATGCTGCGCAAAGAATGTTCATATTTGAACTCAACTGCCAAACACAATACAACCATCCCTTCAGAAGCTTCGACCACAGATTCACGGACAGATAAATACTGGCCGGCCAACATGTTCACATGCTGCCTTCCCTGCCACCATCAACTGTCACCGCCTGTTGCGGTTGGCTGGAACAGTGTTTTGTGGCTCGTGCACTCCATTCTGTTGTTATTTTATTTCCACAGGCATGGCTGTGTTTGAAAACTGGATGTTTTTTCATCGCACAAAGAAAACAGAGCGCTAGGTGAACGTGGAAAGATATTTACAAAATTTGACAAAAGTGTATTGGATTAACATCACTTACCATACATTTAAACCAAGTGGTGTATGCATGTGTTTTTTTTATGTGTTTAGGTTTTTTTCTCTAAGTTACCCCAGGAGTTTAAAAAATGAGTTTGAGTATAAGTTTGATTTTATTTTAACAACCTTTGGGAAAACAGCTGATATATTTACTAACAGAGAGAAATCCCTTCCACAGCTTTCCACCCTGGAACTCAAATAACATTTTTATTTTCTTGGCCTGGGACCCAGGCTCATGAAAACATATGTTCTGTTTTATTATGCTGGGACCCACTTCAAATAAGCTACAGATGTTCCTATTGTAGAAGCCCCAATTTGTAATGCACAACGGCTGAACTGCATACAATATATTCATTTTGTTATCAATTGTAGATGTGAGTATACAATGTCTTCTACAGCATAACTGGTGGTGTATTTGCTCTGTAAACCAGGGATGGACTGGGACCAAAAATCGTCCCAGCCCGGCCCAACCCACGCTTAGCCAACCTAATGCAATCATACAGCAACATGTCTACGTCTTTTATTGTTGTAGTGTTATCATCAACAGTTTGTTCACCACTTGTTGTTGGCCGGTGATGGGAATAAATAACGGCGTTACTTTTTTTCAGTAACAAGTAATCTAATTGATTACTCTTCCCATCTTAATAACCCTGTTACCGTTGCTGCCGAAAAATGTGGCGCGTTACTATAACTGAAGCTGTTCTATTCATCAGAGCAACGAGATCTGAGCTGAGAGGCAAAGACTTCTTTTCTTCCTTGATTAGTGGGCCGTGCACAAGACAACTGCATAAATGCTGAAGATTGGCTGAGGTTGAGTAAAATTCCATGCTAAGCCAATCAGAGGTAGAGTTGGAGTGTTCAATAGCACGCATAGTTGGACACACAACGAACAACACAAGCAAGTCAGTCAACGAGAGACAGGTATGGTGTTTAAGGAGCTTCATTGCTAAAGATTTCCCACCGTGGTCAAACAACAAAGGGGAGGCACTTTGTGTTTCTCACTATGACTCTACAGCGGCTACTCGCTCTGAAGCTAATCACTGTCACTCTCTTACTTCTCCTTCACTCCTTGTGTTTTATGTCCATTTAAGTTACTTGAAAGTAACGCATTAGTTACTTTCCGAAGTAACAAGTTACTTCACAAAGTTATCTTATTGAGTTACTAATCTAGTTACTTTTTGGAATAAGTAACTAGTAACTGTAACTAATTACTTTTTAATAGTAACTTGCCCAACACTGTTGTTGGCTCAGTTTTATCAAGAGGCAAAGTGTTTTAAGGGGAGTTCTGCTTACAGCAGGTTCTACATCAGCCACGGGAGCTGATGAAGGTCCTACTACTGCCGAAAACTGAGCTGTGCTATGTGTTTCATGGGCCGTGTCTGTCTGAAAAAACAAACAAAAACAAGCCTATGTGATATTTTTTTAATGAAGTGTTTTGGGCCAGGCCAATGTCAATTGAAAATACAATGGGCCGCTGATCTAGACCTACTTCTTTGGTCATTTAAATTAAATTTAAGAAATGAATAAAAGTGTCAGCGGTTGGCCCAAAAAGTATTTTGTCCCATCGGAAAAGTGCCCGGTATGCCAGATGGCCAGTCCGCTCTTGCAGTAAATATCAAATCATAAAGCATCCCAAAACAAAAGGGAGACGTTTATATTTCCACGCAGTTGCTAGTAGCCAAGGAACACACAGAGAATTAAAAACAACATGATGGACTCTTCAGAATAGGTATTTATATTTACTTGAGTTTCTGCTTAGGAAAGTGACCAGACAACACAATCTTCTGAATATAGCCATACTGAGAAATACAGAGAGAGTTGTTTGGAGCTGATAGTCTTAATTGGCTTTGTAGCAACTCATTTGGTAATGGCTTGAAGGTAACAAAGGTTTATTTTATTTGTTTAAATTACGCACTAAAGCTTTAAATGCTGCTAAACAATAGTTATATTTAATCTAGGATAAAAGCATTCACCTTTCAAGTAATTTAGCCAGTTAAACTGGACAATACCTCTGTTTTGTGAAAACCTCTCCATTAGTATCAACAACACTAAAGGGCACTATGCAAAAATATGTTAGCAAACCATCATCACCAGTGATTTGGGATATAATTTCTTATTACGCAGCCATGCCAAACATGTTTACATTGGTATACTCAATTGTAGTATGGGAATGTTTTTTTACTAGGCTGGATAAGCTTACTGTACCCTAAGTATGTGCATCTGTATTACACAGGACAACATCCTAACTCTTTTAGTGGACCCGTGCCCAACAGGCCCATTTGGTAATCCATCCGTGACTAGCCTCTCCTCTTTTACCTTTAACTCTCAATATGAAGAATGTCTCTGCGGCTCCACTTTGAAGTGGAATTCATTAGGCTGAATATCGTTTACATAGCCCTCCAATGTTACAGAATGCCATCATTCTTCAGAGAATCTCTGCTATGAGTAGCTTTTTTATCTGTTCAACACATTGAACATACTTTTCTTCCTATACCATTTGCTTATAGTGATGCACTCTCTGCATTAGTCCATCCAAACTTGCAATTCACATTATTGCTTTCTCTTTTAGTGTACTGTGGGGAGCCTTAAACAATAATAATATTTTGTGTCTGTGTGTGAATATTTATACACTACCGGTCAAAATTTTGGGGTCACTTACAAATTTCCATTCCACTCCATTATAGACAGAATACCAGCTGATCTGAATGGGGGGCTGATCTTAAATGCAATATCTACATTGCCCATTATCAGCAACCATTCATCCAATGTTACAAAGGCTCATTCTGTTTACTAATCTGATATCATTTAAAAAAAACTAACTAGAAAAAACATTGGTGAACCCTTTTGCATTTATGTAAGCCCATGTAATGTGAAAACTGCTTCCCTGGTTAAAAAAGCAATGCAACTGATCTCGACTGCTGTTATGTCTACAATGGAGTGCAATGGAAATTTCTAAGTGACCCCAAACTTTTGACCGGTAGTGTATATATCTTACACAGTGTACCATGCTGACACCTAAAAATAATTGTATCGTACAGCTGTAATCAATTGTAATTGATATTATTTGATACACTAATCTGATTCAACTAAGTAAATTTTCTTTACAAGAGCTATAAACCTGTCAACGTTCTTATAAACGTTTTAGTAATTGTTCTATCTTTAAAGGCTTGTTTCTCAGAACTCAAAAACTAGTACTTCTAAAACGAAAAGAGCAAGTTTTAAGTGTTTTCTCCTCAGAATAACCCTATTTGTGCTTGATCAAGTGTGACTGTCTCTCTCTCCCCTTTCAGTTACACATTTACCCACTGAGCCAGTGAACACCATCAAAACTGTATAGATTTTTTTTCACACGTATGATTGCTCAGCCACCATGACAGTAACAGTATGTGGTGTTACAGAAAGCACAAGCCCCACACAATAGACAAAAATCTGCCTGTAAAAGCATCCTTTGTGTCTTGGTTGGATTGCATTTGTTCCTTAAAACTCTTCAAAGGAGAAGCTACAATTTCAACCAGAATATAACATAGCAATGGATGAGTGCTTAAACTTCAACTAATCTGTACTCAAGATTTCCTATCAAACCTGTCCAATGATATGTTTGAGTTTAGCTCTGAGCTGTGTAATCTCAGAAGATGCACACCTAAGGTGGCACACACAGAAGGCTGTTATTGTTCATTCCAGACACGGTACATCCCCGTAGATTAGTTACAGTTTAGTGGACCTTTTAAAAAACAATTCCTAAATCCTTCTTGGAATTCCCACTGGGATCACAAAACACTGGGAACAATTTGCTCTGTTTTTTTCTTTGAACTTCTCTTTGCCATGTGACCATTTAAGATCATATGATTACAGGGCACAGTTGCTCTGAACCGTGTAATCTACTGGTCACTTGCAATGTTGTGATCTTTCAAACCTGTTTTGTTTACTCTACTGTTGCACTCGTTCTCAAGTCACAGTGGATGAGAGCATCACCCTGTACAAAAAGTGATTGTCGAGGCTTCAGTCAGGGAAATACCTGCACTCTGCCTTATTGGATATCTAGCATCGATCATGGTTTCAGTTTGTCCTATCAAAGATGCTGCACATGTTGAGAGGATTTTGGTTTGAGCTTGTTGCCAGCTTCTAGTGACAACAGGAGAGAGTAAACTAGCAAATGTGTTTTCCGGGAAGGCTGCTCTCATGCTTGCTCCTAAGGGCAGAAATAAGAGCTTTGAGACAGGCTTCACCAAGGAGGGACAGAACAATTCCCGGTTCAGCCGAGGACCGAGGAGTCTAGGAGCTATCAAATAAGGGGATGAGCTTATCAAATAAGGGGGATGAGATTCAGCCTGTGTCAAACTGTTAATTAGTTATGAAAGGAGTCACGACTAAAGTAAATGGGGCGGCACAACTATGAAGTGTAGTCTACACTCCAGACCACACAATCCAAATGTCATATAAATCCGGTGATGTTTGTCATTCTAGGTTAATATCCATTGTTGGACAAAAACTCAAACTTATGAATCATTCTGAATAACTTTTCAGTTAAGGTAAGGTCTTCAAATTACATAGGACATTTTAGTTCAGTAAAGCTCCTGGAAAAATGCACTAAAACTACACATTAAATTCAAAACGGCTGACTTTCTGTTGGTCTTAGGGTATACTTCCAAGAGGGTTTTTTGTACATTGTTACATGTTACATACTGTATGCCTAATGATTTGTATAAGTCTACGTCAACATTTAAATGAGGGGGGTTCAACTTTCAAAATTTGTGGAGGGCCCTTTTGAGCCATTTTGTCACACCAAGCATGAAACCCATAAAATATAATAGTTTATCTCTCATGCTGTCAACCTGACTAAAAGCTCTCTAACTCTACCAATTTACTTAATTTCACTAAAGTACAGCTTTCTGACAGCACATTTTATTTTGATTATTTTAATGTCTGTTACTGTTAGTGTCTCTTTTTGTTATTGCGTTTATTGGAAGGCAGTGTGGCTATTACGGGCAGTAAATTGTTGAACTTAAACTAAAATTTCATTGAGAACAGATGCTTTCAACTACTGGGGTATGGTATGAATAGATGGCTGGCTCCATTAATGACCACAGTGGTTCGTGTTTGCTCGTTTATCAGTGCTAATTTGCTCGGCTAATCTCCCCATTAAGCTCAGTGAGAACATTAGCCTAGCAAATTAGCACTGATGAATGGGCTATTATTCATAGCAAAATCTCCACTTCTATTTGCCTATTTCATTTGTTCTGTTTTCTTATACCCTCTTCCTTCCTCTATCTCTCTTCCACTCTCTCTTCCAGTTTCTATTTCATCTTTACCTTTTCCTACCTTCTTTTATGGTTCCTACTGCACAAGTTGCTAACTCTATTGTTTTTAACTGTGAGACATAAAGATACGTTTTAGACAGTTTTGTTCTACAAGATACGCTGGCCGACAAGGGCAAACGCCCTGCAACTTCAGAAAACACATGCAAATAGAAAAAACACAAGCAAATTGAGTAAACAACTGTATTAATTTGACAAATAACAAATAATAAACGATGCAAAAAGAAAAGCACACAAACCATAAAAAAGAGTGTCTCAAAAAGAAAAACAACTTAATTAATCTGTCTACACATGCGCAGCATTCAGCAAACACACTGCATATACACACACAACACAGTCAAATACATAAACACAATGCAGACACACACAACATAGACAAATACATAAACGTGATGCAAATAAAAAACGATGCAAAAAGAAAAGCACTCAAACCATAATAACAAATGTAACAGAAAAATGCTGCATCCGGATTACACAACGGAAGTTCTCCAGGCCTCCAGAGGGAGCATCTTAGTGGAGCAGCTGGATTTTCAACCCCACGGAATGATAGAGAGAGAGCGAGCAGATGAGAGGTTTGTTTGGGAATCGGACCAAAAGTGAATATAGCTGCGACATAACCAGGTTAGTATACATTTGAACATTTGGCCCTCCTCTTTTACAGCTTTAGCTGCTCCCTCTAGAGGCCTGGAGAACTTTTGTTGTGTAATCTGGATGCAGCGTTTTCTTGTTGCGTGTGTGTATTTGCAGCGTGTTTGCTAAATTCAAATTGTCAGTGTCAAATAAATGAAGTTGTTTTCTTCATTTGCTTTTGTTTTGTCTATTTGCATGTGTTTTCTGAAGTTGCAGGGCGTTTGCCCCTGTTGGCCACCGTAATAATAAACTGTTTAGCATTAAGAAAATTGTCACCAGTGGTTAGGATGCAGGATGAATTCAGGAGGGAGACCACTTTGGACCATGTGTATGACTTGGATATACAATTATAACTGGATGTGTAACACCTTTTGTAGGTTTAGCAGCTTGTTGAAAAACAAAGCCAAGGACCATTGCATGTAGTCTATTTTCTGCCATCTCTTTTCTTCTCCCCTCTATATTTGAATCTTAGCAGGATTTAACAAAAAGTGTTCCAGCTTAAACACGTTCAAACGCACACAATGGGAGTCTTTCAAGGTAGCGTGTGGTATGTCGTTTGATCCCCTTTTTGTTCTTTGCTTCTGAAGGTAGTCTCCATTCTGTTTTATATTCCAATCCTTATACAGGAAAGACACGTGCGCACAAACACACACACACACACACACACACACCCTCAGTGTTTGTGAATGTACCTGTCTCTCAAGAACATGCTAATGGAACACAGCATGTGTAGCCTATACAGCATAAACAAAAGAACATACAAATCTATGTGTAAATTGTGACATCTCTAGAACATGCACAGAGCCACTTTGGCTTTTTGAGTCCCTCAGAGAAAGTAGAGAAAATTGTGGAATTCTGGTCTTCCCTCCCCCCGCCCCCCTTATATCACCTAGTTTTCTGTCTATGGTCCCTTTTACTCCCCCTCTCTCTCCCTCTTGCCCTCTCCATTTCTCCTAATTAGTGTTTAATATGTGAGCTGTACGGTTAGCTAATTAATTAAATCCTGTCATCTTGTAATTAGTTGCGGAACATCCTTGTGGAAGCACTCATCTGCCCATGGAACACGATCCACAAAGATACCTTACACACACACACACACACACACGCATCTGTGGATTATTTTACTCAAAACAAAGGTGCATATCATGTGACTGAAAGCTGCAGACGGGCGACTTAATGGACCTTGATTTGAAAATATTTCTTGTCATCTGCTGTGTCAAATTTCAGAAAAGATTTACTTTTAGACTGACATGGACGAGAAGTCCTTAAAGCATCACTAGACAACTTTTGTAACTTAAAATAATATTTCCAAAATAGTTTCAGTGGTTCATCAAATGCCCTGCAACTTAAGAAAACACACGTAAATAGACACTA
The DNA here is from genome assembly GCF_013103735.1 of Etheostoma cragini. NCBI lineage: Eukaryota > Metazoa > Chordata > Actinopteri > Perciformes > Percidae > Etheostoma > Etheostoma cragini. Next base: position 22,001,273 of record NC_048411.1, read on the forward strand.
CACAAGCATATTAAGAAAACTACTTCATTCATTTGACAACACACGCAGCGTTTAGCAAACATGCTTCAAATACACACAACATTCTCTCTCTCGCTCTCTCTCTTTCTCTCTCTTCCCAGAGAGTGGCCAGAGAATAATCTCGTGAACTCCATCTTCTGATGATCATGGATCATGTGATTTTGTTTTGTCATTTGCATACTATTTATGCCAGGAAATCATTGGCCACATTGCAGTGTCAATCAAATCCCTTGTGACCATTTTGTAGAATACTTTTACTCTTCTTCAGTGTTTTAAATTTTGTAACAAATATCTTCCCATTCACTTTTTTCCCTTGCATTAATGGTAAATTGGGTTGCACCACATGAAGCGACATCATTCTTTATATAATGTGCTACAAAGAATGAATACGAGATACATGTATGATAAAGATCTTTGAGAATTGCTTCCACTGTACTGTGTAGTAATGGAAGTAGCAGTATACCTAAGTCTAGTTTTCCCTCATGTACGTTTCAGAGCAAACAATACAATGGGGAGCCACAACATTTCCAAATTAGGAGGAAAACAGTAGGTAGTAAAAAAAGTCAGCTTGAGGCCAATGAATTTGCTGCTTGGCTGATGCAAGTCACTATGCTTGATCTGTGCCAGCATGAAGTAAAGGCCTGATATAATGCAAGGTAATTGCTTTAGGTCAGAGAAAACACACCAGAGTGCCATGTCTGTGAAAGCACTATGTAGAAGAGAAAGCAGGACTATTTCCCTCCTTTTGAGGATCATGTCCGGCCTGTGTGCAGTCTCTCTAATGGGGTTTCTGAACTTAAGCTGCCTTCGTAGGGCAACCATTAGATAAGGGGAAAGAAATCATAATCTTGGGTGGTCCTGAAGCTCCTTCCCTCCTGGGAAAAGCTCAATACTACTTGGGAGAGTTGGGAGAAGTTTCACCTTCTCCCAATTTTCTCTTCTCCCGTCTCTGCCTGTTTACTCCATTCTGTTGTTGCACCCAAGTCCTCCCTGTCCACTTTGCACCAACAAGTTGTTCTGTCCGCTCCGTTCTTGCGCCGACAAGGTTCTGTCGTGCGGTGGCCCTTTTATCTAAAAGATAAAAACACAGCAAAACCAAATGAAAAGCATGCTCAAATAAAATCAATTTCCACCCCATAACATCATGACTTGCAGTTACAGGACAATGATGAATGATAAAACAGAGTACAAATTTAGTACAAGACTGTTATGAAGTAAAAAAAAAAAGAATAAATAAAGTAATATTAATTAATCACAGAGCAATATTAGTAAGCTTTCATTAGCCACTAGGATGTAGCGGAAAAAATGGATTGAATTGAGAAAGTGTGCATTTTATTGCTTACTAATTCACTATTTCATTTCAAGCGTAGTTAAATGGTATTTCATCTTTCAAATGTTGCATGGGAATGTCACATGCACACACATACACAGAGACCTATCACCACACATATGCAAACATCCACAGTGCATACTTTATTAGTCCATTTCAACATCCAGAAAAAGTGTCACGCATAAAAAAACATGCATACTACATGTAGTATCCTGTTGCCATTTTTTTAGAAATGCATGTGTGTGTTTGCCATCAGAGATACGGATATAAAGGAAGAGAGAGTGACAGAAACAGAAGTGAGGGACTGAGAGACAGTAATGAGTACTCCAGTGGAGAGTGATAAGAGAGACAGAGGGGGAGTTGGTCTGCATAATGAGTTCTCCAGCATGGAGGTGGGATGTGGGAGGGATGAACAGGACTATTCCAGCAGAGAATAGAGAAAGCAACAGAGGCGGATTGGATCACAGAGAATGGTCTTTATAATGAGTATTACAGGGGACAGCTCGTGAGGTAGAAGACATGGAAGGATACAAAATGATACAATTGTCAATCCTTTTAAGGGAATTGTATATACAAATGTAACCTGAATTCTCAGAGAAAGAAAATAACAACGTAGGATTAGTGACTGATCTGAACAGCATGTTTTAAAGTAATTACATGCAAGCCACCTATTTTGAGCCTTTGTTGGTTGTGCTGTTTTGTTTGTGTGTTAGGCTGAAATTACAGTGGGTACCAAAGCTGAAAATAACGATCCAGCTCTTTTTCTGTTTGTTCCAAAACAAACTGCTGTCAACAGGAAGTGCTTCACAAGGGCACCTAATATCTTCTTCATAAAGATCCACTGATAGAAGCTACTCCAAACAGCAGATGTTAAAACTTAAATTTACAGTGAATCAATTTATTCAGTATTCTGGGCTGTATTATTACTGTTGTTGATTATTACTTTATGCATTTTTTTTAACTGCCGTATAAATCATAGTAACGAAGACATGTGACAGCAGCTATTTGAACATTTCTGACTGATTTTATGACTCCTAATGGTAGTACATAAACAAATACAGTGTGCACTATAATTGTGTTTCCCAACCATCTTTGTGTGGATTTTTTAAGTTTAGATTTGGTCTCTTTTTTTCTGTTTTTCACCCCACTAGATTTAGTTGTAGTCATTTCACTTGTCAATGACAGAAACTGGACTTTTCAACCATTTATCAGCATTTTTAGCTGTTTCTAACTAGTTCCCAAATAGCAGCAGCTTGACAGTCAGCCCAATGAAGTTAATGTGACAATAAACATAATAAATCAGCCAAGCTAAACAATCTTCTCATACAACCCCTAGAATGCAAAAGTACCCACTGGGTTGGGAATCATTGCATTGATCTGTGCTCTTATTGAACCAGACCAGTTAAAACTGACAATGAATGTGCTTAAAGCAACCAATAGACTTCAACAAATTGTCAAGATTTTCTAAAACCAAAAACTTGACATATTTTCAATAAACAGTAAACAAACTAAAATTTAAATGCAGGGACTTTAGGTTTTTTAGTAGCCACAGTGTTGGATATTGAAACAATATGTGATTTGATATGTGATTTGAGCAGTTATTAGATGTTACAGAATTAGTAGTTATATCTCTTTTTTGAATTAATCTATGAATGAAAGCAGGGTAATGCTGTCTGGCTGAAAAGAAACACTTTTTTTGTTACAATACACTGACTGCGTTATTCTATGCCAGCTATTTGTGTTATTTATGTGTTAATACTTAACAGGAAGAAAATATAAATATATTATGGTTTCCACTTTGCACTCACGTTCCAGTTGAAGCAATCTCTGAGGTAGTTTTTGATTGTAAATAGGACCAACATCCAGACGTCTGTCAGTACTGCGTATGTGTTACTGATGTGTGATTGACAGCAAACACACAGTACATACAAACTAACTGACTTCCTCACACAGCCACGGTCTTTTTACAGGCAATGTCAGTGTTAACAGATAGATGAGGCAAAGCTGCCAGGATCCTAGTGGTGCTTTAAGAATTGAAACAATGGGGTATAATGCCATAACCTGCTGTGTGTGTGTGTGTGTGTGTGTGTGTGTGTGTGTCTGTGTGTGTGTCTGTGTGTGCACGCGCATGTGTGTTTGTGCGTGCGTGTGTGTGTATGTTCTTTCCCAGAAGCTGTCATAGTATGATCAGTAGTGGGTGGCTATGAGTGGAGACCCGTAACCAAAATATCTACATATACTGATGGGCTCCAATGGAGAGGAGAGAAAACAACAAAAAACACTGAATACACTGTATTCGTATGCTTACACGCAGACACATTTTGACTATGTAAACATGCCAAATTACCCAGCCCCCTCTTCTCTCCTCCTCCACTTATAGAGGGAAACAGGGAGAAAGTTGATGAAGAAATTAAGAAGAATAAGAGTACAATATGGAGGAAGCATCATGCCAATTGAAAGAAAAGCAGTTGATAAAAGGAGATATGGACAAATACACACACTTACAGTACATATGTGTGTTTAGTCAGCCATCCTGTAGATGCACTCATGCAGCGAGCCAGGCAGATAGACAGCTATCCCGTCATCAGCTTCCCAGCCAACCTGTCAGTCAGTTTGTCAGCCATCCAGTCATCCAAACAAACAATCTATCCATCCATCCCTCCAGTCAAACAGGCAGTTATCTAACAAACCATCCATTTAACCAGTCAGACACGTAGCCAGAGATGCAGGAAGCCATGTAGGTAGTTATTCCTATAGCCACATTAGGACAGTCACTAAACTCAGAAGACATAAATGATTACAAAGATTTGGCGACAGACACATGGAGGGGATGACAATGATACACCTATTGCATTCACTTCAGTTACATAAGAGCCTTAGATAGATAGTCTAATGGGAGAGAGGAAGAGGTGGAGGTAGTTGCTACAGAGGAAGCACAAAGAGAGGGTTTGATAGAAACATGGGGGAAGGAAGTGTGAGGAGGATGAGAGGAAAGAGTAGGCGTTGTTTATAGTAATTTAATGTAAGAAGTTGAGGCAGGAAAGATGGAAGTAAAAAAAACACATGAATTACATACTAAAAAGACCAAGTCAAGTCTTCACAAGGTCAAGTCAAGTGTACTTTACCCACTTGACTTGGAAAAACTCAGACTGCCGATGCCCTATCTTGGGCTGAATTTTGTGAATGCATTTCTACAAAAAACAGGGACTTTGGATTTTGTCCCCGTTATCTTGCATCAGAGTCGGGCTAGTAAGGGATCTCTTTACTCTTTATGAAATTATATAAAGTTACTTCTAATCCCGCACTTTCCTGGAGAAATTAGGAAATTAAACAATGAATGAAAAAAGAACAGCAGAAAGAAGATGGAGAAAGAATAACTCAATTAACTTGTTTTTCCGAAGTTTACATGCTGCCACTTAGAAACGTCATCAGGAGGCACGCGATTAATGCCCATAGCTATGGTGATGACACACAGATTTACATCGATTTACAACGTTCAACGTTCCTTTTATCTGCATTTTAGATATTAAGCAATGGATAGGAGACGGTACAAAACGAAGGTTTTTTGTACTGAACTTCAGAGAGACAAACTCAATGTGAAACTGCATGCACTGGCATTAAACCCCTGTCAACAAGTTAAAAACCTTGCCAAACATTAATGTTAAACTTCATGTTAAAAAATAACTAAGATTGCGTTTTATTATCTAAAGAACGTTGACAGAGTGCAGCCGTTTCTCTCTCCAGCCAATACTGAGACACTTATGCACTTTATTACCAGCAGGATTAATGCTTGTAATGCTCTACTTTCTGGTCTCTGAAAAAAATAGTGCAATAACAATTACTGCAAAGCTCAGATGCAGGTGTTGACTATGACCAGAGGAGAGCAGACATTACATGCATTTTAAAGTCTCTGCACTTTCCACAATTTTGCTTCAGAATTGATTTTAAGGTTCTTGGTTATGTCATGGGTTTATAAAGTTTTTAATGGTCTTGTTCCTATCTATTTATCAGATTTGCTGTTATTCCCTCTAGAAGCCTCAAGTCTTCTGGCCGTGGCCTTTTAAATATCTCTGAATAAAAAACAAAAAACAAGATGAGGCATTCTTCTTTTACTATGGTCCAGGACCGGGGCTTGACATGAACCTTGTAGTTTATCAGCCACTGTGGTTTGTGGATTTCTAAAGTTACAAGCCACTCAGCATTTTCACTAGCCACAACTTTTTGGAAATGATTATTTTATTTGATTCAAGTTGACTATGACATGCTACAATTTCTACTTCAACTAGATTTACTACCCTTTCAAATGTAAATGACCACTGTAAACACCAAAATCATAAACATAATAAAATGTGTAACACTTTAATATTAGTCATAAAATGTTCAGCTCTGATTTGTAAATAAACCTTCTTTTGCATGAAAACATGCAACGGATTTAGACACAGACATAAACAGAGTAGCTTCTTATGGCATAAGTGGTGCCTCTGCTGAATTCTACCCTTGTTTGGTGAGTTGGCTGGTGCTAATGTCAAGAGTTGTCCACGCCCCTGAGGACCTGAGGGCAGCAGACAATGTGTGAAACTCAAGACCTACTTTTTTTTAGTCTGGCTTGTAAAGGAGAATTCCGGTCAATTTCAACACCTAGCTTTGTTGTTTGGAAATTTGGAGTGCTGTCAGTACCGAGAAAAACGAAAACAATCGGTGCTAAAGACTAATTCTACATAGCCATTACTAAGGACACAACAGCTTGTGGAAAAAAATACATTTTGGAATGTTGAATTGTATGAGTTCGACAATCAACTAGTGTAGACTTCACCGGAAAACAGGAAATAAACAGAGGTATGAATTATCACAACTTTTATGCCTTTCTGTCCCATCTACGGCAGTCAGATTCACTGTCTTCTTTACGAAGGAATCAATGCACATGGGTAGGCATTTTTAATGACATTTTGAACAGGTTTAGAGGCTAAAAACATGTTTAAAACTTGCCCTGTTTAAGCCTGTTGGGTGCCACCGCTAACAGGAGGATAACTCTGTATAGGCAGAACCCATTGTTTTCATTTTTCTCTCTACTGACAGCACTCCCAATTCCCAAACAATCCTATTTGTTGGAATTGACTGGAATTCTCCTTTAATTGAGCTTTTTTCTTCATTAATCTTTAGTTACTATTGAGTTACTGTTATTATTGAGTCTTTTATTAATTAAAAAAACACCATCTCTTTGTGTGGATTCTGTGAAGCATTTTGTGTTGTATTTTAAATGTATCAAATGTGCTATACAAATAATGTCTGATTTATGGCTTGACTGATGTTGACAGGAGGATGTATTGCAGCCACTAATGACTATTTTCTCACACATATTTGTATCTTAGTAAACAGAAAAATTAACCTTGAACCTTTCAGTCTGAGGTCCTTGTGCATGCACACATACACATTTTGAAGCTGGAAATAAGAGCAAGTGAGCATAACCACACTCCTTGCTTTTGAAACACCAATCATATTTTACGTCAAACTTTTACATGTGCCGTTTTATAGTTTTTGAGTATGACTATAGCTTTGTTAAACTGCTTTCCCCTCTGCATTCTCCGCGCTTTCTCTTTCCTTCTACTGTACATGTTTTTTGCTCTGCTCTATTTCCCCTGCGCTTCCTCGCTTTTCTCACTTCTCTTCCCACCTATCCTCACCAGAGATCTCTGCTATTGACAGGGGACAGGGAAGAAGAAGAGGAGGATAAGACCAGGCTCTATCCATCATGACAAAATGTGGGGGTGGGGAGGGGTGTTGGTGAGTTTGCGCTGCTGATTGAAGACCACTAACTGAAGCAGGGAACAGAACAGACAGGAGATAGGTTGTTGTGGCAGTTTGACATGCAGTTTGTGAAAAATCAGTTAAGGCTCTCTGGTGACTTCAGCAGTGGCTTTTGTATTTGGATATTTCTGTTGATTCATGCAGGTACTTGCAGATACTCTCAGATGTCTACTGAGCACATTAATTGTTCATTCTGAAACAGTTTAACCAACTGCAGCTAAACTCACCTCTATCATAAGTGACTCTGGAGGTAGCAACGGTTATTTGCTAATGGCAAGGTTGGTGGTGTGATCCCCAGCTTATCTTGTTCAAGTTTTAAAGTGTCCTCAAGCAAGACACAGAACTCTGATTGCTCACAATGGTTGAGCCCAGTATCCTATTTTGGCACGGGCTAAGCGGGTAGCCGCGCGGGGAGGCATTTTTTCATGACACACCGGGGGCAGCACAAGCACTTAAAAATCCTCAAAGCGGTTTTCTGCTGCATTATCTATCATTTTAACCGTGTGGGGAATTGGCAAATTGCCGCCCCTGCTTGCTGAGAAGGTATTGTGACCAGAGAAGCTGTGTGAGAAGGGGAAAAGGGAGGGGGGAGCATGGTATAGTTCACCTCTGGGTCAAACGGGTTGCCGGGGATGGGTACCGATTAGGGTTTAATCGGTTATGATGGGAAACGGGAAACAAAATGAGATAAAAAACGCAAGGATTGCGCATCTTTGATGTCATACGGTAACGTGGATGCAGGTAACGGTGCTGTAATGTAGCTATGGTAAATAAGGCTCACCAAATACATTGCACAGGATTAGTTTACATCCATGAAGGTGGGGAGAGTGTTTTAGATCTGCGGCCAATTTGTCACAAAAATTCCAAAACCGCCTGAGCACATTTTAATCGCCGCTCTCTGCTTCTGAAAGCACACTTCCAGAAGAAAAAGGGCAGGGTGAGAATGCATTGTAAACTAAAAGAAGTACGTGTGTAGTCTAAGTTGTCACAAGTTCAATGCACTGCTGATATTGCAGCAGAGTGTTTAGGCGTATGGCCCTGTCTTTTTGCAGTACACAGTCTTACATTTCTGTCGGTTGTTTTAATGAAGAAATATATATATATATTTATTTAACTTTGAGTGATTATTCCCTTTTGCAGCCGCACACAAAGCTCAACATCCATAGAATGGATTTTGTTTAATAGATTAGTTTAGGAATCAATCAGTGGTTTACTTTATAATACAAAAAATGTCAGTTTGGGATTTGGGAACGCATATTTGAATGATATCAATAAAAACTTGTGCTGAATAAATAACTAAAAACCTTGTCTTTTCCCGGGATCTGATTTTCAGGTAAAATATTAAACCCTAGTGCCAATAGTGTGGGTGTTCCGCTAATACTGAGCGTCCACAAAGCTGATCGCGGTTATGAGTCAGTTAAACTTTTCATCTCCAATCCTATCCCAAGTTAAAAAAGAGCCTACTTTACAGCTTTATTATTGAGTTGATAGGCGTGTGTGTTCGTGTCGGCCATGAAATGCAAACATTTTTTTTAAAAGGGCTTCCGTTTATGAGCACCCATGAAGGAAAAACATAAATCCTGTGTTTGGTCTCCCAAATGGAACGGTCCGGACAAGGGGCGGAACTGGGGACCATGAGCTTTTCACTTTAATGCATGATAAGGATGTATTTTAGATCTACCCCAACTTTTGGACTGCTCTCAGGATTGTACATACTCTGCCAGTCACTGTGGCTTAGCAGAGAGGATCTCTTCAAAACTAAAGTTGATCAAGTCTTACGTCACTGGCGTTTTCGTCAGTATTACTGACTATCACTCAACAGGGGAGCAAATTTCATATGATGACATCATTGATAATTTTGCATTAAGGAAGGCCAGAAAGGTCAGGTTTTAGTTTTAGTTTGTGTTTTCTGTTCTTGGTGCAGTAGTGTAATAATTAGATTCTCTTTAGTGTGTATTCACATTTGTGTGATGAAGGATTTGTGCTATTTAGAACATTTATTCTTAATTTTATTTGCATATTTTTCTTAATCTTTTATATTATTGTTGATTTTTGCTCTTGTTAATTTTATTTTATATCTGATTGAAAATATATATATAATTATAACAACATTAGTGAAAGAGAAAATAATACATCCTAATTGCACAAATCCTTCATTAGACAAAGAGAATCCTTTCATTTAAGTAATTGCTATTGTAATTAAAACTGGAAACACACTTTTTTATGGTGCACAATCTCCACCTCCAACATGACAGTATAAATGATCAGAACATAAAATGAACATACACTATGATGTAGTAATTCTGCAAATGTGTATGTTGTGTTTTGTAATGGGGGTCTCGCCCTGGGTGTAATTCACTGTCGGCCGTCACTGGTTGAGCCACGACCGTTATAATTGGCATATGAGACACATTTGTTTTATGTATAGTACATGTGATGTGGCCTTGGTTTAAAGTTTGCCGAGCTCTTGCCATTTTTAGACCCCGGATCAGACGCTGACACTGTTTATTTGCCACAAATACATGTTTCTTCAACTTTATTCAATAAAAAAAAAAAATGCTGAGCACATACTTTAGCAGTAGGCTTTTTTTCCCCCCACTTATTTACTTCCAAACTTTTACACCTGGGAGCTACTACAACATTAGTCCTCTGCTACTTTGCAGCTGGCAGACCTGGTGCCTCAGCATCTCCGTTAAGGAGAAGAGACTTGTTTCACTTAGTTTCACTCACTTTCCTCTGCCCAGATTTCCCTCCACAGAGTCATCAAGCGCATGTGACCCTATGGCCAGGAGCTCAGCTCACTCACCGTTAGGCTTCCACCACCTCTTTGTCATTTTGATGTTAACTCCATATTGCAGTGTAGATGAGTCAGCCGTGGCAAATAAATTCAGAGAGCCCACAGAATGAGCTCCTTAAAGTCTACACTGGGTGTTTTTGTTGAACGAGTTCCAAAGAGCTGACTCTCGGAGCAGAAACAAGCTTTCCGTCGGTGGCACATTGAATTAGTAGACTAAGTCAGGTCAGGAGGGAGGAGAGGAGAGAGGCGGAGCTGTTATCACTCTGCAGCACCTGGACCAAAGACAGACAGGACAGGACAGAGATGTCTGTCAAACACACACACACAGAGGCAGAGGCAGAGACACGCGCATACTAAGAAAACTCAAGCAGTAGAATACACACCAAGACTGTGTGATTTGTATTTGTTTATCCATTTCTCTTCAGCTCTGAAAGGTCATCGTGGCTGTCCTGTCGTTTCCCTTTCTCTCTTAATTCATCTCTCTGTCACTCCTCCTCTCCCTGTCCTTTCCCTGTCTTCTTCTGTCTTCCCTTCCCTATAATTCCATCCATTTTGTCACACAGCATGTTCCTTTTCTTAATTTGGTGCCTTCTCTACTTTATCGGACTCCTGACATCTTCTTTTTCCATCTGTGTCTATTTACAAAAGTAATTTTTTTCTCTGCTTTGTCAATGCATTATATAGTTTGTGTGCCCGTCACCACCAATTCTGTGTTTAGTGTTTCTCAAAATCAAGGCCACATTTCTGTCAGAGTTTTTTCTGTGCATGCAACAATGGATCTGGTATTTGACCTGCAGAAAAAAATGGACACAGCACTTTTTAAATCCTGGAGTAAAGCTGTTGTTTCTGAAACGCCAAAATTGTAATTTTGAGTGATTGATGATTTTGGAGCCTTATATACTGTATTTTGAAGAATAAGGTGTAGCAACACAGGTCTGCCCAAATTTAAACAATTAGAACACAATCTGAAAAGCACTTTTAAAACCTTCAAAACTGTAAATTGAACATAATGATCACATCAGTTTACACACATGCAGTGACTTTAAGGTCTTTTCTGCTCCTAGTTTTTGAGCCCTGATTTTTTTTCCATATGGTTTTGCATCTCATTGTCATTCCTCATAGTGATCTTTTCCTATCTTTACCTCACCATTGATGCTATTCTTCTCTCAGCCTCCACGGGCCTCCAGTGTTCTTTTTTTCTCTCTTTCAAATGCCTCTATGACACACAAGGAAATACACACATGTGAAGAAGCCATTATGAAAAGCACAATCACAGATGTCACATGCCAGGTAGTGCTTTGTGTGTGCGTTTTTGTGTTTGTGTGTGTAAGCATGAGCATGATTCCACGTTTGTTGAGTGAATGTATTTGAAGTACAGAAAAAAGAAGAGGATTGAAGGGTTTTTAAAGTGTGCCTCTGCTGAGGCCATTAATTGCGATGACAGTAATGGAAGCCCGAGGTGCTGCATCTCTCCCCCAGCAGGTGACTGTTTTAACCTTTTAGCTCTGCTTAAGATTATCAACACAACATTAGCATACTAAAATCTGCATACTCAGGCTCCTCTCACGTTTTCTTCACTCAGTGTTTTTGTGAAGGTTGAGAGTTTTCAATTGACTGTTCTTAGATAGAACCGAAATAGTCTCACTTACCCTGCAATCTGCTTGGAATTTTGATGAGCCACTGAACACCTGTAAGATTGTCTGTTTCACTACCTGTACCTCTATTTTGCTTGGCCATCACAGAGTAGTAGCAATAGTAATGGACAAAAGTTCAAAACATTGATTTTTACTGCTCACTTTCAGTTTTTAGATTTCTGGAATTCTGTTCCCCAACCAGACTCAACACAGACTGTTTTCTCTGAATGTGTGTGTAAAGTGTTTTGAGAGCTCACAGACCAACTGAGACCAATACAAATTCATATGTAGCCTAAGCTCCTACATCCATTTCACCTGTTACGTGTACTTGTTTGTTTGTGTCGTGTGTATGTGTGCTGTGTACAGAAGGTGTGTGTGTGTGTGTGTGTGTGTGTGTGTGTGTGTGTGTGTGTGTGTGTGTGTGTGTGTGTGTGTGTGTGTGTGTGTGTGTGTGTGTGTGTGTGTGTGTGTGTGTGTGTGTGTGTGTGTGTGTGTGTGTGTGTGAGAGAGGGAGCCATATGCCTGACTGCATACTTCTCTAAGGACAACAAACTGATATGACATGTGTTGTTGTTGTTGTAGATGCACCTCAGACGCCAGTATGTTTCCGCTTATTGTTTAGTTTCTCCTCTCAGCTGTGGTTGTTTATCAAATTAGTTGTTTACTGGTTTTGTTTGTTTTGTTTCCCAAATTGGACCGTTGTTACCATTGTTGGAGTCCGCTAAGACCTGTGGTTTTCTTGTTGTGCGGTTCCTATATTTCTGTATTTAAATGTGTACGAACAATTGAGCCAGTCCCAATAGATGTGTCTCAGTGTGTGTTTGTGAGAGATTTGTCGACTTGAACTCCAATGGAATGCTTTAGTTGATAAATACCAATGAAATTTAACACACACACACACACACAGACAGACACACACACACACACACACACACACACACACAGAACACACACACACACACACACACACATACATACTGACACATGTGTACACACCACAAAAAGTATTGAAGTCACCAAATACCATAAAAATAAATTTAAAACCACTTTATTAATAAATGAACGGCTGAAGTCTTGGACTATTACATTTTCTTTTCATCCAAATGAACTGTATGGAGCTTTATTGCACCCTTGAGTAAGCAGTTCTCAGCTGCATGTGGCCTATATTGTCATAATATTCTCGCTGGTGTTAGCTCTTTTTCCACAAAAATGAGTCTCTTGTTCATTATCAGTGTATATGACTCCCTAAAGTTTGTCTTAATAACAGCGGCACAACCCTAGTTGGTAGTTTTAGGTTTCAATAACAGGCTGGTGTGTCAAGAAATCTATGTAACAAGGGAGAAACAACTTTTTCGTGAAAAAGAAATCATAGGCGGCCGGACAGCTAGGTTGGTAGGCCAGGTTTATATTGAGGTTTACTCCTAGATGCAGCGGGCCCTTTGCTGCATGTCATTCTTCCTCTTTCATGTCCTCAGCTGTTGTGTCAAATAAAGGCCTTACCATTCCCCAAAAAATCATCTCAAAAAAATAATGTTGGATTAGCATGCAAAAAATATAAAAAAGAAAATAAAAAAATATAAAAAAATTACTTCTGGTAACATTTTACAATAAATGTAATTATTTGATTACAATTTTAACTATATTAGAATCCATTGTGACAACATTCTTAAGCTGACCATAGCTTCCGTTTTGCATTAACACCAGCAAGGTGTTGATCTCACAACTCATATATCTTACAATCACGCAAACATACTATGTGGAAAGTGGGAAAAATAAATGATGACAAAATAGGAAAACTACTACTTTTAACTGGTTATCATCTTTAAAAGTCAGTTGTGATTTCTTTAAGACTGCACGGGAAGCTCAGCTTCTCCTAAAATGTCAAAAAATGAACGGTCACTAAAAATGCATTAGAACACGTTCAACTCGAAGACAAGTACGTTCAGAATCAGCTGACTCGATTTCCTTCTCATACATTCACGTAGCGTCACAGTGCGTTTTCCTGTTGTAGCCTAGCATTCATGGACTTTGATGGGACTGCTTTGAACTGTTTTTTTAAAGTGCTTTGAAACTAGATGGTCATTGGATAAATGCTGCGATTATGTCCCGCCCATGGACGCTCAGCGTCTCTGGGGGTCAAGGAAGGAGTGGGCTGGCCTGGATGATGGGCTTCTGCGTGATGATTGGAGGGTCTGTCGAAAGCATGCCTCTCCTTTTGATTTTCAGCGATTTTGTGCTATAAAAGTTGCCAAAGCTACGTGCTCACTTGTTCTTTTGTGGATTTAGCAAGTGTTGTTGAAAGACGAACTGCTGCAACGTATTTCTTGGTATTTGTTTGGCAAAATTGCTAGCCAATTTTCATCATACATTTTATACAATTATTCACCACATTCCTTTTTTCAGTTTAACCTAATTCCCACATTTCCCCCTTTTGAGTTTAATATTGTTTTGTTAGATTTTTTGTTTGTTCATTCATTCATTCATACAGTAGGATAGGCTAGTGTTGTAGGGGCGAACTAGCTAGCTAGCAAACGGCATAACGATGGCAGACAATGCTAATATTGTCGACCAGATTTTGGCGAAGCCATTTGAAAGTCTTCATTACAAAAACAAATTTAAAATCAAACAGTTCAAATGTTTAGTATGAAAATGATCTTCCCTTCTTTGAAAGACCAACAGCGCCACTGTTCAAAATACTTATTTGGATCCTACAAAAAGGGCACAAATTACAGGGGAGCCAGGGGGCGCTTGACTACTCTTAATAAGACATGAGCTCCCCTAAAAATATGATTTTGGAATTTTAGGGGGTCTCTAAAGTATTGACAATATGCATGCATTTGATTTTTTTGTGTCTTCATCATCATGGAGCATAAAGTTGGGCTATTATTGATGTATAATTCATGCATGAGGGTGATTCATCACTAATTCACTTTAATACTGGCATGCCTGCTCTCAGCATCAAAGCAAGGCGGCGCAATATCAAAAACTTCATTCACTCTGCAGAGTATACTGTGCCTGCTAGGTGGCCGTATTGTATTATACTGTAATGTTTGGATGTTAGATCCATGTAGACTGAATAATATATATCAAATGTGCTGACATAAAGCAAGTACGCCTACATGTTTGCAACACTGAATATTTCTTTGTAACAAGAGTCGGTCAGTCCTCTCTTTGAGGCATGTGCAAGCATTCTGTCAGAGGAGCAGCAGACCGGGGCCATGATGGTCTTTGGGTATTGTTGCCAACCCATGGTTAGGCCACACCCAGACTATTCCTTTCAGTCCACGCAAATACAACCAAACCAACATCTATTCTTTGGTAACAGGGTTGGCAACTATTTCCAATATACACGTTTTATTTTTGAAATGGTCTTTACACCCCGACAGCAATAAATAGCTTATGAGCTCTGAAAAAGGAGCAAAAAAGATCCGTTATCTACTGGTGCATGAATCCTTTAAAAAAAACACCAATCACTGTGTCGCAGTCGCTTGGAAAGAACCTATGTAATGCCTCCTTGCCCCACAGCACGTACTCTACCCATCTTGTGTGCAAGCCTGAGCTCAATGTGCGTTGTCGCCGCATTGCTCACAGTAGTCATGTTTATTTTAAACATTAGGTATGATAATATTCTGTGTTTGCTCACCAGTGAATGGTATGTGTAGTAAAATTGCGGCCCATTCTCTGCCCTGTTTTGAAGCAGCGGTGCTCGTGCTCTTCAGTGTGGGTTGGAGCCCTGAGGGTTGGGGGAGGGGTTAGACGCTGCTCTGAGGAGTTGCTTCTTTAAAATCTTGCCACCTTTTCAACATTAGTGCAAGGTATTCTCACAAGTTTATTATAAATAGAAACAATGCAAAGGTATCTGTTTCACCCTCAGCAGTACATCACAAACTAAACCCTAAACAAGGTAAATTGCAAGGAATTTCCTTTGATTCTGGTCAGATTTAATCTAGTTCTCTGTTAGTATTTTAGACTGTGCCTACTGAAAGTGATCTGCGGTGGTGTAATGGTATACTGCTAATCTGGGACTTCAACCCAGAGGACTAGCTTGAAGCTACTACCACAGCCAACAACCCACAGTCATTGTCTGTCTTTGTTTACAGAGAAATATGTCGTTCTAATCCCATGTGTGGTGGGAAGTAGAGTGGGCGGTTTGATTCCATGTGTGAGGGTTTTTATTTGAAAGGGATCCAGTAGGCTAACTTAACATCTAGCTGTGCTGATTACATTATCAGTGTCCTGCTTAAAACTGTGTACAGAGGTAGCAGTTGTAAAAGTCCCACGCTTTGTTGCGTGCATGCTGGACTGCTTGCACTTTGGCTTCATCCAACAAGTAGAAAGATTAAGATTACAGAGAGAAAGTCAGTAACAGCTTGGTTTTAGTGTGGTATTACAATGGTGATTTGTGTGACAGCTGTAAAAAAATTTCAGAAAGAATGAATGACTACCTGCAGCACTAATGTAGGTCTGACAAAGCGTGATGATTTGTTAATAATAAGCTCCTGCTGATTTCCCATTTTCATGGCGGTCCCTTGCAGGCCACATCTAATCTTTAAAATAAGTTACAAACTTTGAAGCAATGTTATTGTTAACCTTTCAATATACTTCATTAACAACTTCACATGAGATTTGCTCCAAAGTATTGTAGATCCATCAATCCATTCATCTGTTCTTTCATTTCTACACCCCCTTTATTTCTACACCCCCCTTACTCAACAAACGACATAGGAGGATGGGACCAATGCCACAATGCCATGGGGGAATTGGATTCCAAATTATTGCAGGGCTAACACACATAGGCAGTGACTATTTTAACATACACATAATATTCCTTTTTTTGCCTTTATTACAAAATAGATGATATTTTGACCAAGCTGTTTACATGGCAAATGAAAGTGAATATTCCACTGATATTCCAATTTACATATAGCCCCGCAAAAACGTTTTTATCATAGTTCACCAGCAGTGGAGAACATGTATAAACGTGTGAACACAGCATCCCTCTTTCAGGTTGGCATGGCAATGTGTGCAAATATATAAAACCTGATGAAGTCTTTGATAATGTTTAAACATAGCTCTGTTTCTACTTCTTATTGGGTCTGCAGCCTTGCAAACTGTTGGCTGGTTGCTTTGTTTACAGCAACCATAGCAACACACAGAGCTGACCATAAGCCATAAACAGGCAAGAGGCCCGAAACTGGGTGTAAACTGCGGTAAAAACCCAGATTAAGATGCGTATTCTAAATATGCTTTATACATGTCCAAAGAATGCCTCTAAAACCCAAATAATACCGGAATATCCCATGTCTTAATCTGAAAATAATATATTCGGAAATAAGCCTTATTCCGAATATCCAACCGGAATAGGCTGTTTACATGACCTGTAACAAATTCATAATATTGTCATATTGAGAATAATAGTGGAATATCGGTGTGCATGTAAACATACTCCATGCTTCTGAGTTATCTCACCAGCATGTGTTTGGATTGTAGAAAAACAAAAGCATAAATTTTCAGTCTGAAAATTTGTTCTAGAAAGTGTGTAGTCCCAACAGCTGGCTAGATGAATGTCATTTTTACTGACAATCGAAGTCCTGCAGATTATGGTCTTTTAAGATCCTCTTTAGTATGCAGGACAGATGTAAGATGGATGCATGAGTACGGGCTTCTATAATGGCTACCCCTGCAGCGCTGCTGGTGCTGAGGCTTGTTCAGCAGTGCAAAACAAAAACCAGGTCTGGAGCAGAAGGCAACTGATGGCTTTTTCTTTACTCATGCATAATTAGCACACAATCGGGGCCAACAAATGTGTGCATAGGCATGTATTTACGTTCATACAGTACAGTGAGCGAAGAGGCATGTGGTGTCTAGTTTCGATTGACATGTTTACTTCATGTACTTTACACTGCATCAAACACACAACCCCTAACCCCTAAACCAGCACACAAAAAACACACACCCCTGTTTTCCAGCAGCTTTCATCATTATTACACAATAGTCATTTTGCAGTAAACTTATGTAACTGTGGAGCAAGCTGCTCAGGGAGAGAGAGTCAGCCATAGAGACAGCTGTGTGTGTGTGTGTGTGTGTGTGTGTGTGTGTGTGTGGTTGGGGAGTGTTCACTCATTCCTTATTAGAAAAGCTCTTTTTTGTCTGTTGTTCAGGACAAAATTAAAGATACAACCTGAAAATAAAATGTTAAACATTAAAGTAGGTGTCACGTACTCACTTAGCCAGTTTGACTGTCAGAGGATGGACATCCGACCTTTATGTCTTCAGTTTGGCTGTTGGATTGCATTTTACCTTAAACAGCTGAGATACTGACTCAATTTCATTCAAATTCATTCATGTATGTCGTGATTTATTTATTAAGGCATGTTCCTATTCAACCTTTCCTATAATTGATACACCCACTTTTTACCTCAGCTAGCTAAAAGACTTTTTTTCAGTTTTCAATCATATTTTTGTGTTTTAGGTGCACATTGAAAAAAGGCAACAAAAAAAAACTGGTTGATGGAAATGCACTTATTTTCTTGCAAAAGGAAGTCATTTATGGGAGTTTTCTGATCTGATGGCTCAATTATTCGTCAGTGCCTTCCAAAAAATATGTATATGAACATTTTCTAATCTGTTACCTTTATGGTTAAGGTTTGGTGTGGTTTAGTTGCAAAAATAACTTTACTAAGGTTAGGGAGAGATAATGTTATGGGTAAAAGAAGACTGTAATTGACTGTTGATAGGAAATGTAAAACACACTGTGGTCTTGTGTGTCAATTTCACACACTACCATGGTACATGACCTTTTTAACAATGTCTGTGGCGTCATGCTCTTTCACGTCTGTTCCACACAATAAGTTTAAGTCACTTTGCCTCTAGATGTCCTTGCTAGGGGAACATAAACAGATCTGTATTTATGGATATGAACACACAAAAAAGCCATTTTAGTAAGAACAATCTCGACCAAAGTAATGGAATACAGAAAGTGTGTAGTGTTTTTAAAGACCCTTTATCAGTTGGGGTTAGTGCTGCTGCATAATGACAGAGGCTCCTCCGGAATGTTTTTTTTTCCTGTGATATTGTTTTGTGTTAAAGGTGACAGAGAATAATGTTCTGGAAGAAAAAAAGATGGTGATAGACAGCTTTAAAGAAGATAGAGCTAGAACAACATGAGTGTCAACATGAGAGTGGGCAGAAGGACAAAAAAAGAAAGACAGGAGGAAACGACAACAAAAGAAGAAGGAAAAGTGAATAAAAGGAAAAGGTGAGAAAGGGAGAGAAATCTAAAGTAAAAAATACAGAAGAAAAGATTCTAGGTAGCATGATACAACAGATGTTCTCACAGTGAGACACAATGACCTGTGACCAACAATGCGGGGCTCTTTTACATCCTTCTATCAGATGTTTAACAACAGTTTGTTATGACTTTCCAAACTTACAGCTCCCCATCTGTCTCATCATGTCTTAAAAAACAACCCCACCTGTTCATTCTAAAATTTCAAAACTCTTGCCTCCCAATCTGTCCATCACTCCAACATCAAAATATACATACATTTAAGATGTTAGTGAAGCACTAAACTGTGAACCCTAAATACCCATAATGTCAAGATATTATAAGAGACCCAAAAAATCTGTGAAAAAAGCAACCCTCTCCCACAATCAATCCGCTATATGAACTCAAAAAGAAGGTATCATTATCAAGTATTATTTCATAACTTAGTAGTCTTATTCAACTGAATTCTCTTTTGTTATTTGATCTGTTTTGGAAAGTACACATTGTACCAGCCTTTTAACACTGTCATCATCACAGCTTTGATTTAGCCAAGAATTATTCATCTCAGGTTGAGAACTTTGTTATAGCACCAACTTTGCAACTTGTTAAGAATCTGTTGCAAAGAAAAATCATTTTCTCGACTTTTTTCAATTTGTCGACAGCTCTTCACTTGTAGAAAAGCAACCATGTCTCTTCAGAGTGTTTTGATCACAACAACAGATTGTTTTGCCTCTGCCTCTCAAACAGTGGGGAAAGCAGAAAACAACATCTTATTGATTTGACAGTTTGACTCATATAAATGCCACTCATGTCCAATGATGGCAGCTTCTCCAGAATGGGTTGAGAAATTTGCAGCTGGTGTGTTGAATTTTCTTGAACATCTGTCTCCACCTCTGTACTGTACACTTGCTGCCATTCCCTATTGTTCCTAGTTTCTTTAAGTCTTAGTTTATCAATGAGGGGTCATGATTTAAACTATTGGCAATCTTGGCACCCTTTTTTTCAAATTTGGAATAAATATTTTTCATGGTAAATGTGTTTCCGTTTACCGTAATCCCATTAAATAGAGATGAAGGGGCTATATTTTAATGATCTAAGCAAACAGCGGAAAGCGCATGGTTCAAAAGGGTTGTACTAAGTGTCTTCAGTAACCATAGGTGTGTTTTGGGCATAACATGCAATAAACCAATCGGTGTCATCTCCCATTTCCTTTAAAAGCCAGGCATTTTGTACCTTGGCACATTGCTATTATGATGGCAGATTTACTAAACAGGAAGGAGAGATTTCCAGGAGAAGAAACTGATCTGTTTGTGCGTGAAGTGAAAGCGTGCAAGCTAATCATATTATGATACTATTTCACATTGTAATATTTTCATTTTTAATCTATTGCATGTTTATGTGCTGCTGCACATAGGGTGACCAGACGTCCCAAAAACTTCAGGACAGTCCTGAAATCCAAGAAGTTATCCCGAATCCTGCCGAGTCCTGCTAAAGTCTCAAGAGCAGACTCTTGAGTAGTTATAGTCTGATAGAACATTAAAAACTGTTCATGATGATTAAGTCGTCCCACAGCCAGTTCCCGTCAGCTGCTACATAGGTGACTAGGTGCAAAGTTTGATAAATATGCATTCATATTTTTCATTCATTTATTGTTGAAATGGAGGCTCAGGCTGGTGTCCCGGGACCCGATGAACATGTAGCTAAAAACAAATACGCAAGCACTGGGAGGACTGGGTAGGGACATAGCCCTGAAACTGCAGTTCTATGTGATGCAAACTAAGCATTTTGCAATATGTGTAGGAAGGAGTTTGGTATTTTACACTGGAGGTAGTCAGACGTCAGGCTGCATGCTAGCAGCAAACTATATATAAGTTAGTGATCGTATTCTACTATTTAACTAACAGCACAACTGTACGGAGCTCATCCTTTTTTAGGCGGGAAGATAAATCCATGCATAATAAAATAGCTGCTGCTGAGCTGATTTTGTATTTGTATTTTGGGGTTAACATGACACCTGAATAAAACTAATAAAATAAAAATAATATTGGTGCAGAAATAAATGAAAATGAACCCATTCAATTAAAACAACTTTATTCATCCCTGAAGGGTAATTCAATTTGGCAGTCAACCAGTCATATAAAAAACAAAAATACAAAAATAAATCATCGCAATCCTTCAGTCAACCAACATGTCAGCAGCAGCAGGTCAACAAATAGGAAACAAGGGCAAGAGCAGCAAAGCACACACAGGTTGCTGAAATTAAACTAAATTAAATAAATTTACAACCATAATCCCACTTAAGTAACTAATTAAAACATAAATCAAAGCATTATGCTTCCCCAGAATATCAAGCTCTGAATGATGCAGGTTGCTGCCATCAGCACCAGCAGCCGTTTTCTGGATGAGGACGGTCTGGTCTTGTACCCTACGATGACTGATCAGAGTTATGCGCTGTATTGTCACAATCTGGCCCTCCACTGCTTTACTTGCTTTTACTTTGTTACATGCTGGTTCACTTTGCAAGCAGGATACACTGGACTTCTAAAGTATCTATCCAACCTGTTTTACCCCAAAAACATCTGTTCCAACAACAACTTTAGACAAACAATATGTCTTCTTTACTTTTGTCTCTTAGACACATCTGCTGCTGTACATGGAGCAACGTTTTCTGACACATAGCATATGGTGGGTCTGCTCTTTTGTTTTGAGAAGAAGGTCTTTGGTTTTACACTGTCGTTTTAGGCATTTAGCTGACACTTTCATCCAGGATGGCGTAGAAGAAACTTAAATTCCTTGAATCGAACAAGACAGTATTGAGCGCTAAGCTTAGCGCTATTGATCACTTTAAACCTGGAATAAAGAACAAGAATAAGAAAGAACAAGAGAAGAAAAGCGGATTTCAGGGAACTATAGTTTTATTTGTATGTATATACTTGCATTGATATTCATACCAGAAGTCCCTACGTTGTATTTCGAAGCTGATAGATGGAGAAAAGTAAGGTTAAATGAAAGATGAATTCAGATCATGGGAGAGTGCTTGAAGAACTAAAGACACTGCAACACTGGGCCCTTAATGCCCGTGCCTTTGACAACCACTGAAAACTTTAAGAGAACGTTGGTAGATTTGCTTAACAAATAGACCAATCTAGAAATTAGTTTTATTGGTGGTACAAAAAAGACACTTTGGAGACAGTAGGTTGTTTTTCTTTAAACACAGCAGCTTTTTAAGAACACAGAAACTTAACCTGCATCAAGACGGCACAGAGTAGCTTTGGGCTGTAGAAATGCAAACATGTTTGCGCAAAAAGGTGTTTAGTTTGGACTCATTGAAGACCATAACTGAGAAACCAGCAAGAGTGGCAGTTACTTTCAATAGCAGATTGAGAAGGTGAAAAGTGAGAAAAAAAAACACCCAGACTGTCTCAAGAGAACATGAAGGTAAAGTAGCAGTAACATCCTCTTTGAGACCTGTATGAGCACAAACATGACACTGATAAAAGAAAAAAGCCCACAAATTAAAATGCCCATTGGCATAACGCTGGCGACTCGATCTAACGTAACCTGCCTCCTCTCTCACGTCTAGTTCAGGTTAACACCTGGAGGGTCTTTTTGCGTATATCCTTTGTAGTTCTACATGAGCATCCATCATACAGTAAATCAAAGCACACAACGCTTGTAACATCATCTTCTGCTGGTATTACTGTAAGCTTTAGGTCTTTGTGTATTTTCTTTTTACCAGACACTTTAATGAACTTGAAAATATCACTCCTAATCTGTTACAGAATGACTCACGAAAAAAGGAATAAGATCATCACAAAGATACATACAAGAGGAGCACGTAAACCTTAAGGGCGTGAGATCTACTTTTTAAATCCTAAAACACTGTTTACTGACTTGATGCTTGGTGGAATAACACATCCAAAGCATTGGTAGATGTGCTTTCCCCTTTGCTCTAAACAAAGGCTTTTCAAGAAATAAGGGCTTATGCTATCATGGGAGGTTCCACTGAGTCTATAGATTTACCTTACACCCGGCATTTGTAGAGACAAAGAATTTCACACACAATATACATTAAGTGAAACTCAGAAAAACGGAATGGGACAGAATGGAAGCCACTGTAAGCACCCACAAGATGCAATTATGATTCATCTAAATTTTCTTCTCCCTCTAAAGCACTTAAAAGCTTATTTAAGTGTGCTTGCTTGCTACCAGTTAAATAATGTGTGCAAAGATGTAGAAAGTGAAATAAATTAAGCAGTACGTAAATTGAAAATACAGGCCAGAACATTGACAATCCACATCAACATTACTTTTTGAAGCATTGCTGGAGTGTTTTAGATGCAATGTCATATTGAAAAAGTGTAGTTGCATTGGGAGTATATAGTTTGTGAGCATGGGTGTGTCTTGGAGTCCATGTGGATTTGTAGAAACAGAGGCATATATATCCATGAAATGAAAAGCGGAGATGCTATTACATCGAAAACACTCCAGCAATGCTTCAAAAAGTGCTATTGGTGTGGCTTGTCAATGAATGATCATCAACTTATTTTGTTATGTGCGTAATGAAGTTTGATAGCTGCCATTTAAATAGCAAAAACCTCCTACTTTTCATAAGTTGTGACCATCTAAGCTGTATTTATTGTGATCAATCAAAGCGCTAGTTTTGCATTGAGCTTTCTTGTTGAACCATATACAAAATCTGTATTAATCTATATAATAAATTGTCAGCCTGCTGTCCTGTGAGCACCTCGGGAGCTGTGCTTCCGAAATGTTCATCTGGTTCTGAAGACAGTGATGTTTTCCAACTAAGCTAGATGTAAGTAAGTAGGTGTGTATTGAACTGTCAGTCTCTAGGTTGTGGTTCCACTCCTTTTATTTCTTTCTCACCCTGCCTTCCCTATCGCCCCTTCCCGATTTACCTGTCACTCACTCTCTTATCTCTCTCCTCTTCCTATCCTCTGCCTTTCTCTCCCCCTCTGCCTCTCTGTCTTTCTTTCGCACTACTGAGTGTAAATCTATCCATCTATCGTCTGATGCTCCTCAAGGAAACCAGAGTTATCACTCACACACACACACACACACACACACACACACACACACACACACACACACACACAGTCATACATGTGAGTCACTGGTCTGCATGACCTTGTGTCAGTGATGATTGTGCTCCTGTGTAAGCGAGAGATTGTGTGTGTGTGCGTGCGTGCGTACGTACAAACAAGAGGCAGATTTTAGTCTTTATTTCTTGAAACAAACGCATTAGATGACTAATGATTGTAAACCAGGTGAGGATGTGGAAAGATTATTTAAGGGATAGGGTTAGGTGTAACGGGAATTAACTGGACTTAAGTGATTCTCCTTTTTAGCAGAGCAATCTGTTATCCTTTTCTCGCATATTGCTTGGTTCCCTGGGCTACTAGTCCGGTGTGTAAAAGCTAAGCTATAAATATGCATGGCTTCATTTATATTCACCTCATTCCTCCCCTTTATCAACTGTTGTCTTGTTTTTGCTTTATTTATAAAATAAGGTAAATAAAATATATGGGTTAATTATACATTTGGTAAACTTGCAACACAATTAAAAAGAGGCACTGGAGTTTGGCTGTTTTCCATGAATTCATGATAGCTATACCACAATTGGATTTTCTGCGCATATTTCTAAGGTGTCTCTTATGATAATCACACAGCAGCTAAAGATGGAGCAAAACCGGAATTTTGAAAAACATCCCGGGAAAAAGAGCAGAGCAGAGGTACAATCTGCATAAATGAGGTAAAGAGACCCTGTGGGGCATATCCGAAATTACTCAAAAAGAAAGAAACTAAAAGAGGCATTATCACAATGAGAAAAACACATTCAACATTTAACTTACAATTGTGATTTAAAATAGCAGAGGGATACTTTATTCACAGTGTTGAAGTGCCTATAAACAAGGCACAAAAAGAGGAAAAAGAAAGAAAAGAAAATCAATTGTAATGCTCTGTGAGCTACTCAATGGCCAACAGGAGCGGACTGTGAATGTGTGTAATGTATGAGTGTCACCCAGGGAACGAGAGAGGAATAAATGCCCATTCAATGTTTATGCTGTAGATAAAGTTTTAAGTGTATTACACTAAAATTGTTCTTGCATTGACAACATCATAGATTTAGTATGTAAATGAGGCACTTATTTAATTTCAGAAGAAAATTACATAGTGACAACTGATACCTGTAAATATGTGTTGAGGCTTGTCACATAGAATGTGACAGAGCAGCATCGTAACAACACGTGATACATATAGAATGAGGAGAGGGCACAAGGAGAAGTTTTGCTTGTCTTCCTGGATTACCTAAAAAAAACAGGCCGACCAAGGATGAAAGACACACAGACACTAAGGCTCTGATGCTGTAC
Organism: Etheostoma cragini; assembly: GCF_013103735.1. Classification (NCBI taxonomy): domain Eukaryota; kingdom Metazoa; phylum Chordata; class Actinopteri; order Perciformes; family Percidae; genus Etheostoma; species Etheostoma cragini. Next base: position 22,026,516 of record NC_048411.1, read on the forward strand.
ACAGACCTGACAGAAGCAGCTTAGGGACGCAGCCTTGTCCATCATCCTGCTTGTTGACAGACATGCACACATGCACACCAAAAGTCCTGACAGCAGCACCATGGGACAACAGTGTTGCTGTGCTATGCTTTTTTTACATATGTGATTGTGTTTGTGTTCATTATCCCGAAAAGCAAAATCAATCTACTTTTTCCCACAAACATCCTTTCTGAATCTTAGGGGTTAACTGACAACCCTGAAAAGCTGTATACAGAGTTGTGATTGAAAGCCTCATTCCGCTTTGAATTCAAAGTGGACTGAGGTGGCTGTACCTTACGCTGAATTTACAGGGATCTAGGACTGTTTCCAGAATGCCAAAATAGTATTTCAATTTGGAAATAACTATCTTTTTTGTGAAATAACAACTCTTTTTAATATTTAGGCAAGATCAAGGAAATAAGTCCCTTCTCTTGTTGACATTTACATAGTCTGGCTTCACCAGACTAATTTGCAAACGAGTATTAGTCTGGAACCTCTCTGTTCATTTCTAAGGTACTTTGTCAACTTTGCAACACAAAAGGCTTTTAAACACAACCAATCAAAGCCATATGACGAGACCTACAACCAATCAGAGCAATGTAACAACGTAGCGCTGAGAGACACAAGTGGCTCTATGTTTTCTTGCAAAAGTGCAGTATATAGTGCAGTATCAGTATACTATGGCATTCTTATGTAAACAGTTTTAATAATAAAAATAACAGGCCTCTACTTTCTGTAACAGCCCAGGCTTTGGGCCAATGTAGGTTTACCAGTTTTAAGCCTGTCATATTACTACTACATTAGACTACATCTCTAAACATTGTGTATTAATGTTAAAGGTCCCATCACATGGTACTTTTTGGATGCTTTTATATAGCTCATAGTGGTCCCCTAATACCACATCTTTAGTCTCTTGCCATAAATTCAGCCTTAGTACACAATTCCAGCCAATAGAGCCAGTCCCACAATAAGCTTTCCTTAAGATGTGCCATTTCTAAATCTGTTGCTGTTAGGGAGGGAGGGGGACCTTGACCAACTGACACTTTGCTCGTTTGAAAGCCATGATGTCTCTTTCTCATGGGCGGGACAAAGTCTCTGGGCGGGAAAAGCAGAGAAAGGGGAGGTAACTATTCCAGATCGGCCTATTTGAGCTTTCATTTTCTCAAAGGCAGAACAGCAGACCCAGTGCTTGGTTCACACCTCTCACCATTTCTAGCCACTGGGGGACCAAAGGCAGGCTGGGGGAGCTCATATTAATGTTAAAAAACCTAATAAAGTAAAATGTCCATGCCTTGGGAACATTATTCTTGGTATACTAACAAGAATAAAACATGTGAGTTCTCTCTGGTTTAGATTTTTGATGGAGGAATACTAGTGAGGTTGTGTTTTATTTTTTTATTTTTTGTATGTTTTACTCATGATTTGTCTTTGCCACAACCTTGTCATCTGAAAAATTCTCGGGTGAATGTTTCTCAGCCGGTGTTCAGGCGAAACGTGTTTGTTTTCCATTCCTGTCAGTCTGTCATTCACATTATATCTTCTGTTTGTTTTTCTCCTCCCAAATTGCTTTGCTCTACATATTTTTGTTGCCACAGTCTGTAAATTTCCTTTTGATGTGGATTATCTTAAATTCTGGGTTGGTTGAGGAGGAGTAAAGAGTGAATTGGAGAAAGGTGGAGAAGAGGTGATGGAGGAGGCAGAAAGAGAGGGATGGAGAGAAAGAAACAGAGGAAGCAGAAAAATGGCAGGTAGTGTTTTTTAAATGACATGTAACAGTCAGCTGAGCTTATATACTGGTCCAATATTCATCTCACCACCCTGGTCCAATAAGCAGGCTACATGGGGTTACACATGCACACAATCTTTCGCTCATTCCATTGTCCTCACACACGGTAACATCTATGGCAGTGTGGTAAGTAACAGGCTTTTTCCTGGTCTTTCCTTTTTTAGTTGTTTTGTGATTGCATATAGGCCCTCCCCTGACATGTACAGACCCCCGCTCGAGCGCCTTTAAACAAACACACACACACACACACACACACACACACACACACACTCATTTTCACAAACCATACACAGCACTGGTCAACCAGGGAACATTTTTCCCTACTTGATAATAAATCAAGAAAAATGAGTTCAGAGTAGAAAAAAATGTGTTTTAAAGTTGTTCCCTTTGCGCCAAACACCGACACGCGTCTTTTTTAGATTATTGTACAGCACACACAGGGTGCATACACACTCATTAACATATGTAGCATGTCAAAGAATCTGCATGGCATATTTGATGGCAATTTTTGGCAAGACATGAAGCGAGACAAATGCAAGAAAGTAATACTGTAATGAGAAAGAAGACAAAGAGGATTGGCAGTTTTTCCTCTTTCTGTGTAGAGGAAAAAGTTTATTAGAAAGTGCGTCTGTGTTTGTATCTGTTGTTTGCCAGAGACTATTGTATGTGTGTTAATGAGAAAAACAGTAAACAAGGTTGTGTGCATGTGTGTGCGTGCCTACGAAATGTGTTAATAAATTGAGGGAGGGTCTAGTCAAGGTGATGAATAGAACAAAACACACTGGGACGGATTAGAGAAAGAGAGAGGGAACAAGGGAGAGGGAAAGAAAATAAAGAGATTAACCATAGGATGCCTTGAGATTAAAGGGTGGTTGAGGGGCAGAGGGAGGGATGAAGTAAGGGAAGGAAGAGAGGGAGGGAGGAAGGAACGAGGGAAGTCACAGAGGGATGGATGAGAGACAGAAGAAAACCATTAGAAGGAGGTGAGGAAAAGAGATGAAAGAGAAGACCTGGTAAGGAAAATAAAGGACAGAGAAAAACATCAAGGGAAGGGTGAGGAAGGAGGAATACAAATAAAGAGGACATCTGGAAAGGAAGGATAGGGAAGATGGGAAGGAAAGGAAGGGGATTAGAATCTAATAGAACACCAAAAGAAAAATGGAAGTATAGGGAGTTCAAGCCAAGAAACATTAAGGAAGAAATAATCCAGATTAAAAAAAAACTGGATGGAAAAGGGGAGGCAGAGATGAATGGCCTTAATCTAAATGGAGAGAGAATGAAGAAAAAACGGAGAAGGGAGAGGATGAGGGATTGCAAAACGTGAGGGACAGGTAGGGTGTCACATGTATAGTTTATTTGTGTACAATACTGTGGAAGGAAGGTGAGAAAAAAACCTTTTTGAAGAGGAAAATTTCAAAGAACAGATCAAAATGAACAGCCCAAAAAACAGAAGAACTGAAGAAATTAGCCGTGCATTGTTGCCTTTCTCATCATCACAGTCACATTCTCTAAATTAGATATAAGCTCCAGCTCAGCATGCATCCCATTCATCCTCCACACAGCACTTACTCTGCTTAAAATGTTAACTTTCATGAGAGCTTCTCCTGTCACTACTTTTTCTTCGCCCGCCAAAACATACCGTGGGAGGCTGCACCATGCTGCGTATATGAATTTTAAAAGAAATGTTATCCGAAAAAGTATGGCAGGTATCAGGGATTAAAGAGAACAAGTGAGAAATCGGGGGAGTTCCAAGTGAAGAAAATTCAATTTATACTACAGTTCCCCTAAACTCAGCTTTCTTTTCTTTTTCATTATGTGCATGTGTGAACTTAGATTAACCGTGCTTTTCTTTTCTCTCTTTTGTTTCTTTCTTCATCCTTTCCTGCAGGGTGTGGTTCCAGTCAGGCATTAACTTCCTGGCTGTGAAACCCAGCAACCTCGTTGCGTGGGAGATCAAACAGGAAATGGCGCCGGGAAGCAGTTCGTTGGCAGTGATGTGTCAGAGAAGGGCCTCCTCCGCAGCAGAAAGGTAAGACTGAATCTCACTGCTCTTTTTTTTTCAAAAGCTTTTTTCTGTCAGCAGCTGATTAGCTGATTTCTTTTGTTTTGGGACATTGTACACACTATACAATGTCTGAGGAGGTGTGGGGTTATTCTTCGTCAAGGCTATGAAGCTGGTAATGCCGTATATTTTGCCAATAAAAGATCTTAGTTGTTTTCACAGTGAAAGTTTCTGTGATAAAGAACAAATGACATTTTTATGATTTTTTTATCATCGGTTTATTTGAGTTTTCAAGGAGTAAGTTTGGATTGTCTTTTCTAGCTTGATTCTTGTTTTAATTTCCAAATTTTTCTGTGAGCTGTATTAAAAATGACTGATCATTGAATGTAAGTGCATTGACAGAGTAACGTGAAAAGCTTGTGTTGCTGCCCATTGACTTTTTAATTGACCTTTCAACTACAAATTCTTACCCATACAACTGTGTGTGTTTAGGTAAATATTGAGGAGTATCAAATTAATAAACAGAGTTTGTGGCGTTACACATTTTTTCCTGTACACACAATGAGTATTTAGTAAGCATACACACAGTGGGCTAACAGGCAGCAGTGGAAAGCAATGACCTGTGTGTCATGCTAAATTTGCCATTTACTTGGTAATTGCCATGCTCTTTGTGTGTGTGTGTGTGTGTGTGTGTGTGTGTGTGTGTGTGTGTGTGTGTGTGTGTGTGTGTGTGTGTGTGTATTAGGTTTAACTACATTTGTGGGGACCAAGAACCGTGAATACAGTATACTTATGGGGTCCTGACAGCTTTGTGGGGACAAAATGCTTGTACCCACAACTTTAAAGGGCTGTTGGAGGAATAAGACTTGGTTTTAGGATCAGGGTTAGAATTAAGTTATGGTTAGGGTAAGGGTAAGGGATAAGGTTAGGCATTTAGGGTTTGATGGTTAAGGTTAGGGTAAGGGGCTTGGGAATGCATTATGTCAATGATTGGTCCCCACAAAGATAGTGAGACACACTAGAGTAAACACAGAGTAAATACACCCAGGTTTGTATTTGCTGCTAATGTGACGGGTGATCAGTACTTGACCCCATTGCATGGTAAGGATAATTATGTTGTACAGCACTAAACAAAATATAAAAAAGACAGATTAAAGGTAATCAGTTTTTGTTGAAGCAAAAATCCTCAAGCTGGTGAGAAAAATGTCTCTGAGACTGAGGTTAACTGGTAACAGAGAAAAAGTGATTGAGAGTGCACAGGTTAATGGTACAAAAAACGCACAATGCATGAGTAACAGATTGGGGAAATAAATGACATTAATTAAAACAGCCTTGATGCAGGTGGTGTAACTCACATACTGCTACAGTTCAAAGCAAGCTCCAAGCTCCAAGGACTACAGTAAAATAATTTTATTCTAATTAAGACATAAAAAATGCCTATTTTATGACTGACAGATCCACAGTAAGGCTGAGTTATGGTTGAATCACTGTGACACCTTCAAACAACTTCTTTCTTGTGCATTTTTGAAATGTTGAGTTTAAATGTTCTTTCTACAAAGAATACAGTAAATTGCATGTCATACTTTAATTTTCAGTGGTGTGCTGATAACAGCTTATGTGTGTATATATATATATATATATATATATATATATATATATATATATATATACAGTATATATATATATATATATATACATATATATATATATATACTGTGCATGTGTATATATATATATATATATACTGTGCATGTGTATGTAATGAATGTATGTATGTATGTGAATGTATACTGTATATTGTGTGCTACATTCAAGTGACTTACAGCTTACTGTCCTACATTAATGCTCATGGATTGCATTCTACAATATGTGCATTTTTAACTTTTATCTCTCACAGTTACACACATTTGTGTACTGTAAGCTGCCCAGAACAATTACAGTCTCAATTACTAGTAAAAACAACAGGAATGAATGTAATCAAAGAATTAAGAATTTGGTTAAAGTACAGTACTGTGTGAGCATTAGCAGCTCTAATGTAGTGTTAGATGTATGCTGCATAGGCAAAACATATTTATCTTTGCTGATTTCCCCTGGTATGGATGCTGAGTGTGTGCACTGTTTATGACGCGCACACACACACTCACACACACACACACACACAAACACACACACACACTATTCAATGATGCAGTATGTTACCATGAATCCAATATATCTGTGTGCATGTGTTTAGATAGCACACAAATCAGCTGGAAATTGTCAGTCATGGCTGAATGGAAAGCTACTTGACAAGTAAACATGGATGAGATCTGATCTTGACTAGTAGACATGCCTCTGATCCTCTTTTCTTTCTCTCTTTGTCACCTCACTTGTCTCTCTATCAATCTCTTCCTTCACTTCTTCTTGTGTTGGAGTGACCAAAGTTTCCATTTCACTGTCCCTCATCACTCCCCTTTTTTCCTCTCTCTGTTGGTGGCGAACAGTGCTGATGAACGACTTTCCATTGCAGGACACTATTATTGCAGGACCCCCGCTCAATGAGCGCCACTTAGCTAGCCGTTAGCCACGTCTAGCTTTGACTGATGGACAGCATCAGCAGCAATGGATGACCCGAATGTGGTACTGGGGGAAATAAAACTGAGGACACAACAGCTTTAAGCTTTCTAATTAAGAGCATAAGGCCATTAAAAGTTTTCATCAGATGTTTTAAGACTTTGAACCAAGTGTCTTTGTACAGTACATATGGTACAGGATGTTCGTAGATTCATACTGTGGTGCACTTCAGCACGGCTGGTGGAACACTTTAGGTATTTGATGAATGTTGCGATGTAGACTCAATCAAAGGAAGTTATATGCTGCGCTGTTGTCCTCCATAAGGATGGTGTGGTTTAAGGTGTGTAGATGGAGGTGATTTTAAATGGCTTCTTTGTTTCCCTGAGCTTTGGCAGGTATCCACGTGGTAGAGTGTTGTCGGTGTTGTTGTGTTCTTGCCCTAAAGGAAAAACTCATCCTAGTGACGTCAGTGTTAACACAGAAAGTGATGCTTTAGAAATCAGATTATGATATGGCTTTCAGAGAGGCATACACAGAGAAACACAGATGCAAACACATGCTTTTTCACATTCCCATACACTTACACACCTACACACTCCTGCCATCTTCAAAGTGACACTGTAAACAAAGAGGATTATGATGCAGCAAGCACAAAAATACAAGTGTATTGATGTACACACATGCACAAATAAACAGGACACACACACACACACACACACACACACACAGTATATACCGACTGTTGTCAGCATACAGCAGGAAAGATCACAGGCTTTTATGAGTGATTGTGTGGGCAGGATGCCTAATTAAAAGAGCTGATCTGTATACATCTAATGAGATACTACTGGTTGAGACGTGAAAAAGTTAATGTGCTTTTTATGAATGAGAGGGTGGGGATGATTTATACCTCTGACAATTAATCTTATAAATGGATTCCTGTTACTTTTTGTCTTTTTGTTGATAGATCCAACATACAGTGTTTAGTGTTTGTGCATAATTGGGAATGTATGGTGAGTTGATGCCGTAATTAAACCTAGAGCCTTGGCTTTGCTGTGTGTGTACAAGTGCACATGTGTGTGGTTGTGCATGTGTTTATGGTTGTGTGTGTCTATGAGGTGGGTGTATGGATGGTGTATTACATACACTGTACTTTTGTATGTATGAGACCAAAACGGAAACTATCATCACGTGTCCCAGGAGACCTCAATTATTTGTTCATTAAACCCCCCACATGCGCAGAAATCTGGATGAAAGCTTTTTTATTGCTCTCATTGGTTTTCTTCATTGATTTTGCTTATAGAGCAATTATTCATTATTTGTGTATTTCTCATTATTTGATCATTCTGATATCATGTATGTGTAATTACAGAGCACCATCATACTGTGTTATTGACACTCTGCCTGGTTCTGCCTCCCCACCCTTCTGCCGCTGTGTACCAGTGCCCTGCAAAATAAAATATAATGAGATGTTTGGATGTGCATGTGTGTGTCTTCTCTTCCTCATAAAATGCCATTGAGGCGCCCTTGAGCAAGACTCCTCTTTTGTTGGAATTATTCATTTATCTGTCTCTGCTCCCACTATCTTGATATTCATTTAAAAGCCTGTTAATATATAATATAATCCCAATGTATTATTTCTAGCGAATGAATTAGATTACTTACATAATTTTCCATTCATAAATTGTGTTGCTTGCGTAGTAGGCTTGACCTTGTTGGGTTGTCATTGTTGTTACTGATATTGTTAGTCATTTTTTACAGCCTCTTGGGAGTTTTGTCTCACTTGTAAAATGAGTATCTCTGTTCCTCCCACCCTGTTTGCAGTCTTTTTTATTATATTGAATGTTGAATAAATTAAACCTAACAAGAAATGGAACAGACTCAGGATGACCTTTGTTGTGTCTGGTGGGTTATATTAGGAAAATGTGCCATAGTTTATGAGTGCGGCGGATGTAGCCAGAATGGGAGCAGTGCTCTATTTCATGATCATGATTAGATCTATAGATTAACGCTGCTAATGGGCTTCGTTCAATAGCTGAACTGGGGTAATGCACTGTTCACACGCCATGCATGGACATGCTATTTATCTGTTTATCTGTTTATCTGTGTGTGTGTGTGTGTGTGTTTACACGTGCACTAAATGGCGTTAACGTTTTTCATCACGCTGAGTCCTTTGCTTGCATCGGCAGCCACAGGGAAAAAGTTCCATTTAATGATTTTACAGTAATTCCTGCAGTAACTGGACCATATTCAAATATATTGCACTGCATGTACTGTGGAGAAAAGTGATGAACAAATGGAAATGGAACAAAATAATAGAAGCAATTTTCTAGTAACACAGTGAAATTGTTTCATTTTAGATATAGATTATCCTTGTTTTTAAATTGTTGTACCGTGAACACCAGGTATTGCATAAATAAACTAATCTTTTAAAATATCTATGATTATTTGCACTGAAAGCTATAAATTTGTTTAGCTAAAACTTTCATCTAGTGCTGTAAGACTGTAACTAGCAGAGGCTGATTTATTTTCACAAACTGGCAAGTCAGTGAAAAAGCCTAGAACAAGTCTACATTTACATGTCAATCACTGTCCAGTGATATATAACTTCTTACTTATTCTGGGTGCTGATCGAAATTTCATTCAAGAATCTAAAATCAGGCCAGACAAAAACCTCTTTTCTCCATTTTCTACAGTATCACTGACAAATGTACAAAACTCAAAAATACTGTATGATCTCTAAATGATGAATGGTTTATGTGCCAAAATATATATTGTATGGCCTCTACTCCAGGCAAACATGTTTTTGTATCAAACAGAATTGTGAACATACTTTTATCTTAAAATCTAAGTAACCATGTTAACACACTCCCAGAATTCCTTGTGTTTATTTATGATAAATTGTGACATTTTTGACAGGCATTTATTAGATCCCCAAAAGGACGTCCTGCTCAGATCATATAGTATAAAACTATTTATGCATACACACACACACATGCAAACACGTACACAACATTTAAATATTCAGGAAAACCGGAATTGGTACCCACTTTTGCAAAAAAAACAAAAACACACACCCATGTTGCTGTAGCATGCATCATTGCATGCCTTGACACAAAGATACGCTAATGCACAAAATGATTTATTCATCAACATTGGTCATACATGTCATAAAAGTTATATAAACTTTTCAGTGGCTTGGAAATAGACACACACACACACACACACACACTCTCACACACTCTCACACACACACACACACACACACACACACACACACACACACACACACACACACACACACACACACACACACACACACACACACACACACACACACACACACACACACACACACACAAATGGTTCTGGATTATTTAATGTTTGACCAGGTTCTAATCCACACAAGAACAGACAGAGATGGAGGGCGCAGGGTTAAGTGTTGTATGGTTTTAGTTGTTTGTAAAGACAAAATAACTTAACAGAGAGCCTTTGTTTTGAGTGCTGGCAGTCTCCCTGGGATACACACGTACACACACAGCATAGACATGGGGCCAAGATGTTTGCAGTCTCTGTTGGCACACATTAGGATTAAAAACACAGCTACAGGGAGAAAGGATAAAAAGAGAGAGGGTTGTCTGCCAACAGGAGGGGGGAGGGAGAGAGGAAGAAATGGAGAGTTCAAGTGATTGAGTCAGGACGGAGAAATAAAACAAGAAAAATGAGAGAGAGATGCCCTGAGAGCACGACAGTGGTGCTGTTAGTGTTTGTCCCTGGAGAGAAAAAAAATGGAGAGTTCCCTTCCGATAAATACACAAATATCCCGTTCTCATTCATCTGTTTGTCTGTGTGTGAGAGATAAATATGTGTGTACATATTATAAGCATGCAGAGTAAATTTGTATGTTGTATGTTTCTCTGCTCCATCACTCTAACCAGGGCCTAAGTACTTGCACCACTTATTACAAAAAAAAGCCCTGATACCACATGAGCACACACGGACACATCCTGTATACACAGGCATAATTGAATATCTTTCCTCATGAGTGCCATTCACTGACTGCATTATCTCATTACCTTTTCCTGAACTACATTACATGGCACCATATGCCAGGCGTTAACCCATAACAGAATCCAAGTTCCCATAGAATTGCCACATATTTTTAGTTTGGCTATCACCAGACCAAGCCAAGCTCAATATATTTGAGATTGAGCATTGGTCTGGGGAGTCTCCTCTGTATTTTACTAAACAAGAGGCGTGACCAATGGGCATAGTTCAAATGACTCTGAATGCATTTGGATAGTCCTTCAACCAATCAAACCATCGATCCTTGTGATGTAGAAGCGACAGCGGCATCAATGGGTTGCTATGCTTTGGTGGCGTTCTGTGGCCGCTATGATTAACGTAAACAGGAAGCTACTTGGTCAATTCTTAAAATACGCCAATAGCTTTCCAGGTACACAAGCCAGTTTGTGATTGGTTCCCGCAAAATTGTGAACTGAAGCAGGAGATTTAAACATGCATGTTTCCAGACCGAGCTGCAGGGCAAAATCAAATCGGTGGCAGAGTTGGCAGGGTTTACCCAGTCTCCAATATTTGACCTCCACTTTGCTTTTCCATATCCCAAAGATTTCTATTTACTGTAATTCAGACTCTGAGTATAGATTTGTCCCTGAAAATGATATATAAAGAAATCACAAGGATAATTGCAAGTACACACACACACACACACACACACGTGGGGTTTCTTTAGCATAGGTAATTGTTGCATGTTTATTTGTTATTTCCTGCCTTCTTTCCCTCTTTCACTGTTCCCTTTATTGCTCACCATCAAGAACAAATCTCTATACACATGCCCAAACAATATGCGTTTTGGTTGCTTTATAGTGTATTGAAGCATCACCGATGGCTTTCTTCCTCCTATTTTTATTTTGACCCTACTCTTTTTTTTCTCATCTTCCTATTTTTCCCTCTACACCCTCTCTCCTTAGATTGTGTGCAGATGGACTATTCTGTTTTATGGTGTTATTTACCGTTTCAGTATCGCTTAAGCATGTTTGGCTTGAAAAAGGTCGATGATGCCTTTCCATCTTTGTGTTTTTTGTCATATCTTGACCCTGAAAGAATAGTTTGGTTCCAAAAAAACAGTTTGTACTCCCTCAAGAGTAATTTTTTTCTTTTTTTTGTAGTTCGATCCAAGTTTGTGGCTGCGAGCTGTAAAGATGTCCAGGTTTTAAAGCTGATAAACATCAACAGGGCTTTGACAAGAGAGGTGAAGGAAGAAAGAATTAAGGGAGGACAATGTGAGTGAGTGCGGGGAGGAGGAGGGATTGAGGATAAAAGATGAAATAGCAAGAAACACTTGTAAGATGGATGTGGATAGAAGGGTGGAAAATGTAAGAGGAGAAGAAGTAGAAATGCAAAGAAAAGGCTTAAGGTGGCAGCAAATGGAAGGTACAGCACTAGAGAAAGCTTATTTCTAAAAATATGCATCCTTGAGATTTATTATTTGGTCCAAACCACAGTGGAAAAATGTAACTTTGTGGCCGCTTTGTTAGCTGTACTACCAACTAACTGCACATGAATAAACCTTAATATAAACCTGTTATCCTGCAAAAAAACATTTTTGGGAGCAGGGGTCACCAGAATGAATTTAATTTGCATCCATTTAACTTTAGCTGGGATCCATAAGCTTTTGTCCAAGTTTTGTCATCATTTATACCTCCTTTGGAGTTCATGCTGTCATCCAATTAAGTAAATTGACCCTTATGACAGTCCCCAAAAATGCTATATACTGTTTTTTAGGCTTACAATTCAATTTAGAAATCACACAGTCAAAAGTGAGGTCTCAACAAAGGATACTCTTGTTATTTTTCCAGGTTATGAGACATTTTATGTAACCGGAGGAGGAGGAAAACACTTGCTGTCAATTACAGGGAAAAGGACATCAAGGCAGTTGGGATAAAGCAAGATTTGGTGGGATAAAGGCAACATTTGTGTTCATTACATTTGGTTTGGTGATAGTTTGTGTGCTCCAGCACTATTTATAGCCCTGAGTGATGACCCGGGCTGCCTAATTAGGCCTCGCAGATATGGATGGAGTTTATATGTACAACCTCGCCTAGCATCATTCTGTCACTCACTAAAATGACCCTGGCCACCTGAGCACACTCAATCAACAGGCCGGACTTATATGCATACACTTTTGCAAGCGTGAATGCATACAGATGCACTAACATGCATACACTGGCTTCACACATACTGAATTTATTGAACATGCTGCATGGAATCGCAGGGTTCACCCCGACTATAAAGTAAATACACACGCATTGGTCACATTTCGTAAAAGCATTCATATCTAAACACACAAACATCCGTGCAAACCCACTCACTGTACTTTTCCGAATGTTTTTGTAGGCCATGCTTTAAATAACCTTCCAATCCCATTGGCTTATTCCCCTTGCTCTAACACCCATTCCTCCCTTGCTACGTCCTCCCCCTCCTTTCTGTCTCCCCCATCCTTCTTCTCCTCACCCCCCCCCCCCAATGCCCCTGTTAAACCCCGCTGGGAGCCTGCGTAGCGGGATGTGTGGCTAATTAAGGCGACCCACACAGACCCCGCTTGTTCGAGTCCCTCTCCTTAGAGATGTACGGTGTCATAGAGCGAGCGGCAGTGCCGATGCTTACACTAACTCCCTCTCCCTTGTGTGTGTGTGTGTGTGTGTGTGTGTGTCAGCGAAGAGGTGTCAAACGTTGGAGATATCCCAGTCCCTTTTTGCATTTCTTTTTCTCTTTTTTCTTTCTGTTTGCTCTCTTATTCCCATTCCTTCCCTCCCTGCACCCGCATGTCCTCTCTCTCTATCACACCACACAACTTGTTCTCCTTTCCCTCTCTCACCCAACCCTCTTCTCTTTCCTCCTGTCCTTCCTTTACTTCCCTTTTCCAACCAGCTCCATTCTTTCATTCTGTCCTCATACTTTCGCCCTCCTACCCTCCTTAGGCGACGGGAACCCCAACGTGTCATCTCTACTGTTTAATTAATTCCTTTCATCGTGTAAATGAAAAACTGAGCTTGTGTCCTTGACTTGAGAGCTCTCGAGCATGCACGAGCGAACAAATGACACAAACAAACTGAGGGGTCAGAGCACCTCTGTCGCCCAGTAGGGAGAAAAAGGGGATCTGCAGAAAGAAGAAAATGAAAAGAAAAAGAGTTAAAACGTTGCTACACTTTGTAAGAATGTGGGACGAATGATTGTCTTTCAACGTTTAGGCAGGGGACAGAGGAGTAAAGGGGGTTAGAAGAAGTGCGATATTCTTGGATTGTGAATCCTGGTGTTTTGAATGACCAACTTTGGGAGGGACAGAAACCAGACGGGAAGAAGTAGACTTTAAGGAACAAGTTTTTGGTCATGTACACTGCCTATAGAGTACAACCCAATGGTGGGACAAGAAAGTCCAAACTTGATGGTTTTACAATTCCCATGGGTTACCTTTTGTACTTCCAATACAAATGTTTTTCAAATTCTCACTTTCTATGACACCATCAGCCATTTTGCAAATGACAAAGACTGAGATACAGTGATAGACTTAGATTTAGACTGCTCTTTATTAATCCTTTTGGGATGACTCCCGCAAGGAAATTGAATTTTCCAGCAGCAGTTTTCAGCAAAATACATTATAGAGGGAAGAAGACAGTCAAAAGATAATAATAATAATAATAATAATAATAATAATAATAATAATAATAATAATAAAACAATTATTAATATTATTTTCAATATTAAAAAAAATTATAATAATAAAACCTTTGGCTATGAAAAGACATTTACCATAAATTATTAGTTAGGAATAATCTCAGTGGAGGGGACAATAAAAGGGTGGAATGGACTCCACTCACCTCTTCGACACCCCATTCATAACATTGTCTGACTAATAAATACTTAAATGTTGAAACCAGACTGCAGGAAAGAAGAAAAAGGTTGAAAGAAATTCCTGATGTTCAGAGAACTGAGGCCAAGAGGAGAGATGTGACACGCTGTGTAAACCACAACTTTGTAAAACCGTGCTGGGAGAGGAGGAGAGCAGTAGAGGGAGGGAAGGATCGGCATCTTTGCTTTAAATGTTTTCAACTTTAATGGCCAGCTTATGAGAGGAGGAGGCTAGTGGGAAGTGGGAAGGAGGGGGAGGGAAAACGGAATATGGAAAAAACGATTTTATGTCTTTTTCTTTCATGGCTCTAGTGAATGCCTGTACTTTAAGCCTGTATTTTTAGCAGTAAGCAGGAGTAGAGGAGCATGGTGACTGGATAGAGGAAAATATAATGGACAGCTGTTTGCTTTGCCTACTTGGAATGGAAAAAATTCCAATGAATGCAAAGGATGAGGAAGACAGAGGGAGGGCATGATCGAGATCGGAGGAGAGATGGGAGTTGAGATATTAGACAGTGTTCTTTGCTTTGAGGTTCCTGTGTATGTGTGTCTTCTTAACATCTAGCTAGCAGTCGGGAAATAACTGAGAAAGAAAAGGAGACACTGCATTGAGGTTTGCTTTTAAGGTCCCATGACATGGTGCTCTTTAAACGCTTTTACAGTGACCTCTAATACCATATCTGAAGTCTCTTTGCCAAAATTCAGCCTTGGTGCAGAATTACAGCCACTAGAGCCACTTCCACCATGAGCTTTCCTTAGTATGTGCCATTTCTGAGTCTGTAGCTTTTTCTCAAAGGCCGAGCACGATACCCAGAACTTGAATACACCTATCGCCATTTCTAGCCAATGGGGGACCATAGGCAGACTGGGGAAATACATACTTATATTAAAAAAACTGAAATTTTCATGCCATGAAACCTTTAAGGTTGTTGAATTCCTTTAAGAGCTGGTAAGGGAGAGTGAATATCATCTAAATCAGCTTCAAGGTTGCATCGTAAAACTCATTTATTCATTTTATTTATTGTTTCAGGGAGACAACTTACCAATCAAATGCAATCCCAGCTTTATGGCACCATGTATTTTCTGTTGACAAAGATCCCCAGTTTATGGTGTCGGTCTTGTCCAGTCAAGGTGCTAATAGCCAAGTTATTCTTTGATTTATTCCAAATAAATGACTGTTGCTTCTGCCAAAAAACAAATCACTTCCTGTATGTGATTTCTCCCCACATTCTATTATTGTTCTAACATTCATTGTACTGATTAATGAAGTATTTTTTCCCTTGTTTTATAATGAGTGTTGGTATACAATGTGAAATGTGGTTGTGTGTGTGTGTGTGTGCGTGCGTGCGTGCGTGCGTGCCTGTGTGTGTGTGTGTGTGTGTGTGTGTGTGTGTTTTCTTTTTTATTGATGTATTGGTCAAACAAATATAAAACCATAACTGTTACATTATTACAGTTAAATGAATGTGAGTAACATTATGTTTTTGTCAGTATTTGCCCAGTCTTTTGTATTTTTTCTTAACAAAATATAAAATAAAATAAAGAGGAGTTTGCAGTCCGCCAACAATGTACAACTCAAGCCAGGCTTCCAACAAAAACTGTTTTTGTTTGCCTCCCTTATGTGACATTTCCTGGATTCCAGTTTTATTGTGTTGAATATGTTCTTTATTGGAGAGAATGCAATGTCTGAGTTGTAGAAATCTCCAGAATTCAGAAATACACAAATTATATTTATTTTTAATTTTGTCAAAGGATCTGAATCCATCATCTCCCATCACATCCTCAAGAATATGAATACCAGACATTATCCATTTATCACAATATAAACTCTTCTTCTCTATTAACAGTTTCTTGTTATACCATATGGAGGATCTGCTTAGTAAATCTGGATTGGCTTTTGTTATTTGATGTACAATTTTCCACAACTCTCTGGCTAAAGTCAGTACCGGGTCTTGGCAGGGAACCGTCTATCTGTTTGTGAAAGGAAGGCCTCCACAGAAAAAGGAAACACTAGTTGCTCTTCTATCCTGACCCACAGAGGGACCCTAGTAGGCGGAAGGTGAATCTTAGATGGCTGAGATAGAGAAAACATCAAATGATACCAATCTATTTGTGAGAGTGCTTATCCCCCCCCCCCCCCCCCCCCCCCCCCCCCCCCCCTTGTCTTTTGCAACATGTGGCATTTTTTTCCTGCCAAGATAAACTTTTCATTCTGTTTTATGTTTTGAGTAGTGAGGAAGGAAGTAGTAGCGGTAACATGGAAGTGATGTAATTGATCTCGGGAGTTAAAATCATTTTTACGAAATTGAGTCTGCCTATCAGGGAAATATACAAATTATCCCAATTCAACAACAACAGAATTTGCGTTTTCTGAATGATTAAAGATACAGTATGTTAGCTTCCATTAATTTTTAATTTGATGTCCAAGTATCTTAATACTTTCAGCATTGATCAATTTGCAGTTATTTCTGATATCTGGGGGGCACATTTTCAATAATGGCATGGCTTTTGATTTTGACCAGTTGATAGTTTATCCAGATATCTCTGAAAACAGGTTCATAACTGAGCAGATATCTGGGACCCTTGAGGATTCAAGGTTACTGGATATCAATAAAACATCATCCGCATACAGAAGAAGCTTGTGTTCTTTCTGACTAGCCTGCACACCCCACATATTTGAATTAGCCCGTAAGGCTTTGGCCGAGGGTTCAAGGAATATGGCAAACATTAGAGGTGACAGAGGCAAACCTTGTTGAACACCCCAATTTAGCCTGATTTGGGACGAGTGTAGTATAGCTATATTTGCATGAGACACCTAGGGTTAGTGTGTGTTTTTCTTTGTTATGAACGGGTAAGCGCAACGTAGTTTAATTTCATTGTACTATAGTGACAATAAAGGCTGGTTATCATATCTTAAAAAATATCCAAGGAGCAATTTTTGCAATGGCTGTGTTACTTCAAGCATGGCAACAAATATTTACACCCATTGCACTAGCTAAAAATACAGCAAAGCACTAGCAAAGGGACAGCTGAGACCACTCTCGGCAATGCATTCATTCATTTTTATATGTATTCTACTGCAGTCACCGAGGTAGTGTGCAAGCAGCTAATCTTTTCTTTAACAACCTTTTTGATTTCAGCAGGTCTTACAGGTGAGATAAATTACATTAATATTGAAATGGACACTGGATTAAACTCATGCAGTCATGCGTCCAGTGCTCATGTTTCTTGTCTTCTGATATGAGCTTTTGACATTCATTATATCCTCGATAGCATATTGTATCTATTTCCACATGATCTAAATGCTATTGAGTAGCTGTATGAATGGAACCAGCAAAGAGACGTTTTCTGACTGAAGCAAGAGCTCATCAGAGAATTCAAATAGCTAAAATTTAATATTTTACATCTAGTACTTGCAATGTTCCTCCTGCTATTTAATTTAGTTTCCTAAAATTTGCTTTTGCAATACAATATCAACTCATAGCAACTAAAGCTTTACAATATCTGTTTTATGGTTATGTTATTGGGAAGTAAAAGAAATTGGTAGGAAGTCAGAACGTGTTTTCTTTTACTTTAATTTCACAATTAACCCACACTGTGTCTTTACCTAACCTAAACCAAAATGTGTTATTACCTAATTATTACTAACTAAAATGCTAGTTAACATTAGTAATTAAACCTAAACAGCTAATGGAAGTTGAAACTGTCTGCGAGCTTCTCCTGACAATATGGTGCTTTGTTGACTATGCGACAGCAAGTCGCGTGGTTATGACACAATCGTTAGCCTATTTTTGCAAAAACGTCTGCTATAGAGCCATAACGTGAGATACAAGGTAATGGAGCCTTTTACACATTGTCGTGTTTCTTTAGAAGTAAACAATGGATAAATAGAACCTTCAAGTGCTTCAGGTGATGGCTTCATAGCATTAAAATAGCGCCATAGGAGCTACGCTTAGATAGGAGAGGCTTACCCCCTTGAGTCCACTTAGAAATTTTTCCGCCATTTTGAATTTCTTTTAAAAGACATTTTTGAGGTCTCTTCCTACACCGTAGCTCCGATTGCAACCAAATCATCAGTGACTCATCAATGGATCAAGCGTATTAAACCATGTATAACGTATTACAATGTCTCAATTGTTTTTCAAGTTATTGACCAATTCACTTCAAAAGGGGCGTGTCTCTGGACATAAATAACACAAATCAGCAACCCTGAGGCCAATCATCACAAAACTCACAGGGTAGGTTCCGATAAGCTGCTTTTTTTTTTCTTAAAATTTATTATTGACCTCATTGGGTTGTGCAATGAGGCCAAATGGAAGCAGATTATTTCTCTTTCAGTTACCTTTGCCCAGATTTTCACCATTTTAAGATTTAAGCTAGGGCTGTCTCTGCACTGAGACCTGGAGTTTTGCCCTTTAGTCACCTGCCTTTATCCACGCACAAGTTGTCACATTATCCCACCCACAGAGGAAGTGTTAGACATTTATAAACCATACTACTTTTTTACGTACTGTAGGTTAGTGTGTTCTTCCTGGTGTGGCAGAGAAAAGTTACTTCCTTTTATGCTCTCAGTAATTGGTTCCTCCAGTCAATAGAAGGTTAAAATGTGTTTCATAGCTGACAACAGCACCTGTCCTCACATCGAATGCTTCCCTGTCCCTCTTTTCTCTCACACTACCCCCTTCATCTTCCCATCACTCTATCAGCCTTTCTCTCAATCCCAGTTCCTGTACCCTTCTTTGTTTTTTCCTGCTCTGTTCCGGTGTTTTACTTTTTTTCCCTTCATTTATTTCTGTTTATATGTCGCTGATTCTACCTTTCCTTCTCTCTCATTATCTATTTCCATCTCTGTTTCAGTTTCTTCACAAGCTGCTTCCTGTCTGTCTGGCACAGCTGTTGATTACCTAATTACCTTGCCTTTCACACACCCACCCACACACACACACACACACACACACATACACACACACAATAATTCACCCCCGCCCACATCTCTCTTTCACATACATACACACCCGTAGAGGAAGCTTGCTAGTGCTAAAGCTTTTGTTTACAATCCATCATAAAGGCTGTGTGCCTGATGTAAAGTTTTTATTTTTTGAAAAAATAAGCTTAGTATGCTAGCATGAATGTATGAGCATATTCTAACAGTATAATGCTGATGAGACTCCTGGGGGGGTAGTTCATTATAAAACATGATTTATGTGAGAGTATCAGTCAGACTCTTATGACAAAATGAACATTTACTACCATTGTTGGGCTAATTAATGGAGGGGGAATTGACATAAGTAGAACACACAAGAGCAAGACGGCCATGGCATTCACAATAAAATAATATATATCATGATTTGGTTTGAGCAGAAGACACATATGATCTCCAATACTACATTAAATATTTGTTTTCTGGTTTAGCTCTTAATTTGCGTTGTTTATCTACATGAGCTAATGCTCTAAGCTTCATGACAATTAAAAAAAAACCTTAGAGTGCACATGGTGTTCTTGCACTTTTTTGTCAACAAGAAAGAAGTGGTGGGTTTCCTGTTGTCTTTTCAAGACTGAGAGCAGCCTCTGGGTCCATCTCCTAATTTGTTTTGCACAGAGAGTATTGTTTTATGGTTTCATTTATTTGCATATTTGCATATATTTATTTGAACAAATGGCAAAGCCTGAACAAAGAGGATGTGCAATCTGTGCAGGTGACACATAAAAACTCCAATTGGTGCTACAAAAATATCTCACCCCTAGAGGAAAAATAGAATACAACTGCCGAGCACATAACATCAAACTAAACACAAGGGAGTGTGGACAAACAACAGAATCCATAAATAGCATGCAGAGATAATAAAGTAGCTCCCTAAAACTGAGAGATGGATAATATTGTAAGGCTAGGAAAGGTGTGTGTGTGTGTGTGTTTTAGTTCTAATGTTCATTTAAAGAGACCACAAGGACGTATGTTGCACTACTTTCTGGTGTGTGTGTGTTGTCCTTCCTGAAGATTTATCCACGTGAACCTACCCAGTACCCACCCTTCTTTCCTCTTGGGCCCCGTTTTTATCTATCTAATCTTACTGCCTCAAAGTGAATGGAGCGAATGGTTAGAAAATGTATACATTCTTGTGTGTATCATTAAACCTTTAGAACGTTGTGAACTGAACCGTGCCCTGTGTCACTTTGTTCTCCGAGATCTCGTGGCTTTCAGAGTGCCCTCAAAGAGGTCCAGCCAGTAGATGAAAGGATACGTACTAAAAAACATCCAGGATCGGATTGGTTTATAATAGTGTTTGTGGATATGCCAAAAATCGTTTTCATTTTCTATGGTATTTTACTGGTACAAATTCCCATGTTTGCAGACATTGGTTTGAACTAGAACAATATGTTTAAGAAAATAGTTTCTTCTGATTGGATATTGACTTTTGCCCAGCCAAAGACGCAAGTTGGTTGACTACAGGTAAAATCCATTTCCATCCTTCTGTCTTTCTGTCTTCCTCCCACTTTTTCTTGCTTCCTATTCAATCTCTTTTCTCCCTCCCCAATGTAATTAAATTCAACGGTGCTTTTTTGGCATGAGATAGCATTCAGAGGTGCTTATTGCCAAAGAAAAAAACAACAAATAACAGATTAAATAGGTCAACTATTAGATGAAATGACAGCATAGTCGTATTTCACCCTTTCACACCCTACTTTTTTTTTTACCGCTATTGACTTTTCAACCTCTTTCTCTCGCTTCTCGTCACCTTGTTTTAGCATTGGCGGAAACCTCTTTTTCTTTTCCCAGCCCATCTCCTCTTTCTGTGATTAACGGTGCTGATTATGTTTGCCAGGATACCCATTAGCTTGGACACATGCGAAGGCCAATGCCCTCCTTTTCATTACACACAAACCCAATCATGCACACACACTTTTCGAGTTCACCATAACCCACAAACAGACCCACATTTATACATGCTTTCACGCATGTTCTCTCTTTCACACACAGACACTAATGCTCCTGAGACTAATTATCAGTCAGGTGTGTCATCTTATATTTATTCGGGCCAGTGAGGTGCTAACAAGCATTTCTCTCTTTCTCTTCTCTTGCTTCTCCTCTATTTTGCCATCTGTCAACCTTTATCATTCTCCATTCACTTCTGTCACATTTTTTTTCTCTTGTTTTTCTCTCTTGTCTCTTTCTCTCTCTGTGTCTCTCTTCCTCGTCTCTCTCTTGTCTCTTTCTCTCTCTCTCTCTCTCTCTCTCTCTCTCTCTCTCTCTCTCTTTCTCTATCTATCTATCTCACTATCGCTCTCTCTCTCTCTCTCTCTCTCTTTCTCTATCTATCTTACTATCGCTCTCTCTCTCGCTCTGTCTTCCTCCTTCTCTATCCGACATTGCTGAGGCAGGGGTTTAACAGGTTATGTTCAGTGTCAGATCCAATGAAAAACTGCCAGAGACAAGGAGGTGAAACAGAACCGCTATGCTGCATTAAAATCAGACCGAAGCAAAAGTTGTGGTTTTGTGTCAGTTGACTGCTGCAAGTTGTATTCAAGGAAAATGGTCTCAGCAGTCTTGTCATACTGTAGTCTCACTGATATAGTGGCAAAGAAAACGATACACGGACTTTGACCTCCAGTTGGTGACAACCAACCACCAAAAGTCCAATGTAAACTAAACTTAAATTTCTTTAAAAGCAAAGCACTTCACAAGGCGTTGCTCTCCCTAAAGCTCTAATCACAATCACACCAAGGGGCAGTTATGACATTAAGCATGTTGCTGTTGCTAGGAAACCACATACCTGTCTTTTGATCTCTTGTGTGCCAGTGTTGGTGATAACTGTCTCTGATATCCATCAACAGCAGCTACTTACATATCTTAGCGGAGTTAAATCTCACAGGAATATTTCTGGGCACCACACGGATGACTGTAAAGCCTGGCTCCGAATTTGAAGCTGTGTAAAGCAAGGTGGATATACAATCACGGGAACTAAAGGAATCCCCACAGAAAACAGCTACACAATATTGCAAAAGATTACTGGTGGCTCTATGTATGTGCTCTCAAGGAGGGAGCTTCATTCACATTCTTCAGAATGTGAAGGAAGTTTACTTAACAAGTTGATGCCCTTAAAAGTTTAATATTCTATTCACTGAGACCACCACGTTTTACAGCTCGTATGTGCGGCCTATATTTTATATCTTGATAAATAACCTTTACTCATTTTAATCAGCTCTTTTTAACTAAGTATAGAAACAAATTATAAGTTCATTAAAAATCATTATAAACATTGCAAAAAAATCTTTGCTGTGCCATCTTGCTATCTGCAGAGTCATGTTTCACCTTTACGTTTACATTTTTTTTCCGATTGCTAAACAACAGTAGGCACAACTGAAGGCCCAGGGGCAAAGCTCAAACTACAGTGTGCACTCCAACAGTCACCTGAGCTAAACAGTTCACATATCATGCAAATCTCATTCCAAGCAACACAACTCTTAACACACGTCTCAAGAGGCTTAGTGCAGTAAACACTATGAACAACTCTCACTGAGATTACACCCAGCGATTACACCCAGCGAGTAATAGACACCAGCATCAAACACCAACACAGAAAATAATAACTTCCTCATCTTTCAGTTTGAACAGTTTGAGTGACTTCACACTACTCAATAGTTGATTTAAAGAAAACTTATAGACTTTATAATATCCAGTTGTTACGTAAGGTAAACAAGAAGGAATGAAAAGCAGCAGTTTGCTTCAATATAGTATTTTGTCTCTGGTAATTTATGGAATTACTGGAGAAAAAAAAACTAAAGGTACATAACAGTAACAAAGACTAGTGTGACTGATCCTGCTTCTCTCCAGCATCATGGGGGAAGTTTTCTTCATCTTATTGGATGTCTGCATCATCTCTAAATACTAATGAATATGGTGTTTCCATTGCTTTCACCTCCATTACTTACTGGAAAAGGTTTGTTTTTTATATAATGTTTTATAGCTGTATATATAACCTCAGACATCTTACCTGGACATGTTTGTATCTTTAATCTGTTTCTCTCAAAAGGTCCGTGTATAAGTTTTCCTTCTTACAGTACTTGGTGTTTGTATGCAAAAAAATGCTTTCTGAGCTTTCTCTATTTAAACCGTATAACCGTGTATGTTCACTAACTAGCCTAAAACAAGACACCTGCTCAGGCTTTCAGCTAAAATTACAATCAGCAGTGTTTGATAGGCCCCAGGCTGAAATCTACTCTGTTTTGAATGTGTGGTTAACAGTTTTGACAAAGTGCAGTAAATGGGATAAGTATGTAGAGTTTTGAAATCTGTGTTCAAGCAATGAAAAACGAACTAGAGCTTGGTCTACATGAACTGCTGCTGTGCAGATTGTAGTTAGAGTTTTGCACGTGTCTCCTGTTGTGCCCACGGTCGTATGATCAACAGTCTAATCAAACAAATATTTTATATTTTAAATGTCCCTCTGCCACCTGGTTTCAAGACTTTTTGATCCGTTTTCCATAGACCTTTACTGTATGACTAATTGTGCATTTCATTCTATTCTTCGTTCCTATTCAGTTGTAGTTGCTTTGCCTGCATGCTAGCGGGCATGTGCACCTGTGTGAAAGATGTAACAACAATCTTACGTTCCTAACAGAAGGGTCAAAGTTAACCCAAAGCAATCTTTACACTTGGCCTCTTCTGTCTCATAAAACATGAATACATACACTGCATAACACATATTGCAAAGACATATATGTACATCCTTGTATAGATTAAACAGATGTGTAGGCAGACATCACAGTGTGTCATCACATGGATAATAATTGAGCATCCTTTATGAGCAGAGATAATTCTACAGCACCAGAGAGAACTGTCTGTCACTGTTTACCTCTCTACTTCATCACCACTAATATGTGTGCTGTAAAACAAAACAGCACACACCTCGGCAGTGCGGAGAAGGATACTTTGTAATTTGTAACTCAATTTGAGTAATGTATTCTAAATACTTGGATTACTGCCACATCGAATTGCATTTTATAAGTGTAGGAATGCGGCCATCAAATACTGCTTACTAAACAGACCTATTCTGGTCTGTTCTTCTGTTCCAACTGGCTGAATGTGTACATGAAGATTTTACATTTGTAGTCCCAAACTGCATAGCCTTCTACAAAGATCTAACTGCAGTCTTGCCACCACAAGCTCATTTTAGCTGATGTTGGATAGGATGTCAAACGGGGGTGGCCAGCACATAGGAGAATATAAAGTTGCATGTCAACTAAGCAGGTACCTGATACAAGTAGGAAATAGCAGGGTGACCAGTAAATCTACTTCACAGTTTTTTTTCCATAGCTAAACGACAGTGTGAACAATTGGAGTCACATGTGCAAAACCCTAACTACAGTCTGCACAGCAGCAGTTCATGTGGACCAAACTCTAGTTTGTTTTTCATTGCTTGAACTCAGTTTTCAAAACTCTAAACACTTACGCCATGGCTTAATCACAACTTGCAAAACACTATGGATTTACAGCACTTTGTTCAAATGCTAACGCACTGGTGTCACAACTATTAACCACGCATTCAAAACAGAATATATTTCCGTTTGGTGCCCGTCAAACACTGCTGATTGTAATTTAAAAAAAGCCTAAGTAGATGTCTTGCTTTTGACTAGTTATTGAACACATAGTATGTTTTGTACCCAAACATAAAATAAGAATTACAAACAATTATACACAGTACCGTTTGAAAGAAACAGGTGAACGAGCAAAGATTCCAATATGCCCAGGTAAAATGTCTGAGGTTACATACACAGCTATAAAAAACAAAATGTGCAATACGCTATCTTTACTATAGTAGAACTGTTCTTACTTTTTCCAGTAAGTAATGGAGGTGAAAGCAATGGAAACACCACATTCATTAGTATTTAGAGATGATGCAGACATCCAATAAGATGAAGAAAACTTTCCCCGTGATGCTGGAGAGAGGCAGGATCAGTCACACTAGTCTTTATTACTGTTATGTACCTTTAGTTTTTTTTCCAGTAATTCCATAAATTACTAGCGACAAAATACTCTATTTAAGCAAACTGCAGATTTTTGTTCCTTCTTCTTTACCTTACGTGAAAATTGTTATACATGAACATCTATATCTTTGGGCGGACGGTTCCCGTGCACGGGACGTAAACTCGCCGTTTTTCGGAAGTGCTGACTTCTTTCCTAAATTGTAAGCATTAAACCGTCATAAACACGCTCATGCCATACATCATTTGAAAGCTTAAAGTCTCCTGATTCCATCGAGCCCACACACGAAGCAATAAGGTGACTCACAACGGTGATAATCATGTTCTGAAGTAAAGAAACACAGAAAGATTTGAGTCTAATCGAGTGTGTGTTTCCTACCTGTCTTTTCGTGTCTTTAATCACAGCGGTGAAAGATCGCCCAAAACCTTAGTTTCCTACATCGAAAACACCCTAAGGTATTAGAATATCCAAGCCTTGTAATCCATAATTATCTGGGCCCCTCACAATCTTGTAGTTTAAGCCCAAGTTTTGACGTAGAGAAATCTAGAGAGTGCATCATTTATTGGTTTTTATCGTGTGTATCTTTTTCCGTGAACACGGTACAGCAAAACCAAAGACAGCGTTACATTCTCTGGCTTGTGTAGTTTGCAATGAACGTTGTTCCCAGCCAATAGGATCAGTCTATCTCAAGATACCCCCAAGCTAAGCAAATGAAATCTCACACTCCCCATTGGGCCCACGTGGGAAAGATTGACAGTGGAGCCCACATATTAGAAGATAAGGTCATAAAACTGGCATCCCTGTGTAGCCAATAAAAAGACGAGTTGATAGATACCAAACATGGCCAACAAAAACTATACCTGTGATCTTTTACAGCTGTCTGAAGGCAGAAATATGGACGTCTGATGGCATTTCACCATTTCATAAAATTATGATTACTTATTTCTATAAATCTATGTATGTACTTCTTTTAGACATATCTGTGAGTGATATGGATGTTTTTGTATTTCAGAAGTTTTGTATTTAGCACTTTTTTGGCTTTTTTAGAAATAAGAAATAAGACAAACGCACAGACACATCTGTAGAAATACATTCATACAAAATCCATTTTATAAGTCATTTTTTTCTGGATTTTTTCTGTTCTAAGTTGAGACATGAGGCTAGGGTACTATTTTAGTATATAGCCCCTATAATATGCTTACAGTAGTGCTTTTTATTAATTTTTCAGATGATTTACTTGGACGGAAATAGAAATTCTGTGTTCTAACCTCTGTAGCCCTGTGTCAGTAAGGCCTAGTGTCACACTGCCACTAGAAACAACAAGTTGGGAGTGTTGACTTCCCAATGAACTCAGGGTCCTCCCAGAGGGCCAAAGCATGTGGAAACTGCAGCACTTTTTTAAGGGTAAAAATTGAACAAGTGAACTGTTGAGCTCAGGTGTTGTTTAGCAATCGAAAATATTGTAAGATGCTTCAGGTTGGAGTTGGAGTGATTTGGACGCTGAAAGGAGGTTGGTTGCTGGCAAGCGGAGGTTGCACTCCACAGTTATATTTTGATTTCCCCGTTCTTTCTTTAATGTGTAATGCTGTTTGAATTTCCAAGATAGAAACACATTCCTGCCCTGGCCCTGTTGTGCCAGATTTGGCTCCATCTCTACCTCTATCAGTAATCACGCAAAAAGCTCATTTTTTGTTTTCATGTTGAGGCTTCTGGGAAATGCATGGAGTTAATAATTTATTAACCTAATTTATTTAGATAGTGAATAAACTCGTGAAACAGTTTTTTTAGGTAACCTTCTGGAATGTTTAGGTAATTGTAGGTCTTATTGTGTGTGTGTGCGTGTGTGTGTGTGTGTGTGTGTGTGACCTGAGCTTGCTGGCAGGGTGCCAAATTGTAGCCAAAACTTTGCCTCCTGAGGCTAAACATTTCTTCCGCTCTGATTAGGACATTAGCGTGTCCCAACAAATGGCCAGGGACATTAGCATGGCATCTAACATAAAGGGCATCGACCAGGGCCTTTGGTGACATTATATGCTAGTTCATTGTTGATCGATACTATGCTAATGAAAGGTAAGTGGCTGATAATGTGCTTTAAGAGAGGGCATTATGAAAGGGTGTAGGATGCTGGCGTGTCGGAGAGAAAGCTAAATAGGGTTTCAATTAGAACATGACTTCCGGGGAGGTGAGAGTGTCCAAAAAGAGGAGGGGGAATGTCAAATTGGTTACTTACTATATACATTGTTAAACATCTGTGTTTAACAAACACTTTTTATAAAATGCTTTTCCATTATTTTACAATTCAACTCATAATCAGTGAGCTTTGATCCTAATTTGCTAATTTTCCATGCCTTTTTCTGAAAGTTTCAATTTCTTTGCCGGTAATACCGATAAAGTTTTTCTTTCTTGCAGTTTAAACAAGATTAAAAAACTTCTATAAGATGAGACAGCGTGGAGAAAAAGAAACAATGCTGTCGCTGCTCTGTTTCTGACACAGTTTAAGGCCTTCGTGATGAAACAGGGATTTACGTTGATACTTTTAATCCGTCAAGCTGATGTGTTGCGTTGCTGTGCCCTCGAGCAAGGCACATGCCCTGGATTAATCACATGTGATCCTCGCAGACACTCACTGACTCTCCGTCTCTTCCCTTTTTTTCCGTGCATACAGCAAGTTTGTGTGCTGGTAGTGCATGTGGTAGTAGATGACAAGTGTGCACACACACACAGTCAGACTTATGCACAAGCACACACTTGTTCCACCTTTGTACTTTGATTTAAAGGTTCATGGAAGATTTATCCTCCTACATTTTCTCTGTTTCTGAAACACACACACACGCACATAACCACAAGTAGGCTCACACACACGCACATAGACCCACAATGCTTCAACCTTTGAAACCTGTACTTATAAATTCATGGGCGATTAATTCAACTTTACTTTAGACTTTCTGTTACATACACCAGTACTTCCTTCTCTCTTTCTGTGTCTCTTCTCTACGTGTCTTAACACACAAGTACTCACATAGATTATACATCCGGTAAGCACACATGGCATGTAAAATACTAACACGTCTTTGGTTTTACCAACTTTTACCAGAAGTACTTATAAAATAATAAACTAACAAATCAATTACTGCATGAATTTTTACACTGATGCTGTTCAATTCATCCAAAAGTGGTATGTGAGTGATTGTTGCTTTAAAAAAAAAAAAGATTGCAAGTGGTCCTTAATTTTTCTGTGGTGTTGCTTGAACTTATCAAACTCTCAGCTTTGTGTGCTTACGTCGCAAAAACGAGACAAAGACCTCTGATCTACTTTTTAATGTCTTTATCTGAAAAATATTTAAATTGCCTCTGGGGTTCCAAAGGTTTGAAGCACCTGGTGTTTGCTGCTGTTTGTGTTTTGTATAAATGGGGTTTGTAAAACGCTATGGAAGAGGCCAGTGTGGACCAATCAGTCGTATTAAGCACTGAATGGGAGAGTACTACGTTTTTTTTTTCAGGACAGGAACGACTTTGGGAAATGTAGGTAAAGTTTCTGGGTTCCTGGAAAGGTTACTGCAGTGGAAACGGGCTATATTTGACACAGCCACCCACAAAGGTAACAGACAACAAAGTTAAAGGCAGACACACACAAAAAGACATACGGATACACAGAATAAGAGTTTGTTCATGACACCAACTCCTATTCTTGTCAATGTCTCTTCCTCTCTCTCCCCCCATCTCTTTCTGTCCTCTTCCCATTCTGTATCTTTCACCCTCTGTCTGACTCCCCTCTCTCCTTCTTTTCATCTCTCTCAACCTCTAATTATGGCCTCTTGATCTCTCACTACAACCAAGTCCCTGTTTCTCTCCTTTACCATCTCTTCTTGGCTCTCATCTCTCTTTCCTCCCCTGTTTCTTACACACACACACACACACACACACACACACACACACACACACACACAGACACATACAGATTTGCAAAGACCTCTCTGTTCCTTCTTCTAATTTTTTCTCGTTCCCTCTCGCTCCCGCTGCCCCCGCACTGCGCTCTCCTCATTGCTCTCTCCTTCTCTCTCGCTGTCTTTCTGCCTGCCCTCGTTTTTCATCAGTAACTAATGGTGCTGGACTCACCACTTAGGCTCAGCAGAAGTGGGCCTGTGTGTGTCACATTTGTTTCTTGATTTTTTTTTTTTTCATAACGAATAATGCTTTTACAGTCGCTAAGCTTTACTGGCGAGTCAGTTAAAATGCCACTTTTAAGTATTCCACACTCGCTGAAAATAATAGGGTTGCAGACTGCAACCATAGGGAAACCCAAGAAGGCTCCTTGGGGAATATCTTTGGAGTTAGGTGTCTTAAAGGGGTAATCCACAGATTTAACACATCAAGGTCACTTTACCCCATTGCTAGCTCCTTCCTTTGTTACTGTTACGTACTGAAGTGAAACATTTTGTGAACATTTCTTTACTTGTATTTCAAGATGTGTTAATTATTTAAAAAATGTTCCAAATTGGAAATTATAAAGATGCTGTTCCTGTGACTTAAAAGTTGCAGGTTCCAATGATGGTTCAACGGATCAACCAAGACATTCAGGACAGGTGAGGTGCAGATACAATTCCATAGTCTCCCTTAAACAATTGTCAACAAGCAAGGTGCTTAGCTGCTCCAGCTGCTTCTCAGTCAACAATCTTTGAATAAACAACATTTAAAAAGAACAGACTGAGCTGCTGCTTTTTACTCCCGCTAATTCTTCAGACGTCAGGAGGAAGTGAGGTATTGATTGACGAATCAACTTCCAACGTGTGTGTGTGTGTGTGTGTGTGTGTGTGTGTGTGTGTAGCAGTCATTCAAGACAGCAACTCCTATAAATGAATTCAGTGCTATCCGTTGTCTGGCTGTTGACTTTTGGCTGCCCAGCTCCCACCTTGAAAAGCATGGTTACTTTTAAGGACATCAGCCATTCATTTACCTCTACCTTTCTCTCTCTCTGTGTATTCTTCTCCGTTCTTCTTTTTCAACTGGCACATTGAGTTTTATTTTCTGTCTGCCTCTGTGTCTGTGATTTTTTATTTTTGTTTCAGTTTTGCCTCTGTCGGAAAGTGCCTTTATTGGAAACTGAAAAATCAATGACTCTATGACATTTCAGACTGATTTGCTGTCCCATTGATCCAAAAGTTGTATGTGTGTGATTGTTTCTTGAAAAAAAGGATTGCAGGTTTGCAATTCCCAAACTACAACAATGTTTCTCCCTCAATGACAACAACATGCACCAATGGCAATTGATAAGGACTCTGTAAGTGCACAAAACACATATAGTAGTTATTGAGGGGTTTAAAATACAGACATATGCTGTGGAATAAAATTGCATATTTTGCAATTAAAAAGAAAATATAAAACAGGCTTGGTAAGGAGCACTGCCATATATAGAACACTATAACTACACTTGTAGTGCATCAAACACAAAGAGCACAATGAAAATATAGGGTCAATGATGTGCACACTGAGACAAAAAATATGTTTTATCTTTAGCCCCTACGCCGTGTTGAACACAGCAAGCACTCTCATGCACTTGTGACTCCTGTCACTTATAACGACATGGAAAACCTGTTTGCAATGGTCAACCTTTTTAATTTCCGAAAACGTTTCTTTTGGATGAATTGAACAGAGTAGTTTGAGGAATCAACTCCAAATAGTCCCACTTTAAGACATTTTATTCCTAGAAATTTCAACAGTATTGGTGGGTAGTGTGAATGTCATTTTTGACTGATTACTTTATATTTTTTGAGAAGTTCCTGTGTATTCATTTTAAGTCCTGGTTTTAAACTTTGACCATTGTCCAGAAAAACACGGCTGAGCACACATGCTCTTCTGATAAAACATGCTGCAAAATATTCACACACTAGATTGTCAGATATACAGTACACATGGGAGCTGCTTGTGCAACCAGGCAACCACCGTTATACATATATATACAGTATATATCCGGTGCCTTAACTTAACCTTTTGTCGCCTCATAACGCTCATTTTTTCTTGCTTAAACTTAACCTTAATCTCCGCCAAAATGACTGCCAGCTCGCGTTTACAATCACCCATTCTCGGCTAACTGAACCACCAAACAACAACCTCACTGGGTTCTGTACCTGGGGTACAGTCACCTATTTCTGGGCAACTGAACCACAAACTACCACTGACCTGACGGAGCACCATGAGGAGCAACATGTGGAGCACCATGTGGAGCTGCATGCAGAGCTCTGTAGCGATATATATACTGTTTATATATTTATTTATTTATTTAGTTTTTGGGAAGTTTGTGCTTTTTGTAAGGGCATTCAAATGTACTGTGGATGCTGAGAGATGGGTTAGATGACAAGAAATAAAATATTGCATTTGTGTAAAGCATCATAAACTGGCTCAGAGAATGTAACAAGAAGGGAGTCCAAGCCTTCTAAGACTTAATAGGGACAGGACACTGCCCGCTGGTTTCCACTGTTTCAAGGCTGATCACAGCTTCCAAAGGAGGATGTAAGGTCCTTGTAGGGCCAGAGAGAAAGCTGTGCCTCCCTTGTGTCAGACCTTATGGCAATGCTTAAGTCTAGGTATCTGAAGGCTGGAGGATGAATATATCAAACTATTGAATGTTTTGGGACTGATTACAGGGATATACTGTGGGAGAAGCTGATCTGGCTGTTTGTATTTAAATGCCATTTGTGCCAGTCTGCCTGGAAGCATTAAGGAGTTTTGGTATTCACAGCGGCTGCTTTTGCCATCTGTGTTGGCGAAGGTCTGTTTGTGTTTGCGCGTGCGTGCGTGTGCGTGCATGTGTGTGTGCATGTGTGTGTACATGCATGCATGCATGTGTTTGAGTCTGTCTTTGCCTTCTTTCTGTGAGATGTCGCAACAAAGAAAATCAAAAGTCCAAACCTCGTCTCTGTCTCTCTCTCCTCTGTCTCTCACTGTCTCCTGACCTGTCTGGCCACCACTCTAATAGCCAGTAAGTGTTCCAATGCCAGAGGTGTAAACAGACACAAAGTCCAAGAACACTGTGTGGGAGTGTGCTTGCCTGTTTATTTGTGTGTACAGAGACCTTTCCGAAAATTGAACTGCTCTATTCAGGACAAACGATGTTTGCAGGACCTGTCCTTTGAGATGCCTTTATGCAAACACAAACATGCACAAGAGATGGGGCATGTATATTTTCACATCACCCCTTTCTCTTGAATTCTTTGTGTATTTGTGTTACCTCCCTTTTTCTATCCCATTTTGCCCCCACTCCTTTCTCTCTTTTATTCCATTCTCTTTTCACTTTATCCTCTTTCCTCTCCTTCTCTTTCTCCCTGACCCTGATAGTTTGATTGACAGGGTCACTGGTGTGAGCAGGGGAATTGAACCCGCAGGCTTGTTTCACACTGAGGCCAGACCATTTACCATCTGACATGGGGGGCTCCCGGCTTGGTTGGAGCTCTCGAAGATACACACAAACATGCACATGACCAAAAGCATGTACGGAGCATGAGTGCGGAAAGTCTCCCAGGTCTTTCATAGCTGCTTTTATAATGACAGACTGAAAATGAGCCCAGTGTCCTTGATGGGAAGCAGGGTAGAGTAGCTCTCCGTCTTTCTCTGTCTTTCTATCCATCTATCTTCCTGGCTCTCCTGTCTCCGATTCAACCTTTCTCTCCGTTTTTTTGCTCTTCTTTTTCTAACCTTCTCCCTGAATCCTACAATCCTACACATGTGCACGCCAACACACACACTCACACAAGCACACACACACACACCATTACCCCACCTCCATTTGAGCTGTCAGGGAGAGGAGGCAGAGAGGCAAAAAGCTTGGCCTTCTGGGAGTTGGTGTTTTATTTTTTTAAAGGCCTGAGTGGGCCCTTGGTCTGCATGGCTGACAGGCTGAATTTGATTCTTGGCCTGATTCAGTCACTTTGTCAGCTCCGCCCAGCCCAGAACATCATGGCACGGCTCAGATGCCCCTGTGTATATTATTAGTGGCTAAAATATATACAGTATACACAGTATATATATATATATATATATATATATATATATATATATATATATATATTGGGTTGTGTGTAAGTGTGAAGGGGAGTGCATCAGACTTTGTCAGATAGATTTCTATAGGCCTCTGTGAGGTTAATCAATATATTGTAAAGGATAAATAACACTTACTGAAGGTGCTCTGCAACAATCCCTACCGGACTTCTCTGTCGTGGCAGTCAGAAAAACACTTGCATTAAAAAGAGACTAAATGCACATGACCTAAGCCATTAATGAGCCCCTGAAGCATGGTACAACAGTGTGTATTTCACACCACTTAAGGATTATCTGAAGGACACAAAACTAAAAAGTAGCTCTAGTACTGCAGCAATGCTAATACTTTGTAGAAACAGAATGTGTGCGAGTTGAGATAGGCGGATAGACGGAAACTGTATATTTGCTGTCAAGTTGTGAGCAACATAATGCACAATACCAGGACCCTGAAGCAGCTAAATGGAATTCATCCATCAGTCATTTTATTATTAACACCTGTGCATATGACACAATGTCTTCTCTGACAAGGGATTTACCCTTACCCACAGCTTAAATGTTGTTCTGGCCTAAACTTTAAAGGCCTGCTGCACACACCCACACAGATCTTTTTAATGCCCCTACTCTGGCCGTTTATTTCAAAAAGTATGGGTCAATTCTTCCGGTGGGATTGACCTCTCATATTGTTTATGTTATATTAGCAAAGAGGGAAGGATGCTACTTGGCCGCAATAGGTGCAAGGACATTGATAAAGAGGAATGACAGTAAAGTGAGTTGTGCAATGTTGTGTCAGACAACCCTGCTTTATACTTATAGCCCCGTCCATTAACTCATTTGCATTTTCCTTAAAAAACATGTAATCTTTAGAGTTGAACATGACATGACCAAACATTGAAGTTTCAATAATCTTGTTTATTATTTTACTGTTAAGTATAAAGACAGACACAAGTAACATTTTATTAATAACTTTATGTATGCTTTCTACTAGATCGGACACGTTTCTTTTTAGCACATTCTTTTTAGTTTGTATTAAATGTACCATGTGTTGCCCTGTAAACCCAGCTTTACGAGGCATTTAATTGCTCTTATGGGGCTCCAGTTTCCCTTGAGCATTTCTTAATTCCCTATTTTAGACTCTCCTTTGACCATTTCTCTCCACTCTATCCTTGTACAGCATCTCCTCAGCATATTTCAGTAGTAGAGTCTGATAGCAGAGGGCTTGCCTTTTATCTCTGCTCTTCTCTTGCCCTCTCTTTGTCTCTCTCACCCCCTCTCCTCACTTTTTTCCTCTAACCAGTGTTTTTCACTCTATTTGTTGTGATAAATGACTGTTAGATGTGATTTCCCAGGGATCATATCTCTCTCAGGGCCACACACCATAATTAGACGGCACCATTAATAATTCATTCTTTCTCTTTTTTTCTCTTTTAGAGTCTCTGTCAGAGGATGCATGTGTGAATCTGGTGTGTGTTAGAGGATGTTGGGGAGGGCATGCACAAATCTATCAAACAGTATAAAGCCAGTGATTGAGTCATTTGCCATTATGAAGCCGAAACAACAAAAACGTTTTGATACAAACAATGAATATGAGTTTACTGTAGAGTACAGTAACACAAAGAATGCACATTTAAAGCAATGAAAACACAGCGGAGTTCCCTCGAAGACACATACACACACGCGGTTGTGTGTAAATGTGTGTCTGTGCATCATTCCACCTACAGTTAGTTGATTTAACTTTCCACACCAAAGAAATATTACAAACACTACATGAGCTTTTCCCTCAGGACGTTTCGGAGCACCCTTTAGCAGGACTAAGAGAATCAACGTCTCCTTCATCCCAAGTGCTATTGATGCTTGGTGTAATAGCAAACAGCACCCTGGCTGCATTCCTTGCACTTTTCTTGCCCACTTGCACATTCACACTGGTATGATTTTCCATTCCCCTGCTCTAGCTCTGTGATTTATTGTGATCATGCGGTATTGATGTTGTCTTTCTGCATTCTGTTTTTATGTGAACCCTGGCTGCAAAACAAATTCACCCTAGTGGTGCAATAAAGATAACCTTGAAGCATGATATACACATGTTCAACTACATGTAGAGCATCCTACAGATTGGTATAGATTTCCTTTCCAGAGTGCAGGGAATATAATATGTAAACATATCTGGTCATTAAACAGTGGGAAGGCCACCAGAGGAAGGTTTTTACTGTAGTCATGACCATGTTTCAATTGGTATCATTACAAACTTAATAAAAAAACTCTATGCAAGCTATTTTGCATATGCCAAGGGTAATGTTCACTGTGGGAGTGGAGCCCTATTCAAGCAAAAGCCACAAGACGCAGATTACATAAAACCCCTTTTGGCTCTTGTACCTCATTGTAAATCACAATGTGGAGCAGATTATTGCTGTTTATAAAACACACTACTGCGCTTGGATCTTTACATTTCCATTTTGTTTCCTAGCTGGAAACCCCCATTTACAGTTTTAGTTTTAAGTGACAATAATTAAATGTTTCCATTATGATGTTAAGTGTGCTTTTTTTAACATCTCTCACAACACACACAAATCAAACAAAACGGCAAAACCCAGATGCTGCTCCAGGGATCTTTTTTTAGCCGAGCATGACCTTTGACCTTCCCAGATTGGCTAAATTTGAAAAAAAAAGAAGGTGGCAAATCAAAACAAGATACACTCGAGAAGAAATACGGTAATAATAGTCTGGAGGTGCAATGATCTGGATCCTTGCTCACCTTGCTACAAATAGCCTAGCATTATTTTCTTCCTTCAAGAGAAATGGCCGTTGCTCAAATAAATTACGTAAAGAAATCGCATTTTGGTCCCGGCAGGGCCATGTAGCCCATATCTCAAACGATGTGTCTTCACCTCCCTGGACAAATATCATAAAAGCACAGAAATACTAGAGAAGATGGAGAAAAGCAAAGATGGATGTGATACCTAGTGCTGCATTAAATCAATATCTGTGTGTGAGCACGACGGAGCAAGACAGGTCATCAAGTTGGGATGGAGTTTGAGGTGACAGCGTCAAAGGCTACAACTGTGACTGCAGTTTTTATTTTAAAATGTGTGTGTTCTTGGTGTTGTTGTTGGTAGCTGTCACTCTGCTTTTGCACCAGATTTCTCACATAGCCTCCCACCTATTGATCTTGTGTGTAAGAGAGACAGAGATTGGCATACGGGGATTTAAAGGGCATTAAGCATAAAGCATTTTCATGATTATACTTGCATTTTGTGTTTGTACTAAAACATGGTTACATGCTTATAATTAATCCCTCCTCCCAAAAAAAGCCTAGTCTGCTCGGATTGGCCAGCATGCTTCATGGAAACTTGGGAGCCTCCGTGTCAAAAATTGCAGATAAAGGCTTCGGAGCCAACGATACTCAATCTGACATGTATCAGCAATAATGTGAACCTCCATTGCGAAAAATTTAAAAGCATTGGCAGCCAAGATGACATTGTTTACTGCTGTTAGCCATGGAGCTACCATAGTTAACAGTGGACACTTAATAGAATATTTCAGCAATAGTTGGAAATCTGAACTTTGTAAACTCACAATTGTCTATACAATTACCTCATTATATGAAATACCATTATTTAAAAGTCCAACATTTTGACATTGTAGATATGACAGAAAACACAGAAAAGCATGTGTTCCCTTTAAGGGCAATAGGAACCAATGAAGTGTACATCAGAGCGGACATGGTGTTCAACAATCCAAGCTGGATATGTTTAATAACACAAACCAGAAAAAACCTTATAGTCTTTTCTCTGTCTTTTTAAAAAGTTGTCTTGCTTTTAAAGCAGTTACAATTTATCAGTCCGAGCTGAAAGGTTGATGATTACATGTAATGGTGGAAGAGTATCAAAATTATCTGCTCGAAAAGAAAACATAATTATCAGTAAATGGAAAGCAAAGTTTTAGTACGTCATGATGCAAGGCTGGAAAACCAAAGTGATTTTGTTGTCCAGTAATTCTCCAATGTTTTGTGTTTATCACGTTTCCCTTTTTTATTTTGTTTTTCCTGTAGTGACATTTCAGGTTTTTTATTACACTTTTCCCATATTCTGTATGTCATTACATTTTGCATGTTTTATAATAAACTTACTACAACTCGCCAGTGCTTTACCTATTGGCATTCATTACAGCGAGAACCTTAAAAAAAACATTTAAAAATGCTTAGCAATAATCTGTCAAAAGATCAGAGTTAAATTTGCTTGCTTTTAGGAAAGAGGGTTATGTGAGGTAACTGAGTGGGAGGAGATGTGTTGGACTTAATGAGATCTTCAGAGATATGTGGAAATGAACGGCGGGAACTCACTTGTTAACGACGCATCATCTGTATCTCATCAAGATTATAATTTATATCTTGTTATTTTGCAGCAATTAGACAAACCAGAGCAGTCCTAATAGAGTCTGGTGCCGAGAACCTTGCTGAGATGTGAAATCCCACTCTGCTCATTGTTCTTTTGTTCACTGGTATGTCTCTCATTCTCTTTCTCTGTTTCTGTATCAGTCTTTCTTCCACTCTCCATCTTATCTCCTCCCTTCTGTCTTATCGTCTTCTCGTTTGTCTTCCGATATCTCTATTTTATTTCTCCTCTTGTCTCCGCTCTCAAATTTACCAACTCTCTTTTGGTTTTGTCTTTCTCTCAGAAGCTTTCATGTATTTTGAAAGTTTAAAACGAGACAAGGAGCAAAGTAGTACAGGGTACAAACGGTAAATTATCTATCACTGCCATCATACAATCACAAAAAACAGCCACAACACATTTTATATTGAAATATGGACTTTTTTACAGTAGTGGAAGGTTAAAAGGTGACATGGGATGGATGTGGCTCAGTGGTAGAGCAGTCACCTGCTAGTTGGAAGGTTGGCGATATGATTCCCGGCCCTGCGTTCACATGTTGAAGTGTCCTTGGTGCTGAACCCCAGGTTGCTCCTGATACTGTGCCATCGGAGTGTAAATGTGTGTGAGTGTTTTCACAAGCAGGTGGCACCTTGTACTGCAACCTCTGTAACATTTTCTTTTTACTCTGATGTATGGAAGTTATTTCGTGTGCCTGAATAAAAATGGTTACAATTTCCCTTGGCAGTGGACATGAGGGATTTTTCAATGGTCCTCTGCCATTGTAACAAAACATCTTGACTTGCAGTGCTTACAAAATGTCAAAGGTAAAAAGGATTTTGGGGGCACTGACTATTTAAATGAGAAAGAAATTTTGTTTTGACGCATGAGTGAACTGTTTTGGGAGAGAGATGATCTTTTGCAGGTGAACCATGGTGTTGTGCTGAACCGTCCAGGTTATTTTGGCAAAAGCACCAAGAGTGTTGAGAACGTCTGGTCTGTTTCAAAAAATGAGCCAATGCAATTGAGAAGGATCTTTGCCGTTTTTGTGGCACTGACTCTTTATTTGGGAAAGGAAATTATTTTTGAAGCATGAGTGAATGGTTTTGTGAGAGATATGAGCTTTTGCAAGTGAGCTATATCGTTGTGCTGAACTCTAAGACTGTTTGGCCAAATGATTCTTAGAGTTTTGAGAATGTGATTTCTGTTTCAAGAAATGAGCCAAACCAATTGAGAAAAACTGTAATACCCAACTATGTTTTCGGAGAAGCAGTAATTACCCACAACCCAATGATTTACAATTTCTTAAATGAGATAGGTAAAGGCCAGTGAAATTAGTCTATGTGGCTTTAACCTAACATTTTTAAGAAATTAAATATAATTGTTGTTCTCTGTCACCGACTGATATGGCCATAATACATTATTGCATATTCAGTTTGTTAAAACATTCAAATTGTACATGTGAGCACTGTGTCTGACAGTCACCAAATGTCAAGGTAATTTTCTCTTCATATTCAAACCAATTCTGGGCAAGTGGTCACAACACATTTATCTTTATAGTTATTAATCTCTAAGTCTGTGTAATGCCTTTGGGGTTGAATGGCAGAAGGGAAAATTTAAGTTCAACAGTTTTCTGTTCAAAGTAAGGTAACCTGAAGCCTCACTTGATAAGTTGGTTTGTTTTCAACATCTAAACCAAGACTTTGAGTGAGACAAAGTCTAGCAATATTTCCTCTCCTGTCTTCCTAAACTCTATCTGCTGTGTGCCCCCCAAAAACAAAGCATTAAATCTACAAAAGGAAATACTAAACATGTCACTGGGGAGACCATTTACGTATGCATACACACACAGGTGCAGACGCACACTCGTGTCCCTTTGCTGAGCTCCTCTTAAAAGCATTTGCATGTTTCATATTGTTGTGGATCCGTTGGGGGGTCTGTGTTGGTCCCCTCGTGTGTACATGAGGGAAGGAGAGTGTGTGTCACCGCTGTTAAATGAGGAGAGAAGGAGTATGTGAGTATTTTTGTTTTAGAAGGTGAATCATAAAAGAGGATAATGTGTGTGTGCGTGTGCGTTTTTGTCTGTGTAGAGAGGAGACTATTTGAATGTCAAGGTAGGGGGTAGAAACAAACAAGAATAAGAGATGGCAAATCTGCATGCGTGCGTCCGTGCATACGTATGTGTGTGTGTTTATAGGCGCTCAGTGCATGTCAGCAAAGGGCCTATATGCAATCACACACCTAAAAAAGGAAAGACCAGGAAAAAGCCCATTACTTACCACACTGCCATACTTGTTACTGTGTGTGAGAGGGAAATGGAATGAGCGAAAGATTGTGTGCATGTCTAACCCCATGTAGCCTGCTCACTGGTCACAGGGTGATGAGATGAATATTGGACCAGTGTCGTTGAGGAATAAACCTCTACTGTATGTTTACACAGAATACAATTTGAACCAGAAATTGATGTCAACCAATCTGTGTCTTAGCCTGTATGTGCATGCAGAAGAAAATGTACTGTATGTTGAGGTGTGTATATATATGTGTGTGTGTGTGTGTGTGTGTGTGTGTGTGTGTGTGTGTGTGTGTGTGCGCGCTTGTGCGTGTGTGTGTTTTTGTTTGTGAGTATGTGCATGTCTTCTTCATCTCTGCAAACTCATTCCCTCAGAGTCCCCTCTGTCCTCTCCGTGACAATCTGACTGTATTTTCAACAGCTCAGACACACACTCACACACACTCTCCTTTACACACAAACAGACTTTTTTCTTCTGCGTGCATTACAGTCAGCATTTTTTTATCCACATGTTTTTTATGCAAATCAAATGATATCAAAGGAAAAAGGACTTATGGAAACAGTAAAATTTGATTCAATTTCATGGATATAGACTCAAACTTTATACGTTTGGTCTCATCGGATTTTCTCTTAACCAATATACGGCTTGTGCGATAAACGCTGATGGAAACGTTATTTGTCGAATAAATAATTAATT
Organism: Etheostoma cragini; assembly: GCF_013103735.1. Lineage (NCBI taxonomy): Eukaryota > Metazoa > Chordata > Actinopteri > Perciformes > Percidae > Etheostoma > Etheostoma cragini. The sequence continues at coordinate 22,067,164 of NC_048411.1, forward strand.
GAAAATAAGTTTTAGGTAATTTTATGGTTAAACAGACGCACCTGTGCGGGTCAAGAGTGGTGAAGACCACGGCCAGGAGTGCCGACGCAACTGTCTCTTATCATGCAACGATTATCTACTACAGCCTGTTGTAATATGATTGATAGCCAGCCATTTCTATTGAGAAAATCCCTGCAGCCTTCTGCAGGGTGTTTTAGTGAAACGTGAGTCCCAGCTAGTGCGCCATACACCCTGTAGCACAAGGTGCGCTCTATAGTTACACAGCAAGATCTCATGCGCCTTATCCACGCTAGGTAATCCTCTCGTTCGCACAGCATGAACACACAGTGGTCTTGCTGACCCAAATGTTTCGCCTACCACTCTGTACTCTGTGCTTGTAGCCAGTTTGTAGAGCGCAATGGCGAGACGCTTCATGGTTGGAACCGGAGGGCCTCTCTGGGTCAGGGGACAGGCCAGTTAAAGGTTGCCCCCATTGTAGTTGGGCATTTACGTGCATCTGCATCATTGTAGCAATTTGATGATACCATTGTTGTTTTCTTACTATAGCTTGATATTTTGCTATCAGCTGGCACATAAGTAATATTACAACTTCTGCAATTATGACTCATGTGTAGGTAGACGGCGCAATCTATTGTGTCTAGCAAAACTTTGTTTTTTTGTTAACGTTTGCTTGGATGTTGTGCGATTCGGAAATAAACGGGAGCACCATAAAATGTCTTAAATGAATTCAATATACCAATTTGACCACAACATAGAATGTGACGTCATTACGTACAGGTTTTTAAATCTCTTTAAAGCTGTTGGATGGTTAAACACTTTCACCAGCTTTTTCGGCATTCGTTTTTTTTACCGAACTTCTAATAATTTGATTAGAGGACGGAAACCTAGCTAGTGTTGACAAAATATGTATCAAATATTACCAATAGGGCTAAAAGGAAGCCTGGAACAACATGTTGCTATTTTTTTTCAAAGCAAATTAAATTAAATTAATTATTAGTTATTCTGCGGCTTATTCTGTGCTTGCGTGCGTGCGTGCGTGCGTGCGTGCGTACTGCAGCCAGTTTGGTCTCTGTTCATGTAAGCTGTAACTACCTTATCAAAGAAAGATACAGTGTGAGTGTGTCCTTCTTTGTGTTTTTTTTTCAGTCTATTATCTCAAAGCTTGTCAACCTGATGCATTTTTCAGTTTCTTCTATTTCCAATTTAGTGTGTGTATTTTAGTTGTTAATTGCGGGCCACAGCTGGAATTGAATCATCAGCAGGGTTAGACTTCCATTTAGACAGTGTGTATCCATTAGAAAATACATTTTCATATACCGAATATCTTAGCACATGCTTTGATGTGAGTAAGATAGCTGTATGTTTTATTTGAGAGCATATGCATGCATGTGAATCCAGTTTTGTCTCAACAGTTATTCTAGGTTTGTACATTTTTTTATCATAAAAGCTGGCTAAAATGAAAATTAAATGGCAAATGTTTAAATAGAATTTGATTAAATCTTGTATCAACACATTTGTGTAATGAAATTAATTGGCTGCAATAAATTCATTTTTATCATGTTTGAAAGAAACTTTATAAAGTCCATAGAAATAAAATAGATGGAAAGGCCATTGAACTGAAAATGTTATTTGATTTTTGTTAGTTGTCATGGTGACCACACGTCGCGGCTCACACGCAACTGTTCTTTCATTATGCTGCATCAACAAGATCAGTCATTAAGTATTTAGTATTTTACATTCCTATATAGCTTGTTATACCAGAGAGTTTAAAATAGCACCCAACTCCTTTTTTGTCTCTCGCTATTTTTACTTCCCATTTCTCTTGACATTAAAGGGTTTGGTACCTACGGTGGCCTACCGGGGCAAACCACCTGCAATTTCAGAAAACACATGCAAATTAAGAAAACAACTTCATTAATTTGACTAAACGGATGCACAGCATTGAGCACACGCGCTGCAAAAATACACACACTCAGATACACAAACGCGCTGCAAATTTACACAACCAAATACACAAACGCGCTGCAAATTACACAACCAAATACACAAACATACTGCAAATATACACAACTAAATATACAAACGCACTGTATATACACACAACTAAACACACAAACCCATGTGTTCTTAAACACATGGAGATACTATGAGTTACCTATCATGCTATCAGTTACCCACGGTGGCCCTTGTTGGCCACCATAGGCAACCAATAGCAACCAAGATTTGACAGCTGGTCAGTGAAGGCTAATCCAGGTTAAAAAGACGCAGCGGGTGTGTGTTGAATGGATGGTTGTATGTCTGGAACCAAGTTTGCAATGAGGTGTTGCAATTAAGGGTGAAAGGCAGATTCACCGTGTCGGGGCAAAATTAGTCTAACTTTGCCAGACTCTCCACTAAAGCGCACTGAAGGAGTGTCTAGCTACTCCACATAGCATTTATGGATGGGAGGAAAACATGCTCCGGTTTAAAGGCATTTTTTTAAACCAATCAGAATTGTCATGGGCGATGCTAAACTCCACACACAGCCATTGCAAAATAGTCTTATGACAGAAAACTCAGATTGGACAGATGATCTAGCTATCTGTCTCAATTTACCCTGCAGAGATCTGAGGAGCAGTCAACAATAGTCCTCATAAATACATCGAATTTAAATGTCCAACTGCGGAACGAAACGGAAAATACACGCATCCGGCTGAATATACTCCAGCACCGAAGCAATCCCGGAAGTAGAACGCAAAGGATGTAAAATAGGACAAAACACACACACAAAAATGGACAAAATGGTATGGGCTGTCTCTCACACACACATACACACACACACACACATACACAGTTCAGGGTTTTCTTAAGTCAAACTGTCAGGGTTGTCTGCGGCGGGGCGTTGCATCTCTGCGTCCAGTTGTCACACACATGCTCGTTCTCTCTCACACACAGTACAGGTGAAGGTGGGTGATGGCTATGACAGTGTTGTCGGCCTGTGGTTCCGCCTGGCGTTGCCTTGCCTTTACTTCTGTTTTCCTCTGTTGTAGCTAACACATTTTTGACAGCAGCAAAATATCTATGTATTTTGTATGTTGTATCTGTGTGTGGTGGGGGGGTGGGGGGGTCTTTACTACCTTTTGTGTCCATGTGATGCTTTTTGATTTCCTTGTCTCTCTGTCGGTCTCTCTCATATCAGATATTTATCTACAAAAAACCCTGTGTCCCTCGCTTTGTGTAACACACACAGATACACACATACACAGACCTGCTGTCAGGCTGGCTGTGCGGGTGCTGAGGGGAAATGCTGCAAGGGACAACTTCCTCTTAGCAAAAAGGGAAGATAAAAAAAAAATACTTTGCCTTTTTTCTTGTCCTTCTCCCTTTTCCATCCTTCCTTTCCTGGCTTGTATTCTCCCAGGGGGTGTTTCCTCTCGTCTTGCCAGTGGTGTGTGTTTGTTCTCTGTTGTCCTTTGAATTTCGCCCGAGACCACCACTTTCCTACAGTGCACTTTGATAAGACAAACTGTCCTCTTTGCACTTGCTACGTGGTGTGTATGTGTGTGTGTGTGTGTGTGTGTGTGTGTGCGTGTGTATTGAATGTGCAACTTTGAGGGTGACTTAGGTAAAGGGAGAGATTTTCCTTTAGTTACCACCTGCTTCTCCTCAGGAGGAAAACCACTGAGGGGTCAGCAATGGGGTGTGAAAAAAACAGAGGAGCCACACTGAGCTGATCTCCTTTAAAAAAAACTAAAAAAGTTTTAGGAAAAAAGTGGATTCCTCAATAAATATCATGACAACTACCTTGCTTATGTACATGCTTACATGCTTTATTTCAAATGTAACCTATAATTAATGATGAATATTTTAAAACTCTCTCTCTCTCTCTCTCTTTAACCTAATCAGTGGGAGTTTCAGATCAGACGCTCCAGGAGTAATCTAGGGTGTGCATCTGTGTGTATCTGGCATATATTGGGTGAAGCAATTAATAATGTTAAGTGTGAGACTTGACTATTACTGAAGCATTGATCTATCTATCTATCTATCTATCTATCTATCTATGTATCTATCTATGAGCTAAAAAAATAAATAAAAAATTGCACTTACATGTTGCGCTTAAAGTACAGTGGGCACTTACATGTGGCATTTGGTAGTGTGGCTTATTTAAAGTTATCTACTTCTTCTACGTGATTATTGCTGTTCCGAGTTTGTACCTTAATGGTTGAATGCACTTATTGGAAGTCACTTTGGATAAAAGCGTCAGCTAAATGACTTTAAATGTAGCGTGTGTGTGTGTGTGTGTGTGTGTGTGTGTGTGTGTGTGTGTGTGTGTGTGTGTGTGTGTGTGTGTGAGTGAGTAACGGTTCAAAGTGTGTGTCTTGTCTTGTTAAAGCTGTGACAGACAGATGAACGGGTCATTGACTGTGTATCCTCTTCTACGCCAAGGCCATTGGAGCTGTCTTAGGGTGTGCATGTGTGTGTGTTAGGGTTAGTTTATACTATATATACTTTCTATAATATATATTACATATACTTTATACAGTATGTGTGTACATTGCAGTCATCTTAATTTGTTTTTTTGTTTATGAAGATATTTTGCTGAAGCTCTGTGTCATGGCAGTGTGTTAGAACCATGTTGGCTTCCCTCCATGGTGCCAGTGCACAGAGCACCGAGCAGCGGATGTCAGTAGACTCAGCTCTGTTTCTAAATACACTGCCCACACAAAGATGACACAGAGCTGGTTAAAAATCGGCAAAGTATAACTTTAACTGTCTCTTAGTAAGTTCTGTATTATAAAGATGTCATTGTGTGATCACTTTAAGAGACTTAGAATCTACAGTCCCACTAGCAGCTTTGTGACGCTTAGGCTCAGCGGTGCTTTCAGCTAAATGCTAACATCAACATGTTTATATGCTTAAAATAATACTGCTGACATGCTGATGTTCAGCAGGTATGATGCTTCCCATCTTGATTTAGCATGCTAAGATTTGGTAATTAGCACTAAATACAGAGTATCATATTCAAATGTTTACCTGATGATGGTGGTAGAGTATCACCAACTTTACAACAATTCATCTTTAAGTGACAAGAATGTGCCAATCCATGCAATAGCCACAAATGTCCACCTGATAATGGTGTTAAAGGAAATCAAGGGATCACCAAAGTTACTGGGAGTCATCCAAATAGAAAGGTGACTAACATTGAGGCAAGAACAGAATTAGTGAGGCTGCACAGTTTATCTCTGATGACCCAGCCTAGAAACTAAATTGTTTAATTGAGGCTAAATAGATAAACAGATACAAAAAATTGTCAATCATCTCTTTTAATCAGCTCTGAGACTCTAGAAGGGCCAAACCCGTTATACCCAAGCGTAAGAAGTGTATCCAGCCTAGCCTGCATGTCTCTCAAAAACTCTTTCTGCTGCCAGAAGTGTATCTTTTTATCTGGGTTTATAGGCTAAGCCAGGCCAACCTCTATAGGCAGAGAAACATTCACTATCATAGAGATCTGTATCTGTCTGTCTCACTGTGTATCAAAATATCTATATCATATTTTTACAGTAGCAACACAGGTGAGTCAGGAATAAAAAGTCCACTTTTAGATGTTCTTACATTTTGAATGTTTCAGAGAGTTGTTTTGTGATGGATTGTTCTAATTTATGTGTTGTGGTGTAACCACTTTTCCTCACTCTGTCATGCATTTTTGTCTCAGACCGGATTTTCCAAACAAAGCACGAATGCCGTTCTACAACCCCCCAAAACAAGGTTTTGAGACTGTAAATTTTAGGTGAGCACGTTGGCATTAATGTATAGCCTGCCATCAAACTAGAATAAGAACTTTAATGTCTACTGAAACACTGCTGTGGAGGCCTCACATTTCATTTGTGTTTGCCATAGTGTGACTGACATGCACATCAATCAGTTTGTTGCACTAAACTTAACACATGTTGCTAACGGTGTACAGCTAAAACCTTCCGGGAAGAACTCAAGCTTGTTAAATGTGGTTCCATCTACATGCTGTGTATTCTGCGTGTACTGTGACGGTTCGGCACAAAAACACGAACCTTGATGTCTTTTGAATATTGGGCACAAAAATTAGACTTTCTAGGAAGAAGCATTTTGCCTTTTGGTCTTTGATTCCCTCCAAAACTAGACAACATCCTAGTTTTTGTCAGGAGATTTTGTTGGCCATCACCATATTGACAGCGCCTGACTCCGTCTGCTCCAAAAATGGGCAAAGTGGTGGAGCATGGGTGGAGCTGGCATGCTGAATGAAGCCTGGTTGCTGAGCTAGACCCCTGTGATGGCACCCATCTGTCACTCAAAGTGGCAAACTCTTAATTATGCTGGGAAATTATCTATAGAGACCAAAACCATTTTTTTTCCAGCCTGTTAACCGGTTTAATTCTGTTTTTTGTAACTGATTTTTTTTACAATTGCTATGATAATTTTTTCAATACTTTAAACAGTTTTCCTAAACTCTTAATGCACCAACACATCTACAACACACAATTGGCAAAACGGTTAACTTTATGCTCAAAATCACACATTGTAAACTAAACTCAAACACATGCATTTTCAAAATACAATAATAAACTAACACAATCCACAACCAAAACACTGCAAACATATCTCAAAATCACACAATTCTTCCAAATCACTAACACAAGTTCTCTCCCAACAAGAACATCTAGTCAGTCATAGCCCAATGTCATAAAACCACTAACATCAGGTTGAATAACAGAAATTGCATTATTTCATATGTGTCAGATCTGCCCTTATAAACAAGATAATAGTATATTGTATTGATCCTAGATTGTGTTTTACACTGCAGTTTCTCTTGAAGCCTCTCTACATTTTTTTTTTGTGGGAAAGGAAGCATCAACTTCTACAATAGTTTTGATTTTGTTTGTTGACACACAATTTCTGTATGTTCGTGTATGTATGCGTGCATGCGCATGCGTACATGTATACTTACTAGAGGACAGTGTAATCTTGTATTTGAGTCTTGTGGTTGGGACGGAGCTAACACCTGAATGAACCTGTCACTGCAGACACATTGCTTTTTCAGCTCCAGCGATTACACTGCATCCAAACACACTCAAAATGTTCTGGACGATTCTTTGTACGTGTGTGTGTACGTGTGTGTGTGTGTGTGTGTGTGTGTGTGTGTGAGAGAGAGACAGAGAGGTGTGTTGCTTGTGCATTGTCTGTGAGTGTGAGAGAGGTAGCAACAGAGAATGAGAGTGACAGAGCATTGTGTCTTGCTGTGTACGTGTCTTAACCTCTGCTGTATTTTAGGTTTCTCCCTGGTAAATATGAAATAGGTCTACTGCTAGTGTGTCCGTTGAGGTTAAACAACAAGCCGTCATGGATACACTCGCACACACACACACACACACACAAGTGGTCCTCACCGAAATATGAAAAATTCTCATTAACTCAAGTAAAATAACGTGAACAACTTGCCTGTCTGCTATTCTGTAGCATCACATAGAAGCTGCTGTACTCTTTAGCGTGTCCTTCGGCGAGGCACTCATCACACTTTATCCTACATAGGACTGTAATTGCACAGGGTTGCTTGACACATGAGAAGGTGGTTGGACCGACAAAGAAATACAGTGATGCTTGTTGTAGAAGTACAACCTAGAGACATTGACTAATGCTTTTTACGACAAATTTGACTTTTACTAAGGTTAGGGTGGGCTGAGGGTTAAATAAAATTGTTCCTAGATCTTATATATAATATAACCAAAGCCATTAAACTGAAGCGAAGCAAGGCTTTTAGTTTAAAGATGGGATAACAATGTTTGCTTGGGTTTGGTAAGAGACAGAGAGGGGCACACAGAAGCGTAGAGACAGATGAAAGAAAAGCGAGCAAGATGGAGGGATCTGGAAGAGGTCAAGGGGAGCTGACACCCATCAATTTTCTCTTCTTAATCTATCTGTGTAACACATTGATCCCCCATCACCCTAGACACACACGCACTTACACACACACACAGGCCAGATATCACAGACCCTCAGCAATTGGCTTTGTCAGGACCTTTAACCCCTATATATCTGTGTAAGTATGTGTGTGTATGAATGTGTGTATGACAGAACAATAAAGCGTCTGCTCAAAGATCAATCTACAGCTGCTGCTGCTGCTGCTTTCTTTCTTATTCATGTTCAAAAATCTGCTGGACGTGTGTGTGTGTGTGTGTGTGTGTGTGTGTGTGTGTGTGTGTGTGTGTGTTTAAGAGAGTGTGTCAGTGACAGGAAAATAAAATAACAGAGCCAGACATACAGTCAGAGAGATTTTCTTAAGATACTGTTGCTAAACAGTATCTAAATTATTTTCAAGGCGCATTTCTTGAGGCTGTGAAACAGTCGACTCTGGTGTGTGTGTTGAATGCTTATCTCCAAAATCTCACCCGGGAGACCTTTTGTGTTTCACTTACTGGGACCTACAAGTGGGTATATTTCACTGCTATCTTGACTGTTGAAAATGTACTGTCACATTTCAGATCTTGTTTCTTTTTTAAGATCTACTGTATTTTTTTTGCTTTGTGTGTCAAAGCATAAACACAACCTTTTATTGCAGTGTTTGGTTATTTTATTTTAGTAATGCAATACCCAATCAAACGATGCCTGTTTGGAATGGGTTGATTGCTTGGCCTCCAGTATTGCTTGCAGGTTTCTTGAAAACTGCTCATCAAAACGAAACTGCGCTTCCTTCAGTTCAGAGCAACACACCCGCCATGACGTAGTTGCATCCCTATAGAAATGCTAGAGAATATGGACCAGGCTATTTCCAGGAACAAAAGCATTCATTCCAAAAGTTACATCACTGATACTGTCTCCCTCTCTACATCTGTTCTATTTTTTAAAGATTATTTTTGGGGGCATTTTTAGACAGTTGAATAAAGTAATAGGGAGAGAGAGGGGGGAATGACAAAGGGCCACAGGTCCGAATTGAACCCAGACCTGCTGCGTTAACGAGTAAACCTCTATATACGGGCGCCCGCACTACCAACTGAGCTATCTGGGTGTCCTCTTCATCTGTTCTTGAATTCCTGTTATAAGCGCCGGACAGCAAGCGGTACACAGCATGCCGTTTGGCGGTATGTCACTTGAAGGGTGTCCCCTCTCAATATAATACACAGAATGTACACAATGCACAATAAATGAATATGTCTGGTTTAGTCTGTCAATATTAGTTAGATAATGATTCTCTAATCATTCATTCATTATTAAGTTATCCTGTATCTGACCGCAATCCTAAAATACAGGTGCAGCCCCAATCTTAACTGTGAAATCATTGGCTCAGGTCTAAAAGAAGGAGATACAGAAAAACTTCTGTGAGGATAAATGATACGACTGGTTGTGATTCACACAAGCAGCAGATAGAATCAGGATTTCTGACAGGCAAAGAGGAAAAGCCGGTAATGACAAAGTCTACAAAGTGTGAGGGCATGATGTGCAGAACGAATCCGAGTTGTCAAAATGACAGAAAAGATTCTGTATGTAGGAATCGGAATAGAGAGGTAGAATTTAATATTTTACACTTTTATATATAAAAAAAAAAAAAAGTTGCAGAAGTTTTTCTGGTGGAAAGTTAAAACTGAAACTGAAAGTGATTATTTCAGATGTCATTAAAAGCTTCTTATGATAATGACTGACAGGTCTTTATAAGATTGGTGATGTCTCAGAATCACTCTCACACAATGGCTTTAAAGGTGCCGGTAAGCATGTAGCTTACTTTTACCAATGCCAAGCTAGCTGTTTCCCCTTGTTTTAGTCTTCATGCTAATCTAAGATAAGCCTTCATCCAAAACATTTTGAGCATGGCTACTGGTCTGTGTTGATGCACAGTACATTAGCATTTTCAAAATAACAATGTTTACAGACACGTGCCAAAGTAGTGAAAGAGAGAGGCACAGACATACACCCGCATGGGCTTTTTAGAGAACGCAGAAAGCAAAATGGCTTCTATTCATTAAGTGTTAATTTCAAGATGGGATTATATGACTCCCCATTTCCCTCCCACACACACTTACACACACACACACACACACACACATATGTGCACATGAATGGTGTGTTTGCTCCTTTTCAGCAGTCAGTATCTTTTCCATAACCAAGATCCTCAACATCATCCCCCTTTATCATCTTGGTCATTATTTTCATCATAATCACATTTTCAAAAGTAGCAGGAGATACTTACTGTGGATGAAAACTACACATTTTTTTCAGCTCCAAAGATTGACTCTCTCTCCCTTTATTTTTCATGCTCTTTTACAAAAAATGTAATAGGAAGTAGTTCATTGTTTACTTGTTACGCAAACAGTCTTATCTTACAAATTGAAATCCAGCCCTTACCATGAGGTTTCTGTCTCTTGTATTAAAGGTATGGTTACCATTATATTTGACCTTGTCACAAGTTAGTAGACATAAAAAGTTGTGTTAACCAACATTACACTTGAATGGTGTTCTGTGGACATCATGGCCAATGTTGCTGTGTTTCTACATTCACAGTCTTAAAATGTAGCTTGTACAAATGTCTGCCTCAGATATCCTGTTGACGTTTTTATACAGGACACTCTTTACATTGTCTGGCCAGTCAGGATGGTTATGGATTATAGACCCACTTGTGTAGTTTAAAATAAATATGTTTTTGCTGGAAGGACTAATATATCTTTGGGATTTTAAAACAGACAAATTGTATTTTTCTCCCTTTTTCTATGTAGATTGGAAAGTCAATTGTATGAGGTGATGCAGCTGGAATTTGAGGTGGATAACGTGATCAACCTGGTTCCAACCCAGACTTTGCACTGGAAGATTGAGTATCCAGCTGGCATGCAGACAACTTCCAGACAAACAGAGAAAGTCTCGCACCTCTACATCACCAACGCAGATATACAGGGAATCGTACCACTGGCTGAGGTGAGTTGTGACTGGACGGATGCGAACAAATACAGTTATCTGTGAGCATACATATTGACATATCCAGCAGCACATTTCATATGCTGAAATAGATTTTTCCCTTCTTTACCCACCTCCTCTTAACAATCTGCTGACACCCCCAGCTCATTTCCATCCTCCAGGTTGATCAAAGCTACAAAGGTCAGCTTGTTTACCCCCTCCTGTTGCTACAAGCCTCCTGGTGTCACACACACACGCACAGCAGGTTTCACCCTTGCAGGTTTCAAAATGAGAAACAGTCTCACAAATATGGACACACAGACACGCACACACAGCTCTACATGCCTACCTTCACGCCTAATGCTTCCCTCGTTTATGCGTCATGCTGGCAGGTGTCATTCCTGGTGAGACTCAAGCTCAGTTTGCCTCCTAAAAGACTGCTTTCCATATAGACCCGAAATTTTCGTTGTTCTGTATTTGAGTCTGGATTTCACGTCACTTTAGGAAGAATTCAAATAAAATAAATGAACGAATAGATAAACTGTGCTTCTATAGTATTTGCAACGTTTCTACGACTTGTTTATCTGAGTGAAGGCTGCTGAAACAAAGCATTTTTTATTTCACTTTGTATTACATATTGTGACTATAGACCTCCACCCAGAAGGAAGACGCTCAAATTTGCTTGGGTTGCACAGGGTTGTTGTCATCATTTGAAACTGAGCCACTTATTCACTGTGACTGACTGCTAGGTTAAGCTGTGACTCACCAATCAGCCTACCTATACTAGACCATTGAAATTGATAATAAAGTAAAAAATAAAACAAACAAACAAACGATGGACACTTATTTCCAAACAGCTTCACAATTTGCTTCAAAGTTCCGTTTTTTGTCAATAATTGTCCCAAGATATTTAAATTAATCTGAAATGAAATGATATTAAATTGTTATTTTCCCACTGGGGATTAATATGAAAAATTAATTAAAAATGTTAATAAAATGAAATAAATTAAATTTAAATTTGAACTACTACTTAAATTTACTTAATTTTTAAATAAATTAAAATAAAATTTTAAGACGAGACAAATTTATGAAAGTAAATCTGTTTCATCTGAGTTTGAAATTGAAAAGCCATTGAATTTCTAGCACTGAATATTTATGCATCGAAATTATGTATCTGATAACTGGCAGATAACACAGGTTGCGGTTTATCTTTTAATGGATAGTTGTGTTTTGCTATTTAAACAAATGATTGAGGAAATAAACTTGTCCATGAGTCCATTGAGAGACTTCCAGCTGACACCAGGGTCTGGGAGCATCACCGGCCAAACGGCGAGCGATCCCGGCCCCCACCAATTGGCTGTCAGGTCAGACTGGAGCTTTTCAACTGCACCAACATCGACGCAAATCTTCAATTCGCCATACTTTTTTTTTTTAAATGTCCATATTCAAACTCTTCACAGTTGATGTATTGCATAAAAAAGACTCAGAAGGGAATTTAGTGATGAAATAGCAGGTAGAAATTGTAAAAGGTTTCCACTTGTTGGCTGCTGCTACTATGGCAAACTCCTGATCTAGATTCTAGAATCAATTGATTTTTTTGGGGTTCCCGGATTTTAACACTGAATTTTAAACATTACAGTTTGCAGTTTAATTTGGGCAAGTTGAAAATATATTATTTTAATTTTAAACATCTGATTTTCTCATATTTATTTTTATGTGTTGAATTTTTGATTCTGAATTTATGAACTCAGAATAATAAATGTGAAAAATAATTGTAAAATGTAGTGGCAAAAAATTCAGATACATAATTTCAATGCAGTAACAGTCAGTGCTAGATTCAATGGATTTTCCTGGAGCCTACTAGTAATGACAGAGCCCTCTGAAGACTTTAAGATGTTTATTTTCCCACATTCTCTATCAAATTTGTGTAGAAAATTAAAAATAAGTGGGAAAGCACATATCCTTGTGGGGAACCAGTGGAGGAACAAACTTGGTAAGACAGAAGTCCATTTACCCTCACTCCTATAAAAAGTCAGGTGTGCTAATATTATACCCATAACATTAAGCCCTCTTACTGATTAAGCTCAACAAACAATCAGCAAATCCTAAATCAATACATGTAATGTTGTAAAATGATGTAAAGCACAAACAGCTAATTGTTTCTCTTTTCCCTCCTTTCACTTTCCTTTTGTCTTATGCTCTCTAGCAAATCACTTCCCCAAGCAGTTTACATTGTATAGATTTAAAACTGAAAACATCTTTAAAAGTACTTTCAGAGGTAAACAGCTACAGCATATCAAAATAATCATCCATTACACAAAAAAACAGTAGAAGAAGACAGATAACCTTTACGACATACAAATGTCATTTTCTACTGTAGATTCTTTTTCCACATGTATTGTTGCCATGCAGATTTCCCTTAAGGGAGAAAAAAACTCGTGAAGTTAAATTTACAGCTTTCTGTTTGGAAAAGAGAACAGACCTTTTCATGGACTTACTTTTTATCAGACATGGTCAGGTAAAGGAGATGATTGCTTTAAAAGAACGCTTTCATCCGTAATATTTCACCACCATTACTTCATACAATCACAGATCAAACCAGACACATTCCATAACAGACATGGTCTGGCTACAGCAACCAATAACCTCAGGCTAAAAAGTGAGAAGGATGCTTTTCAAAATACAACCAGTTCCATTACTACTGAGGTAGAGCTAATCTGGCCGGATAGCCCTCCTTCAAACAGCAAAGTCCTAGTGAGAAAACCCAATTTTGTTCAGAGCTTTTGCAACCTCTGTCTTTTTCACCAACTGGAAGAAGCAAGCTTGAAACCATCATTTCTACTAGGAGTGCTACTGGGATTTTTCTTGCTTTTTTAAAATTTACAAAAAATTCTGGCATGAGTACATCTAATAAACGTTTATGAGATAAAACCCTTATTTTAGTGTCATTCAAGTTATGATTAGGGTTATGGTTAGGGTTAGATTTAGGGTTCATGTGTTCATGAGAGAAGAAAACTTCAAGTAAAGTGTTACCCAACTATCTTCATACACAACACATTCTCACTCCCATCTTGTAAAATACGGACGCTTGGTCAGGTGCCTTTGTCGCCAAAGTACCCAACAGACGCCAAAGGTCTCCTTTATAAATAACACACGCTTGGTTGTGACTGTTAGCGTCCCTTTTGACGCTGTTAGGTTAAGGAAAAGCTTGTGAGTGGGCTTACAGTTCTGTGACTCGTGGCAACGGGACGGTTGGTTTTAGGGAAAGGTTGTGGGTGGGCTTACGGTAACGTGACCCGGGGGAATAACGGGCCGGTTAAAGAAATCAGCTTCCCTGACGTGCGGCAATAACAGGACGGTTAAGGACACACGCGGGACATGAACCCCGCTCTCCTGGGTGACAGTCCTGTTTTTGACCCATCCACCACCCCGACCAACTTCCTACTAAACCCCATCTACATGCTGCTCACCCCAGTACGTTTTACACACTGAAGGGTGTCTTTTTCGTTGTATCATACAAGGACAACAACCGCCCAAACGTTCTTATTTTACGCGTTTGGAGTGAAGATGGGTTGCAACACGCATCTGCACATCCGGTTGCATTGACTCTCCTTCCATCTTGTTATTGCCACTCTCTTTTGGGTAAAAGCATTAAAATGGCTGCTATTACAAACTATTTGGGCCTCTTTACCAAAACCGCTGACCAGGGTTTGATTGTCCATTGGTTGTTTAAGGTCTGTACTGAGATGAAAGCGCGGATGGAAGGAAAAGGAATCAAATTATAAGCTAGAATCTTCAAAGGGAGCCAGATGTAAAAGCTTTCCCAAATTCTTGCATCCTCGTCACTAAACAATTCCACATCTGAGGATTACATGGAACGAAAATACAGCCATCACATGTGGGATCTTTACAGCTGTGACATATTTTAAAGGCCTAAAAACTAAGCCTAGCACATAATTGCATCCGGAGCACTCAGCGCTGGTTTAACAACATGATTTCTCTGTCTGATCTGTTTGTGTGATTCAACTCCACCTCAGCCATCATCTACACCATCTCCCAAATCAAAAGTCAGGTTGTCAACAGTACTGATGTAGCAGTGCAGTGAGTTCTCTCTTAACAAGGCATCTACGAAAACCGTAATGCTTCCTGTCATTACCTGTCATACCCTCTCCAACATTTTTCTCCTA
Source organism: Etheostoma cragini (assembly GCF_013103735.1). Taxonomy (NCBI): domain Eukaryota; kingdom Metazoa; phylum Chordata; class Actinopteri; order Perciformes; family Percidae; genus Etheostoma; species Etheostoma cragini. The sequence goes on from NC_048411.1 coordinate 22,082,238, forward strand.
ATTCCGCATATCCATTAAGGTTCATGGTCTCTTGGCTGAGTGGGAAAGAAAGAGGCCCTCTTCGGGAAACTAGGGATTATTAGGAGTAATTTGTCTCCTGTGGGGACTGATAAAAATTGGTTTCATCTTTTAGAGAGGAGTGGGGATGTGAGGAGAGGAGAAAGAGTTAGGGAATGTGTGTGTGGGGGGGGGGGCAAAAAGCGATCCAGAGGGAAATAGAAACAGAGATAGACTGACAGAAAGTGAGATTTCAGAGAGGGAAAATGTTATTACTGTAAACGATTTATTTATTGTCACCTAATTCGTAGTTCCTTTACTAAACTACATCAAAGTGGGGATTTTTTATATATTGCCCAAGGAGAACAATAGCGTTGAGCAAGAGAAGTTTTATGGGTTGCAGAAGTGAAAATGTGAATTACCATCTCTTAGAATGGACAGTAAATGGCAACCCGTAGCGGCAGAACAGAATTGAAGCTTTTCAAACATGGCATTGAAAAGCGGGTTGGTGAGAAACGTTCCTTTTATAAGGTATTCCTCTCAATTTTGATTCTAAAATACTTTAGGAAGAAGAAAGGCCATCAACTTTTAGGTCGTGGCTAAAAACTGTTTACTAACCCTAACCGCTCCAGTGGATCGGATCAGTGGCCAGCAGATCAGACTGTGGTTCTACCGGGCAGTTTCCAGGTACAAATGTGTATCTGTGTATACGTGACAGGTCCTCATTGCAAATGAGAATTTGTTTTTTATTGACTTACCTGGATAAATAAAGGTTAAGCAAAAACAACTAACACAAAAAAGAGGCAGTTAATCCACCACCATTTGCCTTACACAATAGACAGCTCTGGGAAGGTTACTGTAGGCTTAAAATTAAAAAAAAATGTTGTCCCGCCCTAACTGTATTACTATTGGACTAATGTAATTTCAGATTGCATTCCCATTGGCATGGGATATCACACAGTCTGTCTGAAAGAGCCACATATCACATATCACTAAATGGGATACAACAAAATCAAATTGCGGTTGACCCTGTTGCTATTTGCATATCTCAGTGGAGGCTTATGAAGTGATAGAGACAGAATTAGACATTTCTATTACCAATAATAATAATAATTAAATGAGACTGTGCTTTGATCACCAGGCAGCAGATGAATACATGGAAACAACTCTGTAATACTTCTAACACTGTACCCCCCACCTCCCGCCACATCAGGTATATTTAGATCTTTATTTTAAATTGTGGATGTCATGGCAAGGTAGCGCCTAGATTCCCGTTGAGGGATGATAAGAATAAGTCCAAACAGCCTATTATCTTTTGTTGTAAGAGAGAGAGGTTAATGGGTTAATTTCAAATTAATTCAAAACAGTAGTGCTTTTGTCCACCATTTATATGCAAATTAAGGCTTTCCTTGCAAGTTCACTATTTCTCCATGGGTCGGGAAATTTGTATGTAATAATCATAAAAATAATGATAAACATAATAAAATAAAAATGATGGTGGTAGGAGTACGGTAGTATAATGAAGTATTAAATACGTTTTTCCAACGGGAGTGTTGTGCAGTTATTATTATTGTTGTTATAATTAATAACACTAATAATGATGATGATGATGATGATGATAATGAAGACGTAGGGGCTGCTAACAATGCGTAGTTATAGTCAGAGTCTGCATGCATTCTTGCTTAAATGTTAGACATATGCAGCATACACAAGCGTGATGAGCCTGCTGAAGTTTCAGCACCAAGGACAGCGTCACAGTGTTTGCTAAAGTGTAACATCAAAATCCTAATGGGACATTGTTTTTTGTTTTAACGTGGTATTTATTAGTAAAAATGAACAGTCCTGCCCTTTTCGATCCATCTTCATTTGCTTATCCGGTATCGGGTTGCGGGAGCAGCAGCTCCAGCAGGGAACCCCAAACTTCCCTTTCTCGAGCCACATCATCCAGCTCCAACTGGGGGATCCTGAGGCGTTCCCAGGCCAGGTTGGAGATATGATCTCTCAACCTAGTCCTGGGTCTACCCTGGGGCCTCTTCCCAGCCGGACGTGCCTGGAACACCTCCCTAGGGAGGCACCCATGAGGCATCCTTACCAGATGCCCCAACCTCCTCAACAGAGTAGCAGCTCTACTCTGAGCTCCTCTCAGATGACTGAGCTTCTCACCCTATCTCTGAGGGAGATGCCGGCCACCGTCCTGGGAAAACCCATATTGGCAGCTTGTATCCTGGATCTTGTTCTTTTAACCTGTGTTCGTTCCTACCCTCACCTATGGAGACCATAGGTGAGGGTAGGAACGAACACGGTAGATCGAGAGCTTTGCCTTCTGGCTCAGCTCTCTTTTTGTCACAACGGTGTAATAACTGTAATAATACCATGTAGTATTTAAATAATACCGCACCCGCTGGTCCGATTCTCCAACCAATCGCCCGCTCCATGGTCTCCTCACTCGTGAACAAGACCCCAAGGCATTTAAACTCCTTCACTTGGGGTAAGGACTCATTCCCTACCTGCCTTTTTTGATAGTTTCATCTATCTTTGAATTTACATGGTGACATAATCATGAATCATTTTTCATCAATCACCAGGGGATGAAAAAACATGTGCGAAAACATGAGAGAAAACATTGGAGTAATGGACAGAGAAAGGGGGGCAAAACAACCTGTTATGTTATTCAGGGTTAAAACAGAATGAAAAAACAGGTCAGACTTGGATCTGCTATACTTTTCTTGCTCTCAGAGATATTTTAGAGTCTGATAAATTGGATCAGTAATAATCTTGTGTTATGTTCCCTACGAGCACCATTAAAATAAAAGGTTACTCTTTCTTCTCCTTAGCTTCGCCTTGTCTATGTTGTCTTGGAATAAAAGGTTTTCATAACTGGCCTCCAATCCTTTTTCCTTCTGTCTGTCTCTCTCTCGCTCTCTGATCAGCTTTTACCAGCTTCTTCCCACTTTTGTCCTCTCTTATCCATTCCCCTCCACGTCCAGCCTCCCCCTTCTTAATTTTGTCTCTTTTTCCTCTTCTTGTCTGTCTCCCTATGTGTCTTCTTCATCCCTCTCTTTCTTTCTCCACAGAGTTTTACTCCTCACTCTCTCTCTGATATTTTGCTATGTAATTAATTATTAACCTGAACACTTGTTTGTCTTTGTTGCTTGAAGATGAGTTTTTCTTCTCAGTGGGCTGCGTGTGTGCATGTGCAGACCTCATAGCAGAGCAGTTATGCTAAATGGTTCCTTAATTTGCCTTTTCGGATTGGTTCTCCCTAGTCAGTGAATAGGATCAGGAAACTGAGTAGTTAATAATCTGTAGCCTTTTTCTCGCTTTTTCCCCCTAAAAGCTTTTTTAAAATCTTTTAAATCTTTATGTCTCAAGCTATTGTTTTCTCAATTCCCTGTTTTCTGGGTTTATGTCTCTCAGCAGGGGTCTAAATACCTGTCCTTGCTAATTTAAACGGACATTAAGCAAGACACTGGAATCAATATTACAAACACACTCCCAAGGTTCTTTCGGTTTGTTTTACCTTACACACTTCTTGGTATATTTGCCTGTATTTATTTTGAAAAGAAAACATACTCTGTGTGCGTGCGTGTGTGCGTGTGTGCGTGCGTGCGTGCGTGCGTGCTGCGTGCATGCATGCTTGCGTTTTGGTCACTTAGAACTTGCATGTCCTGGGCTCCTGGTTCATTTCCATACCAAGCAGCTCTAGCTCGCACCAATCAGTCAACAAGAATAGGAGAAAAAGAGAGGGCTGGAAGTGAGAGGGAGGGATGTTTAAAGTGTGGAAGTTTAGGTGGAAAATGACAAAACTTATAAGGCTGGAGGAAGTCACTGCTCTTACTTTCTAACTGTAAAGAAGCGGCAAAGTCAATGCAAAGTCAATGAAACAAGCACGATGGAGGCACATTCGCTCTGGGTGGTTGTGTATTAAGAGGAATGAGCATTTGTTCCTCTTAAAAAGTTGCAGAAGAAATTTCCCTGATATGGTGCAAATGCATGTTCCTTATTGTGTATTTAGCATCGCAAAAAAATCCCCATTGCTTTGTAGTCATAACAACTTCCCAAAGAATAAAACTTTTCAAACAGACTGCATGCACTACTACTTTTTATTTCTCTAGTCATGTCTCATGACTTCACTAAAATTCCATCAAGTATAACTAAATAATGTACTATTGTAATGTACTATATGTCACCAGTGAATGGTGTTTTTTAATAAAAAAAAACACTTTTAAAACAGAGGGGAGAAACTAAAAAACAGAATCGGTTATGGTCGGAATGAAAACCCACATGAAACCATTTGAAATTTTGGAGGTCTTGGAAATGAACTCCTGCTAGAGAATGAGGAGCGATAAACTGGAACAAAGTGAGTAATGGACAGAGACAAAATAATATCTTTTTTTCTGACAAGATGCACTGATTTGACTTTTCCTTTTTTCATGAACCAAATCAGAAACTGAGAACAGCCTCCTTCATGCTCAGTTACATTTAATCCCACCAGAGAGCTGCTTAGTTCAACCACAATGTCCTCATGGGCCTCCATGGCAGCTGTACTGAGGACTTGCGGTGCTCAAGTGTACATTCGCAGATATCTAAAAGGGGGAGAAGAGGGGTGACAGAGAGTCACCCTGGTGGCAGGAGAGTTTTGAGGTTAAACTGGCAACCTTATTACAACATTTGAAAATTTAGGTCAACCGCTGCCACATATTTGGAATCAATGTATGGAAGTGAGAATGTGCTTTTACTAAGAAACAAAAGCGAAAGGATGACACACTCAAAACTCTACTTCACACAAAATAAGCCGAATTAGCTAATTGCAGGTAACAGAAGTGAATGAGAGACCAACAGGCCAATTGATCAGGTGACACAGAGAGAGAATGAAGCGAAAGCAAAATTTGACTTGTTTGACTTAGGCAGGATGAGACAGCAGGAAACGCCAGCGAGAAGAGAGGGATAAGGGAAGAGGTTGAATTTATAGGCTTGGGAAAGAAAGAGAATAGACAGAATGGGGGGGGGGGGGG
>NC_048411.1:22087349-22104216 GCF_013103735.1 Etheostoma cragini
ATATATATATATATATATATATATATATATACATAGACCCACTGCAGGCGTTCACAAACACTTAATGTTTCTCCACCTATATTTTCCCTTAAAATGAATTGGGGTTCCAGTTAGGACTTAAAACAACACCAGTCACTCTGGCTAATTACTCGCTCTAATTAGATAGAATAATTACCACAGGCAAATTTAAATGCTGTGCCCAAGAATGCTTATCCTTTTGGCCCCATTAGCACCTGTGTGTGTGTGGGTGGGTGTAGGTGTATGTATAGGTGTGTTTGTGATGAGAACAGAAGCATTGTGTGTGCATGTCAGCTGGTGTTAGTCCATAGAGTCAACCTTTGCTCTCCATGCTGGCAGTGGGACAGGAAGGAAGTAGGTTGGGCGTGTTCTAATTGCCACAGCAACAAGGTGATTGACTCCCGGACACCCCCATGGGTTCATTAGCATCTCGTTAGTAACTGCAATTAGTGTCGTAACAGACAGAATGGACAACAAGGGACAGCAAGACATTGGCTGCAGAGGTTAAGAGGTTTAAGACAGAGAGAGTGAGTGTAAATCTTTCTATCTTGCTGATTTGATCTACAGTATGTTTAACATACGTAGTAGACTTTACCCAGGTTGCTCTTAAGAATAGCGTAGAAGTGGCCTTTGTTCCTCAACCGTCACCTCCTGTTCTAACATGGTTAAGGGAGGTGTAGGTACACTGCAGACCAAAAGTCTTCTACAGCTCCATATTGCATTATTTTTGTTTAGCCACACTTACTTTTGACCAATCAATTTTAAAAGATTACTTATAACTATATTTCGCGCACGTATTCTGTTTCGTTTGAAATTACATTATGTAACGTCATGCTATTACGTTAACGTGATAGTGCGTGCTATTTTGCTGTTATATTAACGTTAACTGGATTTCACAGAGATGGAAAGCAATGGTAGTTTTCAGCATCCTTTGTACCAGCGCTTTAAACCATGCACAATGAGGAAGGTTACCTAAGCACCTATGCTCTTTTTGAAGAACATTCTTGCTTAACTTCACACAACTGCACATATCCACACAGGTACCTGATACAATCAGAATCTCACACTGTTGTCCACCCACCAGCTGGGAGTTTATTGCCTTGACTTTATCAATTGGACATGTTTCATCGCACAGTGTGTGGTTGAATTAGTCACACAAGGATCAACTGTACCTTCAAAAACGCCCTCCAATCCACGCCTGCTCTCGGCTCCCATCAGTCCTACACGCCTACACATTTGATACTGTGCCTAGTTCAGACAATTATGCCTAAACACTGACATATCAACCACAGTTTATAATATATAAGGGCTGGCAGTTGAAGCAAAATGTGGTATGGGAGTGGAATATTTGTTCACACAGCAAGCAATGTTAATAATTACATTGTTTAAGGTTAATTGTTTATAGGCTGTTGACTACATGCTAATTGCGGTGTGAGAAGATCCAACAAATCACTACAAGACAGATTACTTTCACAGTCCCAGGCTTTCAGGAACCAGCCATCTGCCATAATTTCTCTAATATTTCCACCTAGCAAGTGCTAAATGTATGAGTTAAATAACGCTTATTGAATTTTCATAGTTTGCTACAAAATACTTTTCTACTAATTCATTCTCAAATGACATGTTGAATCCCAGGACTTGTGCCCTTTTCTATCTATAACTCATTAATTCAAAGAGGAGATAGTGAGGAGGAGCCCATCATGGGACTAAGGCTTTGGGGAACCCTGGGCTAATTAATTTATTCATTTGTTTAATTACATTTTTTGAATGAAATAAAACAGAATAAAGTAAACTTTACAAAACCCAACATTGAATTTTGGCCATAGAAATAGAATGTGAGTGCCATGTTCATTTTACTATTTCAAGAGAAGATGGCAATTGTTGTTGTTATGGTGACATGAACATGAAGTGGGTCACACTAGTTGGAGAACTCCATTTTTGCCTATCATTAAATGAACAGAATTTGATGACTTACCAATAGAAATTTTAAGCAATTAAATCCAGCAGTCCTCAATTCCTTTCTAGCTGCAAGGCAACAAAAACAAAAGACGCGTCTCCATGCCACTCTACTGCTCATTTGTCGCAAAACCTCACCTCAGTGAGCCCGGGACTTGCCGCAAGTTGTTTTTTTATCGGAAGTTTAACTCCCAATAAAAGAGTGGAAATTTTCCTCAACCTCAGTTAGTAATGATTAGTCTGAAGTCTTATAGATCACAAAAAAACATTTCAGCATCTGGCCAAAGCCTAAAGTAATTACTCTGTCTAACAAATAGATGTGATGAAATCTCACACACACACAAACGTACACACAGTCCCACACACACACTCACGTACAAAAAACGACATAGGCACACACTCAACCCACACAGCCAAATAAATGAGCCGGCACTCCTCAGGCCTAATAGTCTGGCTGTAATTAACATTGTCATAGAGATAATAGCCATTTATCCCTGACATATCACACACACACACACACACACACACACGGTCCAAAACCTCTATCTTGTCTAGGCAGCTCGCCCAGCTGTCATCCCCCTCATACGTCTCCCTCCCTCCCACCTCCCCTCTTTTTTCTCATCCACCTCCTACTCTTCAGTATTTAGACCTCATGATCCTCCTTTTCCCCCTCCTTTTCCTATCTCCTCTTCTTCCGTACTCTTTGTATAGTGTTCTTTTTTTCTCTCTTCACTCCATCTTCTCTCTTCCTTTGTCTCACTTCCTTTTCAAATATTCGAACCACATCCTTCTTCGTTTCACCGTGTTTCTCTTTCTTTCTTCAACCTTTCCCCTACTTAGTCACTCGGTTTCTGTCTGACATTGCGACCTTTTCTTTTAACATGCTGTGTTAACACTGCAGAAGAATATTGTCAGCAGAAAACAGTCTTCTAAATTGATTCCTACCATAATAACAAAGACTGTTGTGGTAGACTAGACGTGGATCCAAAAGGAGATTCAACAGCTGGAACTAGGTAGTTTAAAAGGCTCCTTACTGGCGGATTTGTTTAACAAAAAATAAAATAACCAGGTGCTTAGGAAGAGGACTGATTAATAATTTCCAGATCCACCAGCGTGTATGATTCAGCCTACTTCTGTCAGGTCGGTCCCGTCGTCTCACAGAAAGAGCAAAGGTTTGGTCGCTAACACTTCACTTACATAATTAATAGATGGTAAATTGACAGTTGATTAATCTTTAGTTAATTGTCATTTAGAAAACTGTCATTTTACTGTTAACAAACACTTACATTATCATTAATAAAATATTAGTAGGGGTGTACAGAGAGTGTCATGGACTTTATCTGTTTGGTATCCGTTTCTGAGTCACAGCACAGATAGCAGCGGTAAAATGATTGGATTTTAAGTTAAGGGGATTTAATTACCACTGTGCCCTATGGCTGTAGCAGCTTCTAACAGGCCACAACATTAACCTGGATGCCTTTGGGTAAAATGGGCTGCATCCGACACATAATACACTTTTACTTACTTGATCTAAACATTTAAAGACAACCACATACTGACACACACAGATGCAGACTGTCTGTGTTCAGAGATGTAAGGAACTGGTGTGATATTGATGATGCAACAGTATCGAGTAAACAGTATTGACTTATGTGGCACAGGGAAGCCGCTCTGCTTAATCACAATTTCAGTTGATGTCGAGGTTCATTTACTATAACAAGACCTGCAAAAATAAGCTATTCTCAGTGCTTCTGTCCTAGGCGAAAAGAGAGGGAAACATTTTAGGAAAGAAACAGAACCAACATGGGTAATGTAAAACCATTCCTTGTAGGCATTAGTGCAGTCAGCAACAGTCAGTGTTTTTTCCCCCACAGCAACTTTAAGAAAAAAAAACATATATTATGTGTGCATTATTATAGACACTTCTAGTTGTGGCCCAGTAGCTAGATTTCACTTTTCTAACTTTAACTCTTCTGAACTATTTCTATTCTTTAAATCACTTGCCTCTGGCTAGTAAACAAGTTTAATTTCCTGCTGTCTTTTTGTACCAAGATTACTTGAGTTGAAACGATGATAATGAAGATGAAGATTACAAAATAATGTTTAACTGTTCTGCTGTAAAGCACTTACGTCCCTTTAGGGGAAAGGGCTGTATAGTAAATATGAAGTGTCCCTTGCTCTTTGCAAAAGAGTTCGACTTATGTAGCAACAAAACGTTTATTTTGGTTAAGTGCTCTGCACCAAATGCATGAACTTACCCATGTTTACATTTTGTATAGAGATGCCCATTGTAGTAACAATACTAACAATATAACTATAATATAGAATATAATGTAATTTCAATCAGTAGAGACATAATAACAATGATAATGATAATGGATCCTTTATTTGTCCCACGAGGGGAATCTACAATTTACACTCTGTTCTTATTACACACATTACACGCAGGCCTCAGTACTTATTCATGCAGGAGAGATGTCAGAGTGAGGGGGCTGCCTATGGAAAGCCACCCCAAGCAATTGTGGTGCCTTGCTCACATGGCACATTGGCAGTGCCCAGGAGGTGAGCTGGCACCTCTCCAGCTACCAGTCCACCACCATACTTTTGGTCCGTATGTGGACTTGAACCAGCGACCCTCCAACCCAACTCCCTACGGACTGAGCTACTGCCAAATGTTTGTAGACATGCAAATAAGGTTTATTGTACAGCTTAATAAAATGTACAAAGTCGTTGGCGATTAGACTCCATCACTGTATGAATATTTTGTATATGTACGTATAGGGGTAGAGAATCATCAGACCCCCCGACCAAATTTAGACACAGGTGGTGGCAACAAAGGAGCCCGAAGACCAGACCGAAGGAGGCTCCGGCCCGTTCAGCTGGAGTAGATGACTGGAGGTGGAAGGGGAGGTGGAGGGTTGCACTCTTTTCCTGCAACGACAGCTGAATAACAAAGGGAGAAACGATTATTTAAAGCAGGGTTGTGACCCTGTGATTGGCCATTGAAATGTGTGTACAATTCTGATTGGTTTAGCAGGAAGGTGAACGCCTCCAACAGCTGATTTGAGTTAGGTAGAGTATTGATCAAGAGTTGGTCTTCCTGATAGGACTTACACTGAGCTCGATCGGGAGAGACTAGTTGCAGAAATGCAACAGTTAAACACAGAATGATCAAATATACATTTATTTGGACAACAGTTGAATTAATTTAGGAGTGCACTGATTAAAAGTAAGGTCTTCCTGAAAGAATTTACAGTGACAATTTTTTAAATATTTTTCTGCGGGACTAGAGGGTTTATAAGTTGTCTTTATCCCAGCTGATGTGACTGCAGTACTAAGACATTTAAATCTAAAATACTGTCTGGTGCCCCAGCACACATACAGGCACACACACGTAAGCACACACACAAAAGAAAGTGCATACACTTGATGTGTTTAATGGATCTGTAGTAAATTGCAGCTAAGTGCCTTCAACCAATTTTTTTCTTCACAGCTGAGCCCTGACACACACACACAAACACGCAAGTGTCAGCAAGCAAACACGCTCACACAGGAAACACGTTGTACAGGTTAATGTGATGAGCAAGACACAGAAAACATAGCTTTAAACAGCAACTAAAATATGACACAGTTCAGGTAAAGTCAAGGTCCATACAGTTATCTGTATAACTGTGTGTCAGTATGTTTCGATATTAACTTAGTCTTCTACTTATGCATGTTCATTTGCTTAATCTGCCTTTGGTTTGATATTCAATTGTCTAAAAGTAGACTTGCATCTATACCTGACCATCACCTTTCTGTAATATGTAGCTAATTCATACATTGCATATCTTCTGATTATATGCAAATCTGCATATGTTGCTAAATTACAATAATACCCATTGACATAAACTAATTGCACACTAAATGCAGCAAGATAAGCCAACTTGAAGCAATATCTATTAACGGGTTAACGTAGCCGTGAAAATGAAATTGGAGCAGTCACATGATGAACATCTGATTTGCTCAAATGCACACCTTCATTGACTTCATTGCCCCACCAATGCCATATTTAATGCTATAAACATGTCGACCTTTATTTTATTTATTTATTAATATGTTGTGTTTCGTCTCTTTTAACATCCGATACAGAGACTGTACATAAAAAAACAAGAGGTTGAAAGTAAGAATTGTGAGGAGGAGCGGGGACAATAAACATGAGAAGCATAACATTGCCAAAGCAGTTTTGGGAAATAAAGATCTCCACAGAAGCTAATGAGAAGATAACATTCTGGCCACAATGTTCTAAATTCTTCTTTTTTCCTTTTTATCATTCTTTCCTGCCCTGTTATGTACTGTCCATACTCAGTTAAACACACTATTTAATATTTCACTGCTGTGCCCTTGGTTAAATACTCAATAAACCGTCTATTTGCGGTGCTCTATCTCAAACTGTTACTTTGGCTGTAGCGTATTCGTCAAGATATCATTGAAGTTTCTTATTAAATGTAAAACTGCCCTTCCCTTCTCCCCTTTATTCTTCTCTTTTTATTTTCTCTCACAGTGTCTAACTTGCAATCTTCTTCTGTACCAGTTTTTTTGTATTTCTCTTACTTGCTTATGTGTTCTTCTCTCTCACACTTTTTGTAGTGTATGCGCACACAGAGAAATAACAACAGCAATTTAAAAACGACAGAAGGTCTTGATGAAATTTCCTATCTATTACTAGAAGATATTTTTAGCTTCCTGATGAAAAAGCCACTTACCCCATTCACATTTAGCCCAATTAGCTAATTAGACAATATGTTAAATAAACAAAGTGCTTTTAATTTCTTTTTATGTTATTTGGTGGCTTTATCGCAGTGTACGTGTCAGTATGTTTGTGTGTGTGTGTGAGAGAAAGAGAGAGAGAGCGACAGAAAAGGAAGGCGAGACAGAGAGAGAACTGCTTACATACTCTTATTGTCACAGTTAGAATTAAATTTGCACAATTCCAGTTTTTTCACTGCGTCAACTCTTTTAGAACACTTTGTGTGTGTGTGTGTGTGTTTGTACGTGCGTGCCTGCGTGCGTGCGTGCGTGCGTGCGTGCATGCGTAATAGCACGTGCGTTAAATTGTGTGTGTTCCTCTGATGGGTGGTCTCGCTCTAGTTGCTTCACTTTAAATTGCACACACATGCGTATATGGATTGATAAGCTTCATTGAAGAGAGAGGCAGTTTCCCAGACTTCCCCTCTTTTTTTCAAACATGCACACACAGACATATTTGTCAGAGCTTACCGGATGCATGTGCACACACACACACACACGTTTATATTCTCCATTGCTATTCCCTTTTTTTCCCACATCTTTCTGACTCACTCATGCACAAACAGACACACACACACACACACAAAGACGCAGGTGTATGCACGAACATACATGAATGGACCTCACATTCATTCATACATAGAAATACTTGCCACGCAAGACCTTACCACACACACACACACACACACACACACGCACACACACAAACACACACACCTCCTCTGAGCTTATCTCAGTGCACTGTGGAGCAGCTTTTGAAGGCAGTAGGGAGCCAGCTGTTGACGAGCCACTTAATAATTCCCTTGGACAGGCATGACATTTTTTCCTTTTCTCTCTCCGTCTCTCTTACGGTCTCCTTTGCTCTTGCACTAATATTCTTCTTCCTGCTGTGTTTTATCTTTTTTTTTCACTTTCTCTATTTGTCTAATTTTCTGCTTTGTTTTTTTTACTGTCTTGTCTCTGTCTCTTCCATTTCTCTCTTTATTCTGCTTCCTTTGGTTCATCTTTGTGCTAGTAAACGCAAGACCTTATTAATATGAAGGTTAATAAGGTACTAGCAACAATAGTCCGCTTCTTGAGTAAAGTACGAGGTAAGGTAGGTTTTGCATTCCACCTGCATTGGACCTACAGTACTTTATTCATATTAGATGACTGTGACAGATTAATCGCTGTTACCATTGGCAGTTTTGGTTTATGTATTCTACGTCTCTCCTCAAGGAGTCAGTTCAATTATGATTAAACATGAATATGATTCAATAAAGTTTCTATCCTTATTAGCAACCTGATCTCACAGAATTTTGTGAGATGAACTCAGCCCCTAACTCAAAATTTGTGGCAGTTTTACAGAATTTTAAAACTTCTGTGATGGGCCCATGGAAGAATTCCGTGAAATCAACACGGCCCCTTAAGTTAAGGAAAAGGTCGTGGTTGTGCTTACGGTTCAGTGATACACGGGAAGAACAGGACAGATGGGCTTAGGAAAAGAAGAAAGTGACTTTAGGAAACATTACACGCGGGACACAATCCCTAGTCTCCCGTGTGAAAGTCCTGTGTTTGACCCATCTACCACCACAACCACAACTAACCAACCTCCGATTTTCAGTCTTTCATACGACTCACTGCCATAGTCGCTCCTAATGCAATGTCATCTTCTCTTTGACTTTACATTGGTATTGTTTTCCATTGTTGCCACACAGAATTTTCACACATTCCGTGCCATCACCACAGAATGCGGTGTTACCAGTTTGTGATCACTTCACGCAATTCTGTGAGACCAGGCTTTCTATTAGAGATGCTTGTTCACCAACGTATCGTGTTAAACCCAGGTCGGGAAGAGGGTCATGGACTTCGGTCAGCAGACGCAGGCAAACCCATGTAAATAGACTATCAATTAATGTTTAACCTTAATATAGTATATATACTGTAACTCTGAATGAGGTATTGAAGCAACACTAGAGAACCTTTCCCGCTTTGGTCCCCCTACAGGTTGGACGTGGAATTGTCCATTACATTACGTCATGCAAGTTTGCCAGATTGGGTAGCGGAATGTGTAGTTCGAATGAACTTGACACTGTAATGTAATGGACAATTCCGCTTCTAAGCTGCATGGGGACAAAAGTGGGAAAAGTTCTCTAGTGTTGCTTTAAAGCCTATAGTGGCATGGCAAATGTTAAATGTTAAAACTCACTTTTGTTTTGTTCTCTTGTGGTACGGATGAATTCTTAATTTGCTTCTCCATATCTTTATAATTTTTTTAGATTCCATGCTTTGAGCCAATTCAGCCATCATACCGGATAAATGTTGGGAAGGATACTTTCAAAACGTATTCCGTTACACTATACAGAATACATGCCCAAAAATGTAATTGGTAACGTTTTCCGTTACGTTACTCAATCTGAGTAATGTATTCTGAATACTTGGATTAGTTCCACATTGAATTGTTTTTATAAGTGTAGGAATGCGGCCATTAAATACTGCTTACTAAATATGCCTTTCTAGTGTGTTCTTCTCTTCCAACTGGCTGAATGTGTACATGAACAAGCAGATAGATTTCTGTATTTGTAGTCCCGAACTGCATATCCTACTATAAAAATATAACCGCAGTCTTGCTACCACGAGCCAATTTTAACGTTAGCTGGCATGTCAAACAGGGCAAGTCAGTCTTTCAACAGCTCTGGGGCTAGAAATCAGTACATAGGAGAATGTGAAGTTGCACATCAACTAAGCAGGTACCTGATACAACTATAAAATAGCACGGTGACGAGTAAAACTACACCAGACGACTACCCTTGGCTAATTAAAAAAAAAAACTTACTTTAAGATGCTTCAGATTGGAGGGGGAGTAATTTGGATGCCGAAAGGAGGTTGGTTTCTGGCAAGTGGAGGTTGTACTGCACATTGTGTTATATTTTGCTCTGCCTGTTCTTTCTTTAATGTGAAATGCTGTTTAAATTTCCAAGATAGAAACACATTCCTGCCCTGGCTCTGTTGTGCCAGTTCCGGCTCCATCTTTACCTCTATCAGTGAACACGCAAAAAGCTAATTCTGTTATTCCCCAACACTGCAGATATTGTACCTACAACGTACATCATCTCAGTAGATCCTCAATTCAAAAAAAGAAAAACTCCACACACCAACACACAAAGTAAAACTATTTAATGGCCACTTTGTTGCCAGTTTAAACTGTTGTTGTTGCAGAACTACATATACATAGAGGTTTATGTCTCGACACAGAGGTCCAGGATTCGAGTCCGACCTGTGACATTTTCCTGCATGTCCCACCCTTACTCACCTAGCTGTCCTGTCTGTTAAAGGCGTAAAAGCCCCCAAAAAAGATCTTCAAATAGATTTCTTTTTTTAAGAAATCAGATGTAAAGGTTTTGCAGTCGGCAGCAATTTAATACATGGATATCCAATAACTACTTTTTTATTTCTTTAAAAAAATATGGTTCACTGGTTGTTGTCGTCATTTCTTTTGGCCTGTGGTGCAGCTAGCAGAGATGTAAACGAGATGTTATCTGTGTCATTATTATAGCCTCCAAGAGGCTACTGCCTCTAAATACACATACATGTTAACATGCAGATATAAGCTACGTACATAATAACGTCCAGTCCCCCTATTTGATTTTTATCCCTCCGTTTGCTCTCCTTCCCTCTAGGTGGAAAAAGAATCTTACAGTTAATTCGTAATTCGTAAAAAATCTCTGCAGGTCTGCTTTCTTTGTGCTCTTCATCTTCCTCTACTGCGCTCCCTCTTTCATCTTTCCATGCTTTTAATCCTGTTTGTCACCGCTTCTCTCCCTCCTACTCTTCCTCAATCTGTTTCTCACCTTTATCCTGCATAACTCTCTTTTGACGTGTTGCATATCTATAGTATCTAATTCTGCTTTCAGGCACGTGTTAGAAGGAAGGAAAAACTAGGAGAATTATTTAAGAAAGTGTATTTGTGTATAGGAGAGAGAGAGATATATAGGAAGAGAAGGATAGGTCGTTAGGAAACGTGTACTGGTCACAAGCGCTTAAACTCTTGAGTGTGTGTGTTAAGTGTGAGCCTGTGTGACAGGTTTCTATACTGCATGTGTAACTGTGTCTGTACATGTTTAAATGTATTTAATGTACAAAGAACATGTGATGGTCGTAGTTCTGAGTTTCCATGTTTGCCCCATAATTTCTTGTGTCTGTGTGTCTGTACTTGCTGATATTTTGCATCATGTGTCCTCTCAGTCACTGTAACAATGTAAGAATGTCATTTTACATTATAGATACACAAACAATCTTTTCTACCTCCTGCTAAAGCATCTATAAGAATTGTGGAAAGTACATTTATTCCCAAAAAGATGTGCAAGTCCTAACTTTGGAAAAATGTGCTCAAACTGAAGATGTGAAATGTGTCCTCACAAAGACAAAGAAACAAGAACACACACATTGTACAACGAAGGTGCAGAACATTTTGGATTGAAACCATTTCAATGCAAACTGTGTCTGGAGACAATGCAGTACATTTCTTCTTCATCTTCTCTGTTGGCATCCTGTATGCTCCGCTGAATTCCACGAGAGACCAATAGCAGATACACACAAACCCATCCAGAAACAGTGGGCCCAGCGAAACACAGCATAATCAGGATTGTGTGTGTTGGCGGTGATAAATGCCCCCTTGGAAACTCAATGCCAAATAATCAAGATTGACGCTGGCACACTGCGCTCGGAGGTGTCTGTGTGTGTGCTGGTTTGTTTGCGCTATTTTTGTTGGAAGGATCTAATCAAATGTAATCATGTTGATTACATTAATCGTAAGGTTTATAATCAGTTCTCTCTCTCTTCTCTCTCTTTCATTTAAAACTCTCCCCTGGTCCCTGTTTCTTGTTTATTCCTGTCTCCCCTGCATCTTTCATCATCTTTAACCATGTCTACTTTGTCTCAAACATTAAAAGTGAATAGGACTGCTATTGGAACAAATAATTCTTAGAAATAAAAGAATTCGCAGAAAGTCTGAAAATGTGAAAGACATTTCTTTTAAATTAACCTTTTGCCTATGTCCCTCTTTCATTGCAGATGTTTCAGACTTTAAAACATGTTTATAGTTCCCATATACTTCCCATTCAGGGCTATATTACAATAATGTATTATAGCATAACTAGAAGGGTACTTGCAGAGCACAGACCTTGCCCCATCTCACAATATTAACAAAAGCATAAAAATGATTTTTGTGTCCACCCCCTGATTTGGATCCGCTCCAACATGTAATAGATTGCTGCTTGGCCCATGTAACACCCTTCCACCAATTTTCATGAAAATGAAAAAAAAAGACAAACAAACAAGGGTCAAACCAAACTGAAAACACAACCTCCTTGGCGAAGGTAATAACTTTGTTGACTGTAATATAGTGCCAGCAGGAAGAAACTGTGCATTAAAGAATGTTTTCTTTTAAAGAAACTTTTTTCTCTCTCTCTGTAGGACACAGAGGTGGTCAACACAGCCATTCTCACGGGTCGGCGCGTCGCAGTGCCTATCAAACTGGTTACCGTGGAAACCGACGGGCAAGTGAGGGAGGTGGACGACTTGGTCACCTGCAGCTCGACAGACGTGGACGTGGTCAAGGTACACACAGAAAGCAATGGTTTTATTGGATTTATAAATGAATTTGGTGTATATTTCTACCCACACAAACACACAGCTGACACTTGCATATTCAAAATATTATCTAAAAAATTTATTCAAGTTCGGCATTGCATTTTGAGGCAAGATAGTAAAGTAAATGAAGATGTGCTAAAGTAAAAAAATGGGCTTAAGCTATTCAAAGAATGAATAAAGTTATCGTCTATCAGGTAAGTTAAATATGTATTAAACAAATCATTTCTCAAGCATTTAAGAAACACAAACGTTTAAAGAACAGGGAAATCATAATAATATGAGGAGGTAAACGTGGGGGTATTTTACACAGCAAGGGATCCATCTTGAATCATCATTATAATCTAAAATATTGGAGGATTTGTGCTGTTCACTAATTCGCTTTGTGCACTAGAGTATAATGAGACACTTATCACAGTGTGCAGGCCTTTTTAAATCTCACTTTCCATTTATTGAATGTCGTATTAAAGTCTCAGAATTGCTTAATGTGGGAAACTTTGCACTTAGTTGGCCATAAAAAGCAATAGTTTCTTTTTAGTTCTAAAAGAGGGAACAAAGGTAATTAAAACATGTAAAGAGGAACATGTTGGCGTTATTTTGTCACTTATTGGTAGCAGTAGCTAGTTTGAACCAGTTACCTGCAAGATCTTTTCTAGGCTAAGCAAATGCTGGGGGCGTCAGAGTTGTAGTACACACAGAGATGAGAAGGGTATGTGTAAACTTGTCTAACTTTGGGGGATACGGTGAATAAGCCAAAGTCCCAATAAATCGGCGCGTTCCTTTAAATAAGGAAAATTGTTTGGTAAATGTTTCTTTTCAGCTTCCAGACATTATAGAAAAGATTCTAGTAGCAGGTTGCATTCAAATATGCCATTCCGCTGATTAAAAGTACCCTGTGAAGTTTACATGCATTGTTACTGACCAAAACACACTGTGTACATCCTTTAGGCCTGACAAATCTGTTCTTTCCTTTGATCTATATTTACTTGCCAGCAGTCTTCCTCTTCTCTGCCTTTTCATTTTTGTCTTTCATGGCTAGCTACCTTGTGTACATCAATCATGCATATTCTCATTCATGTGCCTGAGAACAAACAAAACATCGTGAAAACTATTGCTCCAGAATGTTACTACTGGTCAACAACTCCTCAGGTTACTCTTATCTCCCAACACCGCTTTCTGAAAGTGGAAGGGCATACATACATAGTCAAAGTAGGCCTCCTCAATCTACTGGTTACTTTAATCACTTTTTTTCCTACCAGAAAATAACCACATAAACCCACACTCTTGTGTTTATTGCACTTATTTGTGGTTAAACATATAATTATAATTCTTAAAGTGTTCATAGTTGTATTTAGTGGTTTAATTTTCCAAATCACACCATATATTTCTTGTACTGCACTTAAACCACAATTCTGTATCTCACTTCTGTGGTATCTTTGTTGGGAGTCACACATGTGTAGTAAGTACTGCTAGCTTGTCAATTGCAGATTATGAGGGAGTGCCATGCTAGCTGCTGGGCGAGCATTGCAACATGTGTTTCAAAGTGACGCACGTTCTTCCTGGAAGTAAAGCCTGGGCTAAATGGAGCTGTTTGGAGCAGTTTGTGAACAGTGTTTACTGTTGGAGATGGTTAAGTCCCTTTGGGGTGGACTTTGGGCTTTTTCACTTAGTAAACCTATAACATACACAAAAAGATATATAACACAATATAGCAAAGCCAAAAAGCACACAATGAGCACTTTAATTGATATAATTTCCTTTAATGAAAACAAGGTTAAAGGTGCTGTGTGCACAGAACCCCAATTTCTAAACGTTGATGCATGTCATCACTATCCTGCTTTTCGTTTTGACTCTGTAATCAGTCCTTACATTCCGCTTAATCCCCTCGAGGTCACAGTCAGCTAGGGCAGCCACCGTGGAACTGGCAGGGATCCAGTGTCTTTCTGAAGGACTCTAAGGCAGGATCGGACAGGTTTGGGTTGGACCCTGGTGGAAGGACAGTCTCAAATGCTGAGCCACTCTGTCACAGATAAAAATAACTACTGTACTAAGTAGTAAAAAAGAAGTATCTTTAAAAAATGTCTTTGCAGAAACAAGCCGATGCCAGAGACTGAAGATTGATTCCTCTTGCACTACGTCCCCCCCTGTGCCCTCAGGGCCTCAAGTGAAACGCACCTTGCTGTGACAGTTTCTATATGAAGCCAATTTCCTGGTACAAGCAGACGGGAGTGGTGCTGTTTAAGTACGATCAATAGCAACACAGTGAAAATGGAAGAAACTTATTCAGATAGATGTAGTGCGTGCTTGTGTGCGTGCGTGCGCACAAGTCTTCAGGATGAAGAAAAGGTCCCCTGAATTACTCTGTTTACACATTTTGTTGATGCTGTATACAATGCACATTTCAAGTAAAGCAAGGAAGTAACAGACAGAATTAGTAAAATACTACTGAGGCCATTCTCACCAACTAAAAAAGGTGCTTTAAACAACAACAGCAGCTATTAAATAAACACATTTTCAAATCTCTGCTGCTGATTTTTTCATTTTTTATCTACACAAAGTGTCAAATGGGAAAAGCCAAACCAACTAATTTAGATACATTTTAGCACAGGCCACCAATACTATGACCCTATGTTATAACACGGAACGGAGGAGAAACTGTAACCAGTTAAGCAACCTCCTCTTTTGTGCTGATTTTGTTTGTTTACGTGGAAAAGATTGTGATTGAGTGTTAGCAAACTGTTGTTTGTTGACATCTGATGAAAAATATATCCTCTTGTGTATTTCCTTACACACACACACACACCCACAAACATACACAGAGAGAAAGCTTTAACACAGACAGCTGTTTAACAATGGAACCCACAGGGTACAGCTCCAGGTAGCTGTGGCTGTCAGTGAGTCACTATGACAGCTGTAAAGTGCAATCCAAAGAGCCGACACAGCATACGCAGAGGACTATCTCTCCCTGACCTGAGGCTCTGAAGCAGTTCTTCCACAGGCTTCATAAAAAATGTGTATATTTTGGCAGGCCTAAACTGCTACAGGTACCTAACTAATAGTGCAACAAAATTCTAAGCTCTCCATGCAGATGTGGATGATTTAATGTCAGGCTACCCTTATTTACATCATACAGTGGCTTTTTTATAGGTCCAGTTCATGCTAAACATAACTTAGTTATCTGATTTTTTGATTCTGAATTTGTGTGCAGTGACTCTGGCACACTTGATTTACACCAACAAGTCCTTTATATTGCATGAACAACACAATTCGTTGTTGGTCTATGCCCTCGTGATAGACACTGACTCCCTATATGGCAGCCTTCGGTCTGGTTTCAGTAATACAGTAAGTCATCTCAACTTTATATATATCACACTTTACACACAACCCAGTGGATCCAAAGTGCTTCTACAGCACAGAGTGAAAAACAGAAAAAGAAAAGAATCAAAATCAAAATCCAGTTTATTGGTAAGTAGGTTTTCACATACAGTGAATTTGCTTTAGTGTTTTGGTGCATAACATAAACAAGAAAGAGAAAATAAATCAACAATGAAAACAAATGTTTGCAAAAAATCAAAAGACACAAATTTAGAATGAAATGTAATTACAATAAAAATAAAATTTAAATGAATAAATTAAATAAATACTACAGACAAAGTTTGCAATATTAATAGAGGAGATATACAGTACAAACCGAAAAAGTATCAAATTAAGTAAAAAATGATATCTAAAAACTCACACGATAGTGAAAACAAACTCCTCCAAGGCCTCCAACAAAAGTTTGTCCATGATGAACAAAATGTTGAACAAAAGCCACTGAACATGGCAGCTTCTGAAATGCGACAGTGCATTTATCTTTGAAGCCATGTCTCAGCAGAGCCACATAATACTGAATTTATAAGATACTTACCTCTGTGGTTGCTTTTACAATTTATTTATAGATTCCAGTCCTTTGCAATAATGAAAAGCATTAAGCCAGCAGAGAAAATAAATGGATGCATCCAAAAAACACTGCAATTTCCTTCACATGTGTTTTGACTGTCACATTCCCCTTTTTTATTGCAGGTTTGTTGAGCAACTGCTCCACTTGGAATGCAGAATAAACTCCTGAGGGGAAAAAAACTGTTCCTCTGCTGTTGTAAGTTACAAGCAATAGTCTGAGGAAGGTTAGAGTTTTCATTTGGATTCACATTGCATTCCATTAAGCAACCTTTTGTTTAATTACTCATGGTGGATAAATGTTTGCAGGGAGAATTGCACAGTGCTTTATCCATCCCTGCTAATGAAAGTATGGATGAAATGACTAGCTTAGCCTGTCACTGGCTGTTGTGTACTTCTGTAGTTTTGGGGGTTGGCAGTAGCTCAGTCCTTAGGGAGTTGGGTTGAAATCGGAGGTTCGCTGGTTCAAGTCCTCATGAGGACCAAAGTACTGAGTGTGGGTTGGTAGCTTAGGCTGCTTCACCTACTGGGCCCTACCAGG
>NC_048411.1:22104226-22132618 GCF_013103735.1 Etheostoma cragini
CAAGGCACTGTAGCCCCCCCCTCCCCCCCCCAAACCAGCACTGGCACCCCACTCACTCTGACATCTCTCCATTTGTGCATGAATAGATCCTGACCATGTGTGAGTAGGCCTGTGTATAGTGATTACTTACAAAACAGAATGTAAATTGTAATTTCTCCACTGGGGATCAATAAACAGTATCAAAAAGGTATAAATGATTTAATAAATAAAATGTCTCTGATGAAGCTTGTGTAGTCCACTTTAGCCCTATATCCCTGACAACAACATAAGCAGCAACAATGCACTACATATATATTAACTTTCTCTCCCTCTCAACTCTCGTTCTCTGTCAGTGTAAACTATCTTGTTAAGGCCCTCCAAGGTGCTGTCATTTGTGATGCGTGTGTGTGTTGCTATTGTTGACAAAGCAGTATGTGTAGGTCAGTGGTGTCAAAGCTAGTAGGGGACAGATAGGGGGCAAGCACACACATACACACAAATTAGTACCATTATCGTGACCTCACGCAAGCCTTTCTCTGACAAAGCAAGGATGTAAGAGGAAGAGAGATGGGATGAGAAGATGACGAATGGATCAATGAGGAGAGCAGAGGAAATAAAATGAGCAAACTGGATGAATGGGAGAGAAGGGAAATCAATGTAGAGGGATTTTGGGAGGAGGGTTGCTGATGACTTAAAAAAGCAAACCCAAGACAACATCCCACCGTCTTATCACCAAGATCCCGGACCAGAAACAATTGACCCTTTGACCAATGAGAATGTGGTCGTACAAGAGCACATCGACCAACCAATCGACCAAGCGACCCGGAGATGTCAGCCCTACACTCAGTGATGGAGTGAGCCAAAACCGGGCCAATGAGCAGAATCATCAAGGCGGGCCCCCCTACAACAGCACGTCATGACGGTGCAATGTCCACGAGTAGGCTACCACGAAAAGGACAGGATAGGATCATAGAGTCACAGCATATGAGATGAGATGACTGACAAAATCAGGAGTAGCCTACGCGTACCATAACAACAACAAAAACTTTGGTGAATGCGCACCATAACACATGAAAAGAGACACAAGAGCAGTCCCTCAAGGATTTTTGCAAAAAAAAATTGGGGATTGTTGCGGCCCAAAATGCCTGATTTTTTGGCATCCACCGTGTGTGTGTGTGTGTGTGTGTGTGTGTGTGTGTGTGTGTGTGTGTGTGCCCACGTGTCAGTCACGGGGGGAACGTAGCAGCAGCCCCGCCTGCTGCAGAGCCAACAGAAGGGAAACTGAAACTGCAACTTTATAGTGAAAAAACATTACAGCGTACATTGATGTTAAAATGTATGCAGGCTGGCGTCTTTCGCTGTACGTGTTGTTGGTAAATGCGAGTGTGATGTTTGAGTCACACATGTCTCGTCTTCATAGCAATGACAGAAAGGCATAAAAGTTGTGTTAATTCAGCCAGTGAACATACCTGTTTTCCGGTGAAGTCTACACTAGTCAATTGTCACAATTTAATACTTTTATGCCTTTCTGTCACATCTAGTGCAGTCAAATTCACTTTTTTCTACTGAAAGGAATAACTGCAAATGGTTAGGCACTGGTAATGACATTTTGAGCTCATTTAGAGGCTAAAAACAAGTTTAAAACTTGCCCTCTTTGAACCTGTTGAGAGCAAAATCTAGCAGGAGGATAACTCGTGTAGACAGCCCCGATTGTTTTCATTTGTCTCACTACTGACAGCACTAAAAATCTGAAGAGAAAAAAACAGAGCTACACGTTGAAATCGACCAGAATTCTCTTTTAATGTGTTATGTGAGCAAGGAATGGCATAGGACCCTGGGAGCATAGATACGCTCCCTGATAAAGTGCTGAGACACCTTTCACAAGGTTCTGGTTTTAACTTTAATCAGGTGAAAACATTAAACACTTACCTGGGTAGAGTTTTCAAGCAGCCCATGTAGCTAATTGGTAACTAAGGTAGCTAATGTTGACTTAATTAGCCGGTGGCAGTTGTCCTTTCAGCTGACAAGAAATGAGAAGACTTTTTTCACTAACATTTGTGCCATGAGAGACCAGAAAGCTTGACAGGCATAGCAACAGTAGCTAAGAGCGGCGGGCATGGATTAACGTATGGTTATTACACACACACACACACACACACGCCAGTGCCATACTGTAAGTAAAGAAATAAAAAACAATACATGCTTTTGTTCTGTTTTTCCTCTGGACATACAGACACTTTGTTATACTTGTTTCATATTAATGTTCCCACAGACACACAGAGATCATCTCACAGACACATCCAGGGGATTTGAGCGGTAATTGGTTAGTGTGGAGATTCCTTTACTGATGTCTTCAGTAATTGAATTTGACAAAGAGAAAGACAAAAACACTCTGAAGCAATGGAGGAGGGTGTTTGTGTTAGTGTGTGTGTGTGCATGTTTGTGTATGTGTATGCATGTTTATGGGAGATTTAGAGTGTGTGTTTCTGCATGTGTTAGGACAGATACAAAGCAGATTAAGAATTGATCTGTGTGGCATTTAATGAACCGGTCGCAGAGCTTGACACGCGCCTACGTGACCCCTCATGCAGACACACACACACACACACACACACACATCTCTCTGTCCTTGGAAAGGCGCTATGAGTTTGTACTAACAGTAGTCTATATCCTCGATGATCCACTTCCGGGATTGCTCCGTTGCCGACGTAATTCACATTATCCGGATATCCGTTGCCTTGGGCTTCCTATGTGTTAGCATTTTAAACCCAAAACAGGTTCCTTCCCGAGACTATTTTCCAAATGTGCCGTTGCCTCATACGGCGCCTATGACGATTGTGATTGGAATAAAGAAATGCCAATAAACCAGAGCATGTTTTGTTCCCATCCCGGAATGCTGTGTGGACCACCAGACCCTCCTCTGCAGCGCCTCGGTGGAGGAAGGTTTGGCGAAGCGAGACTACCAACAGTAGTGAGGAGGAAGGACCTTCAGCTAACAAGACCATCTCTGTGGCCACCTCGTGACTACGAGTCGCTCATCAGGATAGGGAAATCAACTAACTGTTCTCCTGCTGACTCTGCTGGCCTGGCCAGTAGAAGTTTTCAAATGTAAACATCAGAGTGAACACAAAGACAAAAGTGAAGATGGCCATCGGCTACAAACTATGGCTATGACCTCGACTACGTGGACTAGCAAGACCATCTCTGTGTCAATCTCCATCTCTATATTAGAGGGGCTACCGACACAAGTGGAGAGGAATGGAACACAGACTGTGACCTTTGTGCTGAGCATCTTGCTACCAGTGTGTAGGCCTCTGATGCTGAGCCTGGTGTAATTCTGTGCCTCCGTGCCAGCGTCAATTTCCAGCGGGATGTCAAGAGTTGTGGTGTCCTTTTGCCGAGACTTGGCTCAGTCCTGGGGTGCCGGTGCCATCCAACCGCGTGACTCTTATACTGTGACCTAACGGCCACAATCTGCTTTATAATGAGTCATGCACAAGTTAAAGAAGCTGATGGGATAACATTTCACTGGAATTTTTCCTTGTATGATTTCCTGTGACAAATCAAAATCTGATTGATTCTCTTTTTATTAACACCCTTATTTAGATCACCGTAATTAAAAGGTCGAGCTCAATGCTAGGCTCAGGGATGTTTCATTGCTTGGATGAAAAATTGATAATCACTCTAACAACTGTTGCTGTTCTCAAACTTGTACCCATTTACCTTTACCTGCAACTCTCTCCTCCTTCTGTACTGTGGGTTGGAATTTGTTATTTTGTGGCTTCAGCTGGGTTAAAGCTTGGGAATGAACGAAGTGTTAAAGGTTTTTGTGGTTAAGGGAAAGGCTTCATCATAGTTTCAGGAAAGCGAACATCAATCAATTGGATGCAGGTTTCTGAAGGTCATGGAGCTTTTTTTGACAATGGAGGTGGTAGAGCACATCACATTTAAAAGACAGAGAAGGACAATTTTTTCAAATAGAACCTATATGTGTTCACAGCACTTGAATATAAAAGAGGTCAAGACAGGTGAGAGGAGAAAGAGGAGCCTGAATTAGGATGGCCACCCGGGAGCAGAGAGGCCAAATAAGTAATTTAATCAGTTAGTTTGTTACTAAATGTTTTCTGAGTCTTTTTTCTTCTTCATTTGCATGTATATTTGAAAGTATTACACTGTGAAGACTGCTCACGCAGTCCCATTGTGTAGACTCTCCATCTTCTGCCCTCACAATGTGTGCAGGTGCGAACCTGTGCAGTACGCTGGACACACTTCCAATTAACATTGAAGACAGGAGTTGGCCTTAAAGGTTTGCAACTGTGAAAACCGTATTGAGTAAACAAATTAGTAAAGTAATAAGAAAACTACATTCCCAGAAGTATTCCTTTCAAGTAAACTCATTGTTTTATCATGCTAGCATGAAACAAAGTATCACCAGTTAAAGAATAACACTTTGTCCCCATAGTAATAGTAATACATTCCTTAACATAAGTAAAAAATAAAAAGATGAAGCCTAAAATCAGTAATGGCAGATTAAAGTTGCCAAGTGAGAAGAGAAACTGCTTCTGGAAGTATTTTCCCCATTCTGAATTCCCATTTCAAATGAGTGTTTTTCTTCTACTAAAAACACTCAATTTTCCTCAACTTACACAAATACTGGAGTGTCCTGGATAATTGAGCAATCCTTATGTTATGGCCACTTTTTCTTATTTTAAACCCTTTGTTAAAACTGTGTTGTTGTTTTTGCAAGTTTGACATGGTAGACAGCTTTAAATATTACAGCGCCCTCGAGGCTTGGCTGCCTTTGATATCAAGAGGAAGCCAGTCACAGGTGTGAATCAAAGAGGGGATCAATGCAACATGCTTTGTCCTTGCAGTTAACGCAGCGCTTTAGCTGCCAAATTCATCCAAAGGAATCTACAGATAAAGTATGATCTTTAGATGGTTGAATGTTTCATACCGAAAGGCACAAGGGGAATTGTACTTTATTTTTTATTTATGTGTTTTCATGAACCCAGGCTTGTAACTTCATTTTTGTTTTTAAAACTGATATTTTCTAACACATTTGGTAATTGTTTTCACTGATTTCAAGGGAATTTCATACCAAGCCAGGCTTGCAACGCTGCTACTGTGATCAGTTAGTTTCTTCTATGAAGAAAATGAATAGAACTTTTACTTCCAAAGTTCAGTATAGATCTTCCAACTTTAGTTCTCTACTGTACCTGGAGATAAAAGGCTAGCTCAATTCAACGCTTTTTTGAAAAGGTTACTATCATGCTTCAGTAAAGGCAAGGTTAAGGGTTGGTTTTCGCCACTTAAGACTTTATGTGAGTCAATACAACGTCCTCACAAGTGAAAGAAATGTGTGTTAGTGTATGTTTGAGTGTACAGTGCAAAGGGCTTATAGTGTTATCTAACTGTGAAGATATTAGGGAAGAAAATGACTTGTATAAGTTGAGATAGCAAGTAAATGTTCCTTTAATATGACACACCGCATTAAATTTACAGTCAGGAAAAAAAGACCGTTTAAGAAAACATATCAGTTTATTGTCAGAGCCTCATATATTCTCCTTTTACTGGCTTCTTTGAACTATATGCAGTAAAAGCAGTCATTGGTGTCTTAGTCAGCACAAGTGAAATATCAAATTTTGTTAGCGAATTAAAAAAAAAGATGAGCGGGTTTTTGTGACACCAAATCTCTCATCTCCCTCTAAGGTTAACAAAACTGCTAATACCGCCATTTCTTCTGAGTTAATTTCCTGTTACTGCCATTTGTTGCTTGCACTATGACACACCATTAATAGCGTCAAGATGAGTCTTAAAGCAACTTCAAGCCTCAGTAGCAAATGCAACTAATCAAAATGAATTGAATCTAAATCTAACTATCCATTTCCATATCTGTACCCTTTTGTGTGTCACAGTGGCAGAATTGAATATAAACATATATACTGAGCGCTTGTTGGATTCTATCTAACATTCTGTCCTTTGGTAGTGAATATGAATTATGTCTATTGTGTACTTACACTTGGTCACTCTGGGAGTTGTCACTGTTTACATGTATTAAAGTCACAATGACAAGTTCCTGTACATTTATTGCCCTTGGCAAATAAATTGAGTTCTAGTGCTTTGTGCTAAAGGTTTGGGGCTGCTGCCGGCTGTTAATTTTAACATATTCCTTAAATTAAAAAATGAATAATTGTTTAAACTTCTTGCTTAGTTTATTTACATTTAGTTTGGCAGCGCACTCTCATGCAATGAATAAGCATCCCCTTTTTTAAGAAGCCATCTATTCACCATCTTTAAAATATTATGGATAAATGATAATTACAGTCACCTTGAGTTATTTATTTTAATTTGAATATCAAAGCTTCAATTAAGTAGTCCTGTTTTATTCTCTGGGATGAGAGTACAATATGCAATCACGCCATTGTGAGTTAATTTGGATACAAGTGCCAACTAAGTGGTGCATTTAATTGTTTTTTATTATTAATCAACTAATCAAGTGAATCAAGTTTGCCTTCATTAACCTATACATCTTCTCAGCAGTCTATTGCAACCAAACAACCACTGATTGCTGAAAGGCACAGTTACAGCACAACTGTGGAATTTTAACAGTACAATGTAAATTATAATGAATCTTACAAGGGGGGTTTAGTGATTGAAAATCTAAGTTGTCACCAACACTTTTTCAATCAAAATGCTGGTTTGGAACAAAACCAAGACTCACTCTCAACTTTTTGGGTGCTTCACTGCTTCTCTATATTTGAATCTGGCCTCTGACCCCCCTCTGGATAAGGAACACAAGATAATTTGCTTACAAGCATTGAATATGTTTTTATATGGATTATCAGAATTGTGTTTGTTTGAAGGGGTTAATTTCTAAATGTCATACATCAATTTTTTTCCTGAGACTGTCCTGCCTCGAAAAACAACACCATAGGTTGGTTGTTTAGTATGACCCATATTTGTGTTTATAGTGGTGGTGCCCTCTCGTGGCTGTAGTGATTAAGATGCTAGCAAAACAGGAAGTAAAGTGACAAAGTATAAAAACACCTAACTCCATGTAAGAAGAAATTTTGGGGTGATGAATTTGGTTTTCTTAGATTAGTTTTTGGGGCATTTTAGGTCTTTATTTCCGACAGCACAGTTTAGATTTGAAATAGGAGAGAGAGGGGGAATGATGATATGCAGCAAAGGGCCGCAGCTCAGAGTTAAATATGCGACCACTGCGTTGAGGACTGGGCCTCTCTATATGGGCACACGCTACCAGGTGAGCTACCCGGGCGCCCGCAAGCACAAGACTTTTGAAGGAGACCAGAGTACATTAAAATAATGGCAAATTTTCTTTAATTTTTTATGAAACAAACGCAGCTACGTTATGTTCCATGTCACTTCATCACACACAACTGGAAGTGAAGTGTTGTCCCAAATGTTCTGCATTTAACCCAAAACACAATCTTGTCCATATTGCATAAAGTTGTTTTTGTGCCTCAACCTAAAACTCAACTGCAACCATTTTTACGTTAACAACGTGTGAATTTATTAAACGTTTCAATGGGTCGTAATAGAAAGTAGGAACAAACAACCTTCATGGTGGTATGGTTTGACGGACTTGTTGTGAAGGGCGGCAAAATGCATGGTGACAAGGAGATCAAACTCAAGTATGCCATCATTAAAAAATGTTTTTTAAAACAGTATAATTCAAACCACAAATGATGTTGAGGGTATGAGGTTTACTCAAGTGAATGGATTGATGAGGAGGAAATTAATTATGTGGGATTTAGAAGAGAAGAAGTGACAAAAACGGGTAGAAAAAGAGAGGAGAGAAATTGGGAGAGTCCAGGTGCCTTGGGTTATTTGAGAGCCTAGAAAAGAAATGAAAGGTAAAGTGGATTAAAGGCAGAGGTCACACACACACAGACACACACACATAAATCCAAACTCACATTTTCCATTTAGCAGTAACAGGCTTAGAAAATAGCCAGCGATTTAAAGTGCACAACATCAGACCAGATCATTAGCAACAACCAAAGACATATATCTGTGGGAACTGCAACCTTGAAGGTGTCTGAAACATTTCTTTCGACCTTCAGTGATCCAGTTCTTATAGGACGAGGAAAGAGATTTTGTTGTTAGATCAGCAAAGCCCTGAATGTTCCCCAGTACATCCCCATTAAATGTTCCACAGACAGCTAAGTGACAAAACTTCCACGCAGTGAAATGAAAAAACACTTCACTCAAGGCTTTGTAAAATATAAAATGCATCAGTGACTCACTTCATCAAGTTTGCTGATGAGACAGCTTTGTTTGGAAGAGAGCAAGATCACTCCTGTCCCAGAAGTGTTTGCAGTGGGGTAATGACAACACCAACAAAAGAAATGCATTTTTTGCGTTGAGATTTTTTAACCGAAAGAATTAACCAATACTTTCTGTTTATTGTATAAATGAATCAAACTTGATGAAGTGATTGTCATAGCTATAACCAGTCTTAAAGCAATTCTAGAGAATTTTTCCCGCTTTGGTCCCCCTACGGGTTGGAAGTGGAATTGTCCAATGATGTCTTATTCATACTACAAATTGCAAGAGTGTATGGCTGCAGCCTGGAGCGTCTCATGCCGTCGCGTCTGTTGCTATCCCTGAGCTTCTACTTTTCAAAATAAAAGCTTGCATCTGGAATAAAAATAAGCTTGCGTCGACTATCATGCTTTGAATAAAATACTTAAAAAATATAAGCCTGTCTATAAAATAAATGCAGATTATAGGCAAACAAAACAAAATCCTACTGCCGTCCCACCTGGTGTCGTCCCAGAGATTCTACTTTTCTAAATAAAACACTTTCAAAAATATCTCTCTCAGCCTACTTTTCAAATTAAAAGCTTGTGTCAACTATCATGCTAATTAATAAAATACTTGAACAAGTTGGTGTTTTTTTAACTAAAACAATAACGGCAATCATACAAATGAATAATATACTTTGAAACATGTCTACAAGATAAATGCAGACTATCATACTGATGAATAAAACACTTATATATGACTAAATAAATGCAAATTGTAGGCAAACTAAAAAAATCCTTCTGCCATCCTGCCTATGGGACGCTCCAGGCTGCAGCCATACCCGTCTCACAGGTTGCTACCCGATCTGGCAAACTTGCATAGTGCGGTCATAGCTGGTAGAGAGCCGTAAAGCGAATACAGAAGTTCACCCTGTTAAGTTGATGAACCACTGAAACAATGTTGGAAACATTATTTCGAATCACAAAAAGTTCTCTAGTGTTGCTATAATTGGAAAGTTAAGTAAGAGAATGAATTGTTTACGGAAGTCTGCATAGGAGAGGAGGTCAGGGTGGATGGATAGGTCAAACAAACAGAAGACTGCTGTGCATGTCCCATGTGAAAACAAATATTAACTTTGACTTGTTACTTAACTATAATATTATAATACTTAACCCACGTTATGTATGCAACATACTTAACTTACATGTAAGTTGCTGTTATTTACACTTATATGGACTTATTCATGTTTATAAGGGTCATATCAGGTATGTTAACTGGTAATAACTGCTTGTTACAAGCACCTATAATTAAAGTGTTACCTACTTATTTTATCCCAAAACATTATCTGTTTCTAAACCTAACCAAGCAGTTTTGCGTGCGTGCTTGCGGGCATGGTGTTATGCTGTGCCCGTCTTCACACCTGCCCTCTCACCTCCATAAAATATACTGGCCTTAATCAATAACTAATTACCCGCTAATTACCATGCTAATCTACACAGCAGCAATCACATTAACACAAACATATTGATAATTTAAGTAAAGTGGTGCCATGTGTTACACCTGCAAATGCTGTTTCTCACCAAAAACACACGGGCCGATTTTCAGGGCTATCACTTGATGAAGATCAAAAGGCCAAGAACACAGTTTGACTACCAATAAAAAAAGATAGGAAAATATCTTAACTGAAACCATATATTGATTTTCAATTTTTTCCAATAAGTTTGGTGTTTGATTCTACATTGCCTTATGTTTGAGATAATGTCCATCCTGTGTGTCCTCAGAATCAGCAGCTGTCAGTACTTTCTCTACCCAAAAAGTAAATAGTCTATTAGTTGGTGCTCTGTGTGCACAAGAGCAAACATACATTTCATTTTAACAAAAGAAGAACTGTACTTTTCAGACATACATGGAGAATGCATTCCGCCTCACTCTCACCACTGGATGCTGTCTCTTTTTTCTGTGTAGCCTATTTTTTTATAGTTAGTTTTGAATCATTTAAAGTGAAAAAACATCAATTTTTTGCCCCTCTTTTAGTGAAAGCACTCAGTCACATCAGAATACTGAGGAAGAAAACCAGATATCCTTCAAATTATATATTTTTCATACTTTAACTACTACAAAATAATGCATCCACAAGTATTTGACAAAAAAACGGTAAAATTACATATGCACTGTGTTTAATGCCGGCCAGCAGGGGGGCTGCATCTCAAATAGCACCCCCACTTCCCGCAATCATGCTCCCCATTGACCTCCATCCATCTCTCTTTCTCTCACTCACCCTGACATTTTGGCAGCTGTTGCCATGCCTCCATTTTGCGTTCCCTTAGGGAGCCATGTAGCTTCCTGGCAGTGCATTAGCGCCCCATCACTGGCCCACATGGACAGTTCAGACACCACAGACAGGACTGCTGCTAGCTGTGTGTATATCGCTCTCCCCGCACCCTGTACTTGACCTGTCTTTGTAACAATGCAGTTATTGGTAAGGCACGTTGGCACAGTATTGTCTCTCTAAGATCTGGATGGCAACTCTGTGTGTGTGTGTGTGTGTGTGTGTGTGTGTGTGTGTGTGTGTGTGTGTGTGTGTGTGTGTGTGTCAAGTCAAAGTCAAAGTCTGCTTTAATGTCAATTTCTTCACATGTCAAAAACATACAAAGAAATCGAAATTGCGTTTCCCTCTATCCCACGGTGACAAGACATTTATAACAAATTTGGTCCACAGACAAACATAACATTCAAGTAAACAACATAAAAAAGTAAAAATAAGAAGATATATACAATGAGGAAAATAAGAGCAGCGAAATTTGTGTTAAAAATGTGCAATTATGCATACTGTCGACAGTCTATGTAATGTAATGTACATGTATATTTGATATATGGTATATATGTATGTATATATATATACATATGTATATATATTATATATATTAAAAAGTGTCCAAAATGAAATAATTTAATAATTCTGTTGGACCCGGCCTGAAGTCCAAAGCCCAATGGCAATAATTTGACATTAAGACACACACCCTCTTTACATATACACACATAGCCTCACCGACATTATACACTGTTCTCAGTGTAGCCTGCTGTTCTAGGTTACTTTCCTAGCCATCACGATGAAGTGAGCCATCTTTTAGCGCTCATCAAGCTAGCCAGCAGTCGCATACATCAAGACAAAATTCAAACCTCTCCACCTGTTAAAGCACGACCTAAAACAGAAAAATAAACCAGTGATTTATTGCTTAGCGCCCCACCCATGGTTTTGATGATTTTGTTTTCTGCCTAAAACCGAAGCGCAAAGAGTGCACACGAAAGTGAACCCAAAGTTGCACTGCCAGCAATCTCTTAAAGAAGTATTTGACCACTGAAAACAGGATCTTTTCATAAAACTGGGCTGTCTATACAATAGATTGACGCAAACATTTTTTTAACCTGGTGATAAATGGCCACAAAATAAACAGAGAAAAGGGGCTTGTTGTTTTCCCTTTCGCTCAAAAGGTTAAAAAGCTACAACTACCAGGATGTATTGCACCGTACATGACCAATAAACACTCTGTTATGGTAAGCTCTAGTGTGGACCCCAGAAGCAGATTCAGAACACAGACTTGATGTTAAAGTTGAAGATGGTTTATTGACTCTTGGTGGAAATATGTCAGAAAGTGAGTGGATGGTGGTGTGGAGACAATCTTGTTGGAAGTGGAGGTTTACAGGCGTTAAGGGTCAGGTGTGGCAGGCAATGGTAGAGGATGAGATAAGGCAGGTGCTGCAGATGAGAGAGACAAAGTTACTTTCAGTGGTACAACAAATTCCAAAACTAAGACTTCTCACTAGAGACTGAAACACTGAAAAGGAAGTCCTGAGGAGTTTACCACATGGTGTGTTGAAAAAAAAAAAAAAAAAAAAAAAAGAAGCAATCTGGCGACAAATAACTGGAGAGCAGGGTTTCTGGTACTGTTGTTGATTGCGATAGTATTCAGGTGTGCGTGATAATGCCAGCTGCGCCAGGCCCCTGCAGATTAAGTCAGACAGACAGCACATACAGGGGAGGAGACGCAGGTAAAGACTGACAGGGAACAACAAACAGAAAACACAGGGAATCTGGAGGTCACAGACTGGGCTGTGACACACTCCCGTTGTTGGGTCGACATAATGCGAGCATGTCACAAAATCAATATGGCTGTCGGCTGGTAATAAAAGTTATATATTTTTACATGTGGCTATGTACAGTTATATTTATTCAGTTGAGATAAAACTGGGTAGAAGCCCCAGGGTGGAGCTGCTTTTAGAGCTTTGGGAAGCAGTGACACTTTATATTTCCTGGAGCATCACTGGATATATTTTCCAACTGAATGAACATGGAAAAAATAGTAATACTTGGAATCCATTTAGAGTTCAAACCTCTAGTATTAATTTAGAATTCATTTTTCCAATTTACCCCTATTTAAATGGTATTGTCCTCATGTCAAAATCTTATATATATGTATATTGTGCGTGCACGCGTGCTTGCATGTGTCCGTGTGCACTGCTTATAATCCCAACAAAGTGAAACACCTACACCTGTCTCCCAGTAGACGAGAGAGAGAGAGAGAGAGAGAGAGACAGAGAGAGAGAGAGAGAGAGAGAGATGATGATGATGAAAAACAGTGAAAGAGCAAAATAATGTGGCTTTGTGAAATAAATATAGAGCTAGAAAAAGGGAGAGGCATGCTGAGAGAAAAAGATAAATTGTTTATATGCTCAAGGTAAATGAGACATGAGGCCACACATCATGAAACACAAATCTTATATTTATTTCTGTATGCCACATGTATGGCTCTTCATCAACAAAACATTTACGTATTCATTAAAACTATAGGAAAAAAGTAAAAATTATTTTTTTATAAAAAATTCTGTTTGAGGTTATAGGAAAATCAGCCCACATGTCCTTTTTCCCCAGCCGTGTCCTCAGCTCCTCCTGGGGGATACCTGAGGCCACAGCATGCTGGTTGGGATGTATAATCTCTAGTGTGTTGTGGGTCTGCCCCGGGGTCTCCTTCCAGTCGGACGTGCCCAGAATAGCTCCACGAGGCATCCAGGAGGCATCCTGATCAAATGCCTTAACAGTTTCAAGTTCCAAAATTGCCTCCGTCTCCAGTCATTTCTTTCTCTGCCCTTCTTTGTAACATTTACCATGTCTCCTTCTGCACTTAGCCTATTTAAAGTTGAGAAGTGAAAACACAGAGGAAGGTACAGAGAGAGAGAGAGAGAGAGAGAGAGAGAGAGAGAGAGAGAGAGAGAGAGAGAGAGAGAGAGAGAGAGAGAGAGAGAGAGAGAGAGAGAGAGAGAGAGAGAGAGAGAGATTTTCTAAATCAACTGCAGTATTGCTGCATTTCCCACTGCACTGTTCTCTTGTTAGCAGCCAGCAGCCTGCCTCTACTGCAGGGCTATTAACATTAGAAAGGCCAAGCTGTTGAACTGCTTTTACGGAGGTCGAGGGCATGACCTATCCAGCATTATACCACTAATGTTTACATCCACTCACAACATGCTAAGAAACAATGTAGAGTAACATTGAGAGGGCAAAAAAAAAAAGTGACAGCAGGTAATCACCAGCATGATTAGCTCCAACAAGCTGAACAGACTCAGTCCACTAAGTCTGTCCCTGATGAACAAAAGCGACATGTCTCATATAATCAGGTTACATTTCAAGCAACTGCATTTATGTGTTTTTTTAATAGAAAGTGTTTTAAGGTTTAGCATGTTTTAGCAAAACCTTTGTCTAAATGGCTGGATGGTAGGATAACTAATTTATGCAGAACAAGTTACAGTAAAAGTTGGAATCAAACTGTACAAAGAATGAGGGAATGGTATGTGAGAAGTAGATATGTAACAACCTAAGAGTATATTAACTTAACTAATTAAATTTCTTTCTACAACTTTCCAGATGGAAGATTTGTAAGCACTGATGCAGGATAGAAAAATAAAGAATAAATGAATTGTACTATGGTGACTGTTGTATCTTTCATTAAAATAGGATTTTTATAGCATGTCTGAAAAAAGCCAAAAAAGACCAACTCTCACAGCAAGTACAGCCACTTAGAAAAGCAGCCCTTTCACACACATCTACACCCACACACCTAGGCCATAATAGGGCCATACAAACAGACATATTGGGGCCAGTGTTGACTTATATCCCTATGCTAATAAGCATGCTAATTCGCACAACTGTCCAACCCACATAAAGAGACATAAAACCCACACCCTCCTGCATTTTCCTTAAGCCCTGTAGACCTCTGCGGTAAAGACAGGGGAGTCAAAGACAAAGTCTTTGAAGTATAAACTACTTTTTATTTGTCTTATTGGAGAGAGATGGTAGAGAGGGTAGAAAGAAGAGAGTTTACCCTAGCAAAGAATTTAGGCATGGTAGGATCTGAATAAGTGACTGTACATCAGCCTATGTCAGCCTATGTAGTATGCTTTCATGAAATACAGGAGGATGTTGAAGCAATGTATGCATTGTATTGTCTCAATGGGAAAATAAGTATGGTTGCCAATCACTGTGAAGTACTTAAATGACCATTTGCTCCATAGCAGCAACAACAACCTTAGCAGTGCTAGAAGGTTGTGGTTAACAGATTTTAATGCACTATGCGGCTAAACTGAACCATTTACTGTGCCAATCATAGCAGCCAATCATGTGCATCATTATGCAATTGTGAAATGGTTCTCCTAAAAAAATTGCAACTTCCGTTTTTCATAAATACACATGCACATTATCAATTTAAGAAATATTTTTGCATAGCATGCTGAATTTATATTCAACACCAGAACTTTTAATTTCAAAAGAGCGGCCATCCATTTCATTGGAGCTCCATCCAGCTTTATCAATACAAAAATTTTAAATCAAACCCAATAGAAGGGAATGGTGTCTTTTATCTTCCATCAGCTCATTTCTATTTCATACTTTGTTCTCTGTCTTTGACTTCTCTCTTTCCGTTATTGTTCTCCCTCTTCCTGTATCTTGTATGTTGCGGCTGTCAGAGTGTCACCTTCTGGCTGTTTTTCTTGTTAAATTTGTATAGCTCTTCTCCATTCTTTTCTTTCCATTACTGGATTTCTTTTTATATTTCTCTATTCATCTCTCTCTCTTTATTAGACAGTTTTTTCCACAGCGCAAATGGCCATTCAAGAACCCCCCCCCTTTTTCCAGATTCAAAATGACAGGCCCAGTGATATTCTAACTTCCAACTGCTCTCTCCATCAGCTTTCTATTATCTGAGCCAAATCATATATACAATCATATATTGGGCTACAGGCTGCTAATGGAGGCACCTGTGTGTGTGTGTGTGTGTGTGTGTGTGTGTGTGTGTGTGTGTGTGTGTGTGTGTGTGTGTGTGTGTGTGTGTGTGTGTGTGTGTGTGTGTGTGTGTGTGTGTGTGTGTGTGTGTGTGTGCGTGCAGAAAACAAAAACTCGTGCCTAAATTCCAGCCATATGAAACTGCAGAAGTGATTGGTCTAGTGTGGGTTTTTTAAATGACGGACAGGTGGGAGGTCTAATCCCATCAGAGAGTTGATTTGTCGGTCCCTCAGGGCCCGCCCTTGTCTACCGAGTGGGCCCTTATTGGATGATATGATTTTTAAAGTCAGATGGATTGAATGCCCTAGGCATAGAACAAGTGAAATGGGCAGAGAGGGAAGGAGGGAGAGTGTGAAACACACAGAGAAAAATATTGCAAGATGAAATCTGAGAGTGAGAGAGATGGATGGATGGATTGCATTGCAGGGAGAAAATATACATCTGAGAGAAACTAATAGTGAAAATCCAAGAGTGTAAGAGATAGACGGAAGACAGAGAGAGAAGTAACTGTAAATTCAGACAAATCACTTAGCTTGAAGGGAGAGGAATATGGATTTAAATAAATGACTCAGCTTGAGGAGATCACCGGTAAATGGGGGTGAGTGGGTGGTTGACTTTTGGGACTCCTGAGTAGGTTTTTGAGGAAAGAAAGTGGAGTCAAGTGGAAGAGGGAAGTGTAATAAGTTAAAAGCTAATTCCGTAGTTTGAATAGTTTATGCAGCACCACAAACCAGGAAAAGCTAGCAGAGTTCTTGTTTTTTGTGTCATGGCAGCTTTGTTTTTCATCCACAGGACAGGGAATCTGGAAAAATGAGGTCTGGAGCAAACATGTTATTATTTTGGTCTTTAAGAGTTGTCAAAGGTAAATGATGTTGCAGCCTAATAAAAGATCAAACTGATCTCCCAACTTTTATCACAGTTCCACATGTTTGTGGATTACAGCACCTGTTTAAAAAAGCATACACAGAGTAGCACAATGTAGGCGATATAAAACAGTATGCTGTATACAGACGACCATTTCCTCTGTGACAAAGTGGGTTTGATAACCACTTGGCCCATACAGGTCATTTGTAAAGTAAACACACAGTCATGTTAGTTTCAGTGCCATTTTATTAGGTTGCAACTATAAACATGGTTTAAAGTTTTATTGATACTTACAATTGTTTGTTCCTTTGTTCAGTTCCACCATGCAGGACAATTGTTTGGGGAGTGGTCAGCCTAATTATTTCCTGTTTCATAGGTATAGGGTGGTCATGGATGACATCACCGGGCCAAACCAAGTAGAAGGTTTTCTTTTGTATAGGAATGTTTATTTTGGTTGTTTATGGTTATTGTATTAAAAAGGTATGAATAATCCTGACCTGTTTTGTAGCCAGTAGGATAGGAGGGAACTGGTAACCAAGTTCCATAGCTTAAGAGATGGCTAGGTATTCATGTTATGGAGTGGATCATCCTGCTTTAGGATGGGATGGACTGAAGCGGTGGGGTGGGAATTGACAACCTTGTATAAATGGGGGGATTTTTGCTCCCGGGGGGGGAAAAAAAGAGGGAGGTGAGGCTGTGCTGCCAGGAACATGGGCCTGTTATTGCTACTAGTAGTTTAATGTGCAATTGTCTTTAAGTTTGATTGGTTAATTATCAGGGTACAGCAGACCATGGAAATAAACTAATCACCTTTGGAAATGTGTAATGTTTGAGTCTGCCTACTACATACCACCATCCTAGCCACTCTGGCCAACGCTCCACATCCTCAAAATTCCGTAGCCGAGTTGCTTGAACTATGGGAGTGTTTGAAGCCTGAAGTGACAACTCTCAAGCAGAAGTTGGCCAGTACGTAAAACTCAACATTCACTCGCAACAGGACCCCATACACTAAAACGAGCTATATAAATAAAGTCACCAGGGCGGTCTGAAAGAGGTCTGTAAGTACTGGCAAATGTGCATGTTCCGCCTGGTAAAGTGGATTATCAGTTAAACTTAAAAACAGACTACAAGTCATAAAAATAATGTTATCCGCTATCCGCTGGTAGAGATGCTTTTAAAGGGGTAGGACTGGTGCCAGGACATGTTAAAGTGGAGCAGTTAAAGTTGAATCATATGTATAATGCCATAAATGGCTCTGCTCCAAAATATTGACACTCTCATATTAAAATGATTGATACACAGCATAATCACAATACTAGTGTGTGGTCTTGTAAAGTGCCCAGAGGTGTAAGACTGTGGAATAATCTGCCGCTTTCCTTCAAAATTGTAAATACTCTTAAACCTTGGATGATTTGTGTTAAATGTTATTGTCTTTGTCCTGCAATAGGTCTTTGTTATACGTAAACATGTTTTTAACACCAAGGACCAGTGTTGGAAATAAGTGTTCAAATTTTAACACGTTATCCTTTTGGAATATGTTGTCTGGTCAATCTAAAATGAATCA
Organism: Etheostoma cragini; assembly: GCF_013103735.1. Lineage (NCBI taxonomy): Eukaryota > Metazoa > Chordata > Actinopteri > Perciformes > Percidae > Etheostoma > Etheostoma cragini. The sequence goes on from NC_048411.1 coordinate 22,122,238, forward strand.
AATAAAATATTAAAAAAGATTGGATATCCACAGAACAAGCAGAGTTTCCTTTGGGGGATGGGGCCAAGACAGCGACAGGTTGTTTGACAACCGCAGAGTAAAAAGCTGGATTGTTACAAGCATTGCGTGTTCATGCAGATTGATTTACTGTACATCAGCTCGAGACACGACCATCAATTAACCTCTACACAAAGCCACGAATAAAACATGACATTTTCTCTGAAACAGAGCCGGGGTCTGTGGGTCAGAAGTTCCTGCATGCATAATAACCTATTTTAACTGTAGGCGGATCATTATAAGTCAAAGTATGTGCTTGTACTGTAGTAAGAAGAAAAACTAGAATTAAAATGTAGACTGTTAAACTCCTACACTAATACCTGAATTTGAGCATGTGTTGCAACAACAGCACATGTGTAGTTTACATAGTGTTTATATTTAATAACAAGATTTTTTTTTATAGCTTTTGACACTTTATAAAAGCTGCGGGAAAAAAAATGAAAAAAAATGTATGGACTGTATGTAATACCTTCAGCATGTTTTTCCACGCATGCGTCTCTGTGCACTGTGCTGTGTGTATGTTTGTGCTGTTTGTGTGTTTGTGTGTGTGTGTGTGTGTGTGTGTGTTTGTGTGTCCCAAAAAAGGATAGGATTAAGCATCTACTTTTTTAATAAAACACAGTTTAAGCAGCCAAGCTTTCTGTCTGCTTTGGTTGAAATTGCTGCTGAGAAGTTAGGAAAGTTTTCAGCAACAGTCCTTGGAGGTTTGTGCTTTGTTGCGGTGTTTTTTGCGTTATTTGATAAAGGGGAAGGCACTTTTTTCTGGCCTCTGTGTTTTAAACAACTCCTAACTGATGAGATCCACGCTTTTACTTTCACTCTGCTACTTTTTTTCTCACTGCTTTCCCTTTGCTCTTCTTTTACTTCTCTCCCTCTCTGTTTGTCTCTTCCACTGTTTCTCACTTTGCTTTTCCTCTCGTCCCCACTCCTGTTTGCCCTGCTTTCTCTCTCACTGTGTGTGTCTTTCTGAGAAACAGAGAGATTAAATCCATTCTTCAGTGTCCTCAAACCTCCAACTCAGCTGTTTACTTGCAAAAACACCAATACACTTGTTGTGCGTGCGTGTGTGTGTGCAGGTCCACAACTGATATATTTATTTCGTCTTTCCTATAAAAGTTGTCCTTGTAAAAATAAGTTAATTTAAAATAACAATAATGAACTGTAATCCTTCACAGTCACTGCATGGAACTTTCCTCATGTTGAAATTTTAAGGGTAAAATCATGTTTTTTGGGGGCTATTCAGGAGGCTTATTTTAACCACAATGACATAAAGCTTTTTGAAGTTAAAACCTTTGGGTCCTACTCTCTCCAAACTGAATGTGACTGGTCTCTCATGTTAAGAAGTTGTTTCAGACTCCATGGGGACAATCTAATCTCAAAATATTTCTGCTTTATTTTGCAACGTTTTTCTTTGGGAGCCATTCCAATTTCATCTAATATCCTCTGTGACAGAAAGGGAGCAAGCAGTTGACGTAATTCATTTATACGCTTTAAATGTGCTGGCATATTTTTGCACCTTATAGTTGATTTACTGTAATCAGGCAGGCATTGGGCAAGACACGGGCAGAAATCAAAACTTCACATTTTTTTCATGTAGTCATGAAAGTATATATTAGTTGTTATAACAAAACAAAAACTTTGTTATATTGTTGATTTATTTCTATAGTAGAATCAGAGTATGGACATCTATTAATCTGTTTTGATTACTTTAAATCTGGACTAATACATAAGTGAATAAACAAATAAAATGAACTGACAGCATATTTTAACAAGATTTCCTCTTCTTTACCAATCACAATGCCAGATCCCCAACTGTGTGTGTTTGTGTGTGTGTGTGCGTGTGCGTTTGTGGGTGTGCGTGTGTGCGTGCGTGAGTGAATCTGCTTGTATTCATGCGTTAATTCTTTCTCTGTGTGCCGCCATCTCCACATAATGTCTCTGAGTCAATTTTGGCACTCAGCTCTGTTCCATGTGAGCAAATGAACACACACACACACACACACACAAACACACGCACACACTAAGAACACAGCAAAAAAGAACAAAAAAAGAACTGGGGGAAGGAAAATTGACAAAGTAGATTTAATAGATTTAAAAGTGAATTTGATTCTGTGTCAATGAAGCTTTTAAATAGCAGATACGTTAATAGGACTGTGAGGATCTATTTGGTTTTGTTGCTATTAGCTGATTTACTTATTTTATTTACAAAGGGATTGGTGTGTTTTTAGTGTGAATGTTTTCCCTGTCTTTGGTGTTTTTAGGAAGATCTCTGTGTCTGTGTTTGTTCAATACCATGTCTGTCTGTCTTTATTTGTACCGTAATTCCTCAAATAAAGACCGGTAGTCAATTAAAAGCTAGGCCTCTGATGGTGACAAATAAAGGCCGGCCTCAAATTAAGGCCAGGGAAAAGGTAGTGTGGATAATCTCCTAAATGCCTTTACAATAATTAGCATTTAAGTTTATCGTAATGTACATTTCTACCAATTTAATTAAACAGATTTTTTCTGGGTTATGGTACTCATATAAAATATTTTTCTCCTACCGGTATTTTACTGAAGGCCTATTTTGCTGAATGTGTTTCTCAGCCAAGTGTGGTTTGTAGTAACGTACAGGTGCCACTAGATGGCAGTAGTTACATCGGATGTAACACGGTTCTCATTTAGTGACAGCAGAGAATGACGGGCTCTTGTGCTAGTGACGGATTATCAACAACAAAACAAAAAACGTTTTTTTGAGGAGGAAAACTCTGGTGAAAAAGCTGCAACACATTTCGACGTTGACCCCAGGAGAATCCGATACTGGAAGAAACAGAGGAGCTGACGAGATAAGCCGACAGGAGCAGAGCACAGCTAGCTAGCTAGCAGGAGGTGTTGGAGGTGGGAGAAACAGAGTTAGCCAGGAGCTAGAAACAAAGCTAGCTAGCTACTGTCTGTAACGTTAATCACTGGTGCACCGTATGTTCGTATTGTAATCTACCAGCAGTACCGTAGTACCTTTAATTCCCGAAACATTTGCAGGGTTCAAACGGACATAATGGTGGTGTTTGATTATTTCCGACCCAGATTGCTTTGCCGCCCTTCTAGCTGTAGTTGGATGGTGCTATTTCTTTTTGCAAATGTTTCTTCAAAAAGGAATGCTCTCTGTTTACTGGAACGCCACTGCTTTTCATGTAAAACGGTTTATTTAAAACAGTTATACTTATTAAACAATTAGAATTAGAAATATTGCAATTTAGAAATAAAGGCCTGCCTCTATTATAAGCATGCTTCAAATAAAAGCTGGGTGACTTCTGCGGTTCAGGTAAATAAAGGCAACGGCTTTAATTTGAGGAATTACGGTCTGTACTGGCAGCAAATTGGATGTTAGCCGAATCTAAATTTTTAAATATTTAAACTAACCTTAAAACTTATCTCTGAAACAAAACAAAAAGGTGCAAGTTAAGCCAAAACAAAATGTATGTTCTAACAAGACCAACTTTCTGACTCAGCACAAATCATAAATGTAGGTTGTAAAAGCAACATATAACATTTTAGCAAGGCACTTGCAGAGGTAACTGCTAAGCTGTTAACAGGTAAAAGAAGCTCTTAGAAGCCACTCCCGTACAATAACGTTGTAATTGTTCAATTACGTTTTGGAATAAAAGATGGAAAGAAGCTAAAGTTAAGATCAAGAGTTGTATATTGTGTAGTTATCCTACATCCATTGTGTTTTAGTACTTCAGAGTTTGTCACTCTGCAGTGGAATCAAATTATGATTTTGTAAACCCCAAACTGTTTTCTTACTGACCTGAAAAGTTCCCGGCCTATTTGTTCAAACTTTCCGAAAGCTGACTAAATGAACAAAATCTTGATTTTTCTGAAATGTTCCTTTGGGACATTTAGCAATAGAGGAGAAGTAATTCAGCAAACCTGTGGTAGAAATGACAGTCCTGGACAATGACTTTGTGGTAGTTCAAGCAGAACCATTTTGCATCCCCATGACTTCTGCTGTCTCATGCCTTCATTGGAAACTAAACCCCGCCACAGTTACCAAGTGCTGTTGTCACACTGATTTTCACCTGGAATATAAGAATGATTTGGAGAAATAGTTTGAGGCGCCAACAGTCTAACATCCCTTTGATGTTAACAAGCGGTAAATCAGGTTTCAGAGAGAGACGAAGATGAAGAGGGAGACGGTGCGATGGGGGAGGGAGGGCAAGGCGGAGACAAAAGAAAAGGAGAGGGTCAAGAGAGGGAAATAGTGGATCTTGGTGGAGATAAAAAGAAAGTTAAAGCAAAAAAAAGAGAGGGTTGGGCACCTTTCCTTTTATGTTGGGGAGCAGAAGCGGAGAGAAAAAAGTAAAATTGAAAGAAATTAAAAGGTAAGAGTAGAAAGAGACGAAACGTTTTTGCACTTATGTTCCAAATGTTAACCTCTTTTGAGATCAAAGACTTTCTGAGGAATCCAGAAAAAATGTCACACCACACAAAGTGTGTGTAGTGCTGTGCGTGCTTGTTTGTGTTTAGAAGGGTTCTTAGCCTGATCCGACCCGAGCATAACTATAATCAACCAGAACCCTGATCTAAAACCTGAAGTTAATATTTTAATGTCAAAACTCGCAATATTCTCCAAATCGTCACTAAGTGGCTAAAACATAATCTCATAATGGTGAGTGTTGAACCTCTCCTTGACATATTTACATAATCTTGTAGAATAGGTTTTTAACACACAGCTAAGACTATAAATTAATACAAACTGGCAAGTTTAATCCCCCATGTAGAGTGGACTTGTCTTATGCTGTTTTATGGTTCTGCGTCGTATCAACAACGTACCTCGCAGACCCCTCTGCGTCGATGTGAACCGCTCTCCCAGCCCTCCACCGTAGCTCGACGTGCACCTTCAAAAATGTGTAAGCTTGCATTGAGGTAACGCAGACCGCAAGGATGTTAGATGCGAAGAAGAATCCACAGACAGAGCGACATGAACATCCCACTGGAGTTATATGTTTGTCCTGAACATAATATGTTTAGGGTTACAAAAATGACAAAGGAGCAAATTACTGTCAATTGTTGCAAATAAATAAGAATGAAGTGAGAATGAGAAAAAGTTTTCAAATTACTTTTGACCAAACATTGCACAAATTCTATGGTTTGCTCCAAAACTTAAGACAAGTGAAGAAGCCTGGTAATACTGTGTATGACTGGGTGGTTGTAAAAGAGGGTGTTGCTAAAAGAGAGCATACACACAAGGGAACTCAATCCTAGGTAAATTCATATTACAAATACATACATGCATTTAAAAACTGTGTAATAGAATGAAGCAGGACTTAAATAATTTGTACAAGTATGGAAATTAGCATTTTGCAAATGCAGTTGAAAAACATTGAAAGGTGAGTTAGGCAGACTTTGTGAGGCAGAGAGAGTCAGACTAAAGGGTTCGTGTTAAATATGAGCCTGAGAGCAAAAACAGAAGGGGTGAGGAGAAAGGATGAGGTGATCAGGATACGTGTAGTGTGGAGAGATGACAGAGAGATTAAAAGGGAATAAAAGTGTATGGTAAAGAAAAGGGGGAGGATAGGTTATATACTGTACAGGTCAAGAATGGGTGAATGGCTGTGGAAAATTCAGTCAGTATTCTTTATATTAATTGACAATCATAGTTTTGAGTATAACTTTCTAGACAAAATATGAACAATTAACTGGCCCAGAATACTATATATTCTAAATCTGATTGATTTAAGATAGGCTATACTACATTGCGTTATGATCTGTTTCCTTCTTGCATGAATCCATTGTTGGTAAAACACGTGGGACGATTTGTCCAAATAAACGTCATCTCAATCAGTCACACAGTCAGATGAGCAAAGAGGGGGAAAATGAAACTGACTAAATTCCAGGCTTTTCCATTTTTCTGCCTGTCAAAGTGTCTTTAAGGATTCTGTCCACTTTCTGAAACACAACCATAATAATCCAGTGTCTGAATAAATGTTTTGCACTTCAGTATCAATTGAATTTGAATAATACTGTTCTAAAACCAGATATCTGCATTTCCATAATAATGGAAAAAACATGTAATGGTGCTGTTAAGGACAATGCGTAAATTCAGTCAAGTTGATACACAAGACGTTTTCCATTTTCCACAGACGTGACTGTCTATGAAACTCAGAGGTAAACATAAGAATGATGTCCACAGCGTTTGGATCATGACAAATCTGTATTTTGTTTGGTTTTACCATAGCATGAGTGGGCAGCTTTAATGCCACATTTGAGACAATGAATATTTATTTAATTAATTATTTGTTGCATCCTTGTTGCATCTGACAAACTGTGTCTGAGCAGACACCAAATACATATGAACTCTGAAAATAGTTTAGTCTGGAGAAATCCTTGTTAACTACAACTGTTGGGCCACCTTTCAGGATTTTAAAGTGCAAAGAAACCGTTTTTTTCTTTCAATTTCAACAGTAGCTTCAACAGAATCTTAATGAGCAAAACGAGTAAATAACTGCTAATGTGAATTGCACTTCTATTTGCAACAGTGGTAGAAAAAGGACTCAGATCCTTTGCTTGTTCAAAAATCCTAATTACATACGAAAGGATTATCAACAAAATCTTGTAATGTTATGCAGTAAAAATGTCTGTGACTGATAAATCATTACTTTAATAGATTTTAATACTGAGTCAGCAATGTTTAAGTATCATCTTTCTGTTAGAGCAGGTCAATGTCTTTATTTTGAAATACTTTACATAGTTACTGTATGCTGTATGGTATAGACCAGTGGTTTCAAGCCCTGGGGTCGGGCCCTCCTAAGGTCACCAAATAAATGTGAGGGGTCATGAGTTGATTAATGGGGTTAAACAGGATATAACTGTAAAACATAATCTGCGACTATGAATCATTGTAGACAATGAGACCATGGTTTGGATGACTTTTATTTATATATATATATATATATATATATATATATATATATATATATATATATATATATATATATATGTATATGTATCTGTCAGTGTTGTCAAATGTAGGATTATTATTCATAATTCCTCTCACAGAGCAAATGTTTTCGCCCTCTAGTCTTCTTATGATTCTAGAACAGATCCCCTCCTAGATCCTTTTGCAATTTAAAATGCAGTGCAAAGGTTGGCAGTATTCTCCTGGGTGGTCGGATGTGTTCAACGCAATTATACTAATGTCTTAAAATGAATGTGAATTACTGGTTTTCGAAAGTTACAAGTTGTACTTTTAATGCATTGCTTCAGATTGGTGGAGGTGACATGAGCTTCCCGGGTATCAGGTGCCACCACTGTGGCAAGAAAAAGCTGCAGAAGCATATTATTAACCTTTTGTTTTAGGGCACTTTGCAAAAATGTGTTCCAAAGTGCTTTACAGGATGAATAAAAGTATAAGCAATCACTGAAAGAAGATCTTATCAACTGCAAGAGCACGAATGTTCTGGTGAAAGCTCGCTCCAGGCTGTGCTTAAGGAATGTACAACGGGGGCGGCATCTGTTTCTGCAGAAATCATCGAGTTAGGGCTCTGACACACCAACCCGGCGGCCGACTGCCTCCCCGACTTGGTCAAAAAAGTGCCTCGGAACACACTGAAGCGACGCCGACTTGAACGTACATTCTGCATGTGCACAAGACGTAATATGTCTCCATAACAGCAGGCGGCGCTAATCTCTATTGCCGCCCAAAAAGTGAAAACTGGCAGCTGATTGGACAAACGTGTCACGTGGGTCTGGCCTCTCTGGAATTCCAAAAGAGACCATAATGACGGCTTGTTCAGAATACAATCTCGTACTTTACAAAAATAGTTCCCCAAAACGTGTATCTGAAAACATTTTAACTGAGAAATAGGCCATGTTGCTGAATCTGTCTTCATTTCAGATCAACAAGGTTCAGTTTAAAAGCTTTTTATCAGATTTTGAGAGGCGTTTGTTATGCTCATCCCGCTCGATATGTCCGGGTTACCACTCCACCGATCAGATTGGTCATTGAGTCCAACTGCCCGCCCCCCCAATTCAACGTGTCAGATTGGCAAATATGAAGGCCGACGGGTCCTCCAGCTGACGACAACACGGAACACAGCGAACAGACTCGAGTCACCAACCTCGGCAGACTGTCCGACCGCCGATCATCGGGCTGGTGTGTCAGCGCCTTTCAGTCTGTGTGAGGCCCTTTTAAAAGTGTCAGATTCTGCATGCACGTTGTCCCAAACGCAACCCAACTCTCCTGTTTTGTTCCTGCTCTTGTCCTCTTTTCAGGTTTCCACAAACTGTGACCAGGTTTTGGTGAATGGTAAAGAAATGCGCGGCCGTCAGTCTTTGGCAGTCAACTTTACCTACCTGCACCTATCTGCTCAGCTGCAGCTCACAGTCTGGGTGCCCAAGCTACCTCTGCAGATAGATGTGTCAGATACTGAGCTGAGCCAGGTTAAAGGCTGGAGGGTACCGATCATCACTAACAAGAGGTAAATTACCTGTATAAGTGCACAACTCAAGGAAACCTAGGGGGTGTAAGCATGTGTGAAGGTTTATATTTTACTGATTCATGTAGTAAAGGTAATTGTAGAACGTGCCTGTGTACAATTGTACAATATAGCAGCTACGTAACCTATCAGACCAGGTAACACAAACGTACATAGTGTTCCTGGATGGGAAGCCAGTGCATCATGACTAAACTGACTAACTGTCACTAACCCCCCCCCCCTTCCAACCATCTTGTTGTGATTGGCTGAAGTGTTTTGCTGTGTTTTGGTGCCTATCCTGTGCCCCTACTGTCTTTTTTGACATTTACGACTCCTGTATTGTCGCCCGAGACCGGGCTTTTTCACGATGTATTCAGGGGGCAGGCAGCTAGCAGGTCAAAGAGAGATGCCTACGATTTGACACAAAAATAAAACCGCACTGAAACCATGCAGGAACTCATAGTGCACCTTTAAGTGTAGCTTTGCCTAAGCTTTTACAGTTGACAAACAAACTTGTCTTTCTGGTGGACAGATGGTTTTAGGAGTTGTTTTTTTGTTGTTGCTGACATTAAATTAGAAGTTTCATTTTTTGTCTAGCTGTAGTCTATAAGCTATATTGTCCCAAGAAAAGGGAGTTGGTAACATGATAAAAAAAAAAAATATATATATATATATATATATATATATACACTGTATATAAAGGATTGATGGTGCCATTTATTGACGTTAAAGTGTCACACACATTGTAGCTCATTACTGACTGATAAAAAAGAGCATACACCACATAAAATAACCACATAACTGAATATGCAAAAAATCTAGCTGTGCTGTGTGTACATATTAGTAAAGTATACACACTATGATATACACATACAAACAAAACAATCAGGACATCCTCTCACAGCAAACTTGTTGTGTTCTGTAATGTAGTCTGTGTTCTGTAGTAGAATTTGAACCAACAGAAAAGGCAGATATGCTACTCTGAACTTTGACCACAGCTCTTGGTCCGTGCACTTGCTCGGCTTGAAAGCAGTCAAAGCATTGTTTCTTCAGCAAATAGCACTGCGTTTCCCCATGTGAGAAAAAAAGACAAAAGAAAGAGACTTTACATGTTATTGTTGCATGTAATTTTGCTTTACAATAAATCTTAAGATTTGTCTGTTACTTTGGGACTGAGAAAGAAAAAAATGAACAAACCAAAGGCAATGTGTGAATGTCAGTCTTTTGCCTTTTGTATGTGTGCCTTTGTCTTTGTGTGTGCACATACACATGTGTGCGTGTGTGATATAGAGCTTATTGAATGGAGCAGTATAGAGCACTATATAGAGCGTTCTAGCCAGTCAGTAATTTCCTATGAGGTCAAGGCCTGCCCGGCTATACTGATGACTACTATTATGGCTTTAGCATCATTGCCATTGAATGAGGCATTCATTCACTTACACACATAAACACGCACGCATGCACGCACACACACACTTTTTTCTCTCTCTCTCTCTCTCTCTCTCTCTCTCTCTCTCCTTCTCCTTGTCTCAATGCAAGTGGGTGGATCAGTAACAGGATGTTGGTGTGTAAGTGTCAGTTTGTGCCCACACACTTGTTTGTGTGTGTGTGTGTGTGTGTGTGTGTGTGTGTATGTGTGTGTGTGCACGCACTTGCTTGCTTTGCGTGCTTGCCTATGTTCTGTGCCGCTTTTTGTGTGTTTGTGTAATGTGGAAGAAGGAAGGAGGGTGAAGGCAAAAGAACATACTCTAAAGAAGAAAGAAGGAATGTAGGACAGACTAAACTGTCACTCTATGGAGTAAGAACACTATCAAAAAGATGTATGCGTAACTTTATGTATTCATATTCATATTTTTACATTCATATTC
>NC_048411.1:22132718-22140058 GCF_013103735.1 Etheostoma cragini
TGAATATGAATTTAAAAATACGAATATGAATACATAAAGTTACGCATACATCTTTTTGATAGTGTTCTTACTCCATATCACTCTAGCATGTAAGCAGTTGAACTTATTTATCTTTTGTCTACCCTGCAGTAAGAAAGAAAAATGTCCAACTATTATCTTCATTTCTTCTTCTGCCTCTTTTGTCATTTACTGTATTTTTACCTAATTAGTAGGTTGTATTTTCGGTCTCTGTTTATCTATTACCAGTTAATCAAACAACAATAAACAAAATAATTCATTTGATTGATTCAGATGCTGCAGATCCGGGAAAACATAGATCAATCACAGCTGATTCCCATCTAGGAAACACACTCAGCTGTTGAGGTTCTTTCAATTGCATGACCATCTTTTTTTACAGTATTCTTTATATGTTACAGTAAGTGAGTGTTGTACTTTGACAGCAAGGACGACAGTAACCAAAGCACATTCCTTTTTATTGTTTACCAAACCTGGCCAAAGCTGATTCTGATAAGTTATAGTAGTCCACACAGTAAAAGAGGACCAGTTTGGGCTGATTTTGTGTGGAAAACGAACAATGCAGTAAAGATGAACACAAAAAAGTAAGAAAATGCCTACACAAAGGAGAGGAAGACAAGTACCGGGATAATTCTGTCTCTGTTTCCCTTTTTACATAAACCGTACATTCTGTCTCTGCCTGATGTAAGTCAAGTGCAGATTTGAGTTACGCATGCTCAGACTTAAACAGTTTACGGCAAGTGTCATACTGAAATTTGTGAGATCCATGAAATAATCAACTTTTTCCCGTTTCAAACAAAAACAGAGGATGGAAATAATTTCCATAACGTTTTTACAATCCATCATTGTTTGATTGCTAACGTTAGCTCAAGACGCCATTCAACTGACATCCTTTGTTGTGTTTGATTGCTAATTTGCAGCCAGCAGTGAACAAACTTCATTTTATAGGTACATTTTTGCTCTATTGACATTACAGAAGTCTCTCATTAGCATCTAAGAGGCTAGTTGTCGCAAAGTGACGCATGCACAACTCAAATCAGCACTTGACTCACATCGGGCAGTGACACAGTCTGTAAAGTTACTCTGAGATGGCTTATTCATTTTTGTATTGAATTTCTGTTGCAAGAGAAACAAAATGCATGGATTTACTAAACCCAACAAAACAAAAATGTAGAGAGGCTTCAAGAGAAACTGCAGTGTAAAACACAATCTATGATCAATACAGTACAGACCTGACACATGAAATAATGCAATTTCTGTAATTCCACCTGATATTGGTGATTTTATGACATTGGGCTGTGACTGACTAAATGTTCTTGTTGGGAGAGAACTCGTGTTAGTGATTTGGAAGAATTATGTAATTTGGAGACATGTTTGCAGTGTTTTGGTAGACATAGTAGATTGTGTTAGTGTATTATTGTATTTTGAAAATTAGTGTTAGAGGTTAGTTTACAGTGTGTGATTTTGAGCACGAAGTTAACCATTCTGCCAATTGTGTGTTGTAGGTGTGTTGGTGCGTTAATAGTTTAGGAAAATTGTTAAAAGTATTGAAAAAAAAATCATAGCAATCATAAAAAAACTGTAAATACACAGCATTCAACTTAGTTTCTGAAACTCAAATCCAGAGTCACAATGGGGAAACCTAAAGCTCAGATTTTAATAACAGCTAAAATATGCATGTGCACTACTTTTTTAGGTTGTAAAAACCCATTCCTAATAGTCTGTCTTTTTTCCATGCATGCCTGCCTGTATGTGTGATTATGAATTTGTGTGTGTGTGTGTGTGTGTGTGTTGCTTCTTTTCCCCTATTTTGACGTCCTTACATTCTGTTCTATTTTTCAATTTTGCCACTTTCTGCTCAGATAGTCACCAACCCATGTGCACACAAAGACACAAACAGACACACACACACACCTATCTCCCCTAACTAGTATCTCACAGAGTGAAACACAAGCACTATTAGGCACACACTCTTATACAGACACTAGTGCAACTGGGACACTGGGAAATGGAAAGAGAATTCCTGTAATATTACCAGGGTTTCACACTCTGGGACAGTTATAGAACAGAGAGGTAGTCCTGTGTGTGTGTGTGTGTGTGTGTGTGTGTGTTCTTGTGTTAATGTATGGTCCGGTGTGGGCATGCCCGCATGTTGTATTGGGGAGATATTTCACAAAGGGAGGCAGAGAAGAGGGAATGTGTGTTTCTTTGTCTCTCTGAGTATGAAAGAGAAAGAGATCTTCCACTGAAGGAGATAGAGGTTACACTGATGGTTTATTCAAAGTATTCTGAGATTCATTTTAATTCTTTATTTGGTTGTGATTCTCCAGCCTCCTTAGCTGTGGAATTACACCAAGTATATGCATTTTCAAATTAGTCTTTGATATTTCTTAACGTATGCTGTATTTGGTAAAATAATTTACTTAATTTTTGCTTTAATCGGAAGTGCACAGTGGCAACAAATGGACAACATGGTAAAACTGGATAAGACAAATTCCGATTGATATGCAGATATGTACTTGAAAAAGGTACTTTTGAAATATGCTAAACTTTCAATAAAGTGTTTGTACTCGACCTACGGGAAAGAGGTGGTAAAAAACTCATGAATTTCAACAAGGACTAAATTAAATTAAAGAGTAATTGTGTGTGAATGCAGTATTACAGAGTGATAAAAAACAATACATTCAGACAGACAGATGGACAGGTACAAACATGAATTCTAAATGCAAAACTATAATGTTTTTCCCCTGTTGAACTGAGTCAAGTTTGATGTCATCCATAGTATTCGGTGTAAAGTGGAGTTTAAAGCACGTATAGTAGTGACACACGAGTAGTGTGTCATCTGGATAGTGATAACTGATTACCTTTGTTTTAAATATTTTTTGGCATTTTTATGCCTTTTATTGGTAGGACAGCTGAAGAAATGAAAGCGGAGAGAGAGAGGGGGAGAGTGGGGAATGACATGCAGCAAAGGGCCGCAGGTCGGAGTCAAACCCCGGCCTGCTGTGTCGAGGAGTAAACCTCTTTAAATGGTCGCATGCTATACTAACTGAGCTATCCAGGTGGGGATTTTCACCCAATAAAGAAATATTTTGAGTGTCATTTGTAATTCTTAAAACTTCTTTTCACGTACATCATACACTCTATATAGTATACTTTACAATTCAGTTTCTCCAGTTGTATGTAGAAACACCTATACAAATCCTGTTGAATATATATAGTTTTGTGAAGTGCAACTTAAGACAACATATTGAGCAGGTATTGCCTGCCCTGGGAGTTGCGTTGGCTTAAAAAATAAAGAACATTTGAGCAGTTTCAGTACGGATATGGCTTTTGAGAAGTCCCACTTTAGATTGCACACATGTTGAGGTGACCTGGGGCTCCATTCACGAGGGAAATTGGTTGATGCTTTTTCAGCTAAGCGAAGTTACAAAGGTTTAGTGTAGTACAAAAAACTCTCCCGCACACTTTGGTTGCACACTGTACAACTAAAGTGTTTTAAAAGTGTTCAGCTGGATTAAAAGCCTGTAAAGGGTCTTTAAATTGGCTAAGAGAGTAACCTGGAGCAGAGATTATACAGTAGATTTACTGAAGATGAGTGTGGACTATTAAAATGGCTTTTAATTACCAGATAAGCTCACTCTCTCTTGTCTCTTTCTCTCTCTGTCTCATTTTTTCCCCTCCTCTCAGACCTACCAGAGATAGTGACGATGATGAGGATGATGAGAGGAAGGGCAAAGGCTGCACCCTACAGGTATTATTCAATTGGTTTACATCACAAACTTGTATAGAGTTTTTTTTAATCCTTTTCTTCAATGTCGGTATTCCTAAAAGGCAATGAGAGCTGTCTGACCACATACTGGGAATCAAATGTGACTATCTGTATGTACTGTAATGCTTTAAGGTACTGTGCAGTATTATTGTGTAATTTTTTCTACAAGTTTACGCACCAGATAACACAGTGAAATAAATTCCCATTGTGTAGTTAATCATTAATGTCTGATTTGAACTTTCTCTTGACCTTTCAGTACCAGTACGCCTTGGTGCGAGTCCTTACCCATTTTGTCGCAGAACCCTCTGACCCAGGAGGGGAGATGGTCTACATGTTGGGTGCGGACTGGCAAGCTGATATCACTCACTTGGTCTTGGATCAGCTAAAGGTAGGTAAACACACATATGCGCACACATACACCAAATCTTCCTTGAAGGAATAGTTCAACATTTTAGGAAACATGCTCAATTGCTTTTCAGGAGTCACGTGAGATTAGAAAGCTCAGTAGCACTTTTATGTATGAAACATATAGCTAGATACAGAGGGTTTCTATTCTTAGCAATAATATTACCCAATCAAAACATTGTATATTGTGTGTTTAATCTGTACATAAACATGAATGAATGGCAAAGCTTCAACAATTTCTTTACAACAGTAATTTACCCTTTTGCCCAACACCGGGTTTACACGGACCGCTGAACTGCTGCGACTGGCTGCCATATGTCCAGAGAAGGGCAAGCAGCAGTGGAAACAAACAGCAATGACACTCTGCGATTTCTAAATAAATGTAGTTGATTTTGGGCAGGTTTGGATATTTCATTATGTTAAGAATCTGGGAATTTAAAACTCCAGGAAAACAGCAGGGAGAGTTGCAGGAAAATCAAGGCATGTTAGCAAGCAGGGGATGCATATTTATCATTTATCAGAATCTGATCATTTATTGGTTGATGTGGCTCGGGAAAGGGAAGTTTGGGGTCCCCTACTGGAGCTGCTGCCCCCGCGACCCGACTGGATAAGCGGATGAAGATGGATGATCATTTATACCATATCTAATATGTCTTCGATACCTTTTTATGGTAGATTATCACTGTGTTTTCTTGCAAGAAAAGCAAGCGGAAAAGATAGATCAGATGACTAAATTGCCAATTTAGCGGTCAACACAGGGTAATACTTTTTGCAGTGTCACTGCTGGTTGCCTAGCAAACTCGGTGGGATGAGGAGAGTTTGGGAAGTGCGCCTGAATGTTGTTAACATATACATTCTTACTGTACAGCTTGTGTTAACATTTCTATTAGTATGGATTAATGCATTACAGATTTAGCTGTATTGGTGCGGTTAGGCAGATTTAAAATATTTGGAGGGAGCCAAACTAGCTGTGTCCTTGTGTTTTTAGTGTTTATGCTAAGCTAGGCTAGCCATTATCCAACTGCAGCTCTAACTCTAGCGCACAAGCGCAAGATTAGTATTGATCTTTTCATCTCACTTTTGGAATAAAAGAGTTATATTTCACAAGATGTTAGACCTTTTTTAAACCCTTTCCTGTTTATTATATAGGCATTTGTTTAGTACTAATCCAGGATAAATGCACAATAAGCCTTTTAAATAAAAAAGTGATTAAACTTGTTGTAATGTTTCTGATCTCCTCAGGTAGAAGATCCACGCATTGCCAGACTAATAGACGGACGAATTCTGATCGGACGGGATCTGGGAATTACCACTATACAGGTATGTACAGTCTGTTCTCTTTCACATTATTTTTTTAAACATTTTATTTAATGTTATCATTCCAAACCAAAAAGACAACTCATTTTCCTACTGTAACTGAAGCAGTATATTCAATTTATTTTACCAACCTGAGAATGAAATATACAATTAAATTAAATGGCCCAAAAATAAATAAATAAATTCTCATGTGGCTTTAAAGTTAGCTTTTAATCAAATAATAGACTGTAAAGTTTGGAACGAGACAAGCTCTGGTGTACCATCTACAAACTATAAAGTATAACCACAATCTGTGGTTAAATTTCATTTTAAAGATTCAAAAAACACAATCAACATCGACAATGTATTCCTCATTTGTTGGACAACTCTCTGAGAAAGACGGTTAAAAATGTATGATTATGTGAAGCGCAGTGTAATTTGACAACTCAGTTTGCAGCCATAAACACTACAGTGGTGTAAACATTATCCTCTCTTTCTTCCTCCCGTCTTCCTCTCTTCCAGTTATAAGCCTCGCCTGCTAGCTCGTTACACAATTAGCCACAATTAACTGTCGGATTTGGCCCTGACATCTCAGTGTGATGTTCAGCAATTACACACAGACACACACTTGCACTGGCACACAGTGAACACAGTCACGCTCTTGCTGAATTCCAATAAGCCGGCCCATTGTGACAGTGGAAGACAGTCCTGTGGCTAACGGTTTTGCATTACTGGAATACTTTTATATAGCAGAGCCAAGGCAAAATTAACAAATGTACTACTAAATATGTCACAGTCATAGTCAATACAGTGTTTGTTATATTCTATCCTATTCTGTTACATTTCCATCGTTCATGTATATATAAACTGTATGTCCTAATGATTCAGGATCCTTCTAAGTGCTTACATTTGCGTAATTGCTCTGAAGAGCGTGTGTTAGAAGTGGGTTGGCGCTGCGTTTGGCACAGCAGTGGGTAATATCTTGGGGATTTTGGAGAACAGCTGAGTGTGTGTTTGCATCCGTTCGACTGGGGAGCGCTACATGCAAGCATACACAGACACTTACACACACAGATTCATGCATACAGACAGCTGTGCTCTGCTTGGGAGCCAGTAGAGAGAATTTACCCAGCATTCCCATTGAGATGCCAGAGTCGACAGCCGTCATTTGATAGTTTGACATTTCAATTTTAGCCCCCCGCTCTGTCTCCCTGAGTCTCACCTCTTCCTCTCCTGCCCGTCTCTCTCTCTCTCTCCTTTCTCCCTCCCAGTCTCTCTTTCTCGCCCTCTTATTTTCTGCCTGTCTTGAGGAGCAATCCCAAAGATGTCAATCATTGCATTTTGTTAGCTCGCTGAGGGTGGGATTGAGTTTGACGCCCCGACACGTTCACTGAGAGATTTTCTTTGTACACCAATCAGATCTGCCTGTCCTCCTGTCGCCAGGCGGAGTATCGCACTACAGCACAGGGCTCCTAATCTCTATCACAGTCTGTTTGCTGCTCCCTCTCTCCATCCGTACCCCAATCTCTTTTCCACTCCTTCTTTCTGCCCCTCTCACTCTCTGTCCTCCTCTATTTGTCATTGTCTCTCTCACTGACACCTACTGCATTTTTTTCTCTCTAGCTCGCTCACTGTCTCTCACTTGTGCTCTATCTCTGTTCTCTTTGCACTTTCACTCTCTTTTTACTTCCTAAGTTTTGGCCCAGTGCTTTGTTACTAAGATGTCTTAGATGTCTTGAATGCTGACACATTGGACGCCACCTGGGAGGCAGACGGCAATGCTGTGTGTGTGTGTGTGTGTGTGTGTGTGTGTGTGTGTGTGTGTGTGTGTGTGTGTGTGTGTGTGTGTTTG
>NC_048411.1:22140158-22193534 GCF_013103735.1 Etheostoma cragini
TGCTGTGTGTGTGTGTGTGTGTGTGTGTGTGTGTGTGTGTGTGTGTGTGTGTGTGTGTGTGTGTGTGTGTTTGTCTGTGTGCGTGTTTGTGCGCGTGTTCGTGTTAGGTGTTTTCTAACTTACCAGCAAACAGATACCGGCAGTCTATGTAGCCCTAGGCACTGTAATGTTAACCAGCTCTCACAAACACTTCACTGTCACCTTGAGGCAAAAATCACAGAGACAACAATAAAAGCTAATTTAATCCAACTCTCTCCCATACTGTCTTTCAGAGTTTTCCTAATGTGTTCTTCATAATATTCTATACTCGATGCAGAATGATCAAGACCTTGTTGTTCCCCATTATTTTGCATCTTTTTGAGACACAAGCTGTAATCCCATCACTTGTCGAACAACCAATTTGTCAGCAGCATGATGCCTTTTCAATTGGATTTTGCATCTTGTGAACACTTGTTTTGGGGGATTTTGTCCCCCTGGAAGGACTTAGCAGACACCCAGGTGTTAGAGCAGGAAATGTAAAGCTGACACGGAATGCAGCTTCTTAATGAAAGCTTTAGGAACTCACATTTGGAATAAATGGCTTCAGTGCGTATGTAGACTCCTCTTTAACTCTAATAATGCACATTCATTTCAGAAAGCGAAAACTTCAAATGTGAATTGTTAATGTCCTTTTTACAACTATTTATGTGTTGTGTGATCTTTTGCTGCAGGTTCTGTCCCCGCTGTCTGACTCCATTCTTGCAGAGAAGACTGTAACTGTTTTGGATGACAAGGTAAAATAATATAACGAGTCATTTTATGTATTTGGGAAATAAGTCATTTTATTAGCACGTATTATGATATTCTCCTGTTTGTGTAGGTCACCATCACTGACCTGGGTGTCCAGCTGGTTGCGTCTCTGTCGCTCAGTTTGACAGCAAGTCTTGGAAATGACCAGGCTATACAGCTAACAACTACAGCCACTGACCTGCTACACACATCCAAACAGGTAGGGGATACTATAGGTCCACAAACCCATTCACACAGCCAAATCACAATATCGCCATCTCTGCTAGATATCCTATTCTCCCAGGGTCATATTCATCAGATTTTCAGAATGTAACATGCACATGCAGACACATGATGCAGACACATGCACAGACTCCATGCTGACTTTAGGTTTGAATCACATACACAGACACAGACACACTAATGGACTACATTTTAAGCTGATCCCATCTCTACAGTAATTCCCCCAAGGTTGTAATCATAAAAGTTGCACAGTAATTCTGTGCCACTATCTCTCCAATAATCAGTTTCTCATTAGAAGTGCATATAACATCCAGGCTATAGCACTGCTTAGCTAAAGTTACAGCCACATAAAGGTCTACAGTAAAGAAAAGCAGTCGATATTGTTAGTTAAAACAACATAAAACATTTTTTTTTGACAATGCTCAATTGTAATCACAGTTGAAACTACATTTGTCATGTATCCAGCACAATTTAAATTGGTAAAAATGTACGCATTTTTTTTTCAACATATATGGAAAAACACACTCACAAGCACACATACCTAAAACACAAACATGCTCACCTACACCCACATTCACAATATATTGTGACTACCATGTTACAAGATATTCTTTACTGTCTAATCCCATTGCCAAAGGTTATTTTATCCCACTTTGTCAAGCTATTATCCCTCACACCCTCTACCCCTCCCTTCTCAAACCATACCCAATATTATTTTTTACGTCCAGGGGCTAATTGGCCGAGAAGCAGCCCATTACGATCAAAATAAAGATATCATATTTCATTTTATTTAAACATTTTTCTTGTATCTACATCATTCAATACCTTCTGTGGAAATGTGATATCTATAGAGAAGGAAAGTGGAGGAGAGGGAAGGTAGAGGAGAAAAAAGGGTGAAATAAAACCGAAAACCTGAGGGAAGGAGGGGGATACATAAGGGAATGAAGGAGGATAGAAAAAGTTACAATTTCATGTGAAAATAAAGAAAGGAAAAGATAAAAAAAAGTGCAGTTCCTCTTATTGGAGCTTAATTACTTTTGTAGTGAGGTTTTTGCCGTGTTATACCTACACAATCCTTTCTGTGTTCTGATTAAAGAAAGCAAATGGTTTTATCAAGGGAAATTAGTGAGGCAGGATCACTTCTCACAGAGAAAATACATTCTCTGCTGAACTCTGTTTTTATTTATGGAATAGTTGCTGCTGGAAAAAGACTGATGACAAAAGGAAAAAAAACATTTTCTTTTCTATCTTCAAAGTATTTGTCCTCATTGTAATGGTGGTGGTGGAGGCTGGAGAAAGATACACACAAGTCAGAAGAAAAGTGTGTCTGTGCACACAAAAAAAGTGGTTGGTTTTGTGTGTGTGTGTGTGTGTGTGTGTGTGTGTGTGTGTGTGTGTGTGTGTGTGTGTGTGTGTGTGTGTGAAAGAGAGAGTGAAGGGATGGATGGTAATGTACACGTCTATCTGTGTGCTCCTCCAAGACTAACAATAGGCCATTTATTTCCATTGTGTTGGAGACTCAAACAGCTGAATCTTTCAAAAATGTGGTATATTTGGTCAAATCTTTATTTTGGAATGACACATTCTAAAGTTATGATATAATTAGCTATGTTATGGTAATTTGGTGAGTGGCAGAGAAGTCTGTGTAGGTTGGAATAACGTGTGATACCGTGTGATGACAATTGGGTTACAGTGCATTGGGACATCAAATTTGTAACGTTCGGAGAGAGATGTAAAAAAATCAGAATCATCTGCTGTGATGTTGACATCCATGTTCTCGGCCTCTTTCGGTACTTAGAGTCTTCACAATGGGTTAAACGTTCAGTCAAGAGTGCATATGCTGTCTTCTTGATAGCATAGTCTGTCCAAGTTTGAAGATGGATGCGATCCAAGCCGGGGCGCTCCCCTCCCTCCTCATTGCAAGATGGGCTCTATGTATCTCTTGACAACTTTTTGTTATTCACTTTCAGGAAGCAGCGATCAGTGCGTGGATCCAGTACAGTGACGGTTCAGTGACACCGCTTGATGTCTATGATCCCAAGGACTTCCTCCTCTCAGCTGTATCATTGGATGAGAGTGTCATCTCCATAACCAATCAGGTACTGGCCATTACTTAATAATTTAAGTTTTCTTTATCTTGACAATGGTTTAAGGCTTTGTAAAATATTCCAGAAAATGAAAAACATTGACGTTTTACTGATAAATATTTTCAGGAAACACTTTTGCAAAAGTGACAATATGGTGTCCAAAGTACTGTGTCTGTTTACCCTCACAGTGTCTCTGCAGATTTTGCAAATTGGTCAAACAGTTTGGTGTCCATGGTGTTGTGTTGGTTTAACTTTACATCTGTATTTTCCCTTAGGAACAGCACTGGCCTATTGTAGTGGCAGAAGGTGACGGACAGGGAACGCTGGTTCGTGTAGAGATGGTCATCTCTGAGACCTGCCAGAAATCCAAAAGGAAGAGTGTGCTGGCATCTGGAGTTGGCAATGTGATAGTTAAGTTTGGAGCAAAGAGCGAAGAAAGAGGTGTGATGGGAAGAAATGGACAGGACGACGGAGGAGGAATAGACAACAGCACCAGTGAGCACCAAACAAAGGATGGAAGGGAGTGGAAGTCTAACAGTGCAGCAGTGGATCGAGAGGAGGGAGCCATGAGAAAGGTGGGGGGGGGGGATATTTCCAATTAATTGTCCCTGTTAACAGTGAAAGAAAATATTTGCTACAACCTCACTGGAAAGTTTGACTTTATCCTCAATTTGATAAAATGTGAAGACACTGTTGGAAAAGATGGAAAAATTCAGCTTTTTACGCAAATATATTTGAGTAAAGTACAGTGATTTTATTCAATGCACATATTACCTAGCCTGGAAATCCAGACCCAAATCCGAAAGATTAAGGGTCTGGCATTGAGAAATGAAAGTCACCCAACTCGAGAGGCAGCACCAAGCGGGCATTTGAAAATCTCACTGCACACAATTGGAAAACACGACGACCATCACAACAACACACAGGGTGACGTCTCCAGAGCCCATACGCTTAGGTACCAGCGGGGCTAACTGGTAGATTAAACTGTCGTCCTCTGTTTAGCTCGCTGTTATCAGATACATCGATGTGATTGGTGCAGCTCGGCTACAAAGGTATAGTTAATGAGCAGCATTACTTGATGCCAGAGTAACTCGCTGAGCAAATTCCAATGATGCGCTTGCGAGAACTCGGATTTCCAAGGTTTATAATATAATTAGTCCCTTTTCCTACGATGATAAATTATCTATCCAAAATTTGTCTTCAAAAAACCCCCACCAGTAACAAAACACCATTAACAAATTACCACTAATGTAAAAGATTGTAAACTAACTCTAACCCAGTTTGTTCATATTTGTTTAACTACCTATGTGTTATGTTCCATTAATCAGGTTAGCACAACAACCAAGAGCACAGTCACCCATCGTGCTTCAGGTGGTAAAGCTGCCAGTGGAGGCAGCAGCAGCAGCCGGGGCGGAGGCCCCAGCCAAGCAGGGGACTACAGTAACTACCCAGCACAAGTGGAGGTACCAGGCACTGGGGATAGTGAGCTGACTCAGACCACCAGAGGACTGTCGGACCTAGAGATTGGAATGTATGCCCTTTTGGGTGTATTCTGTCTGGCAATACTGGTCTTCCTTATCAATTGTGTCAGCTTTGCTTTCAGGTAAATACATCATAATTGAGGACTCATTATATTTATTTGGAAATAAATGAAGAAATAATTAAAAGGAAACTCAGCAATAAAAGTGTGTGGGTAGGTTAAATCCAAAGGCCTCCATCCAATAACACCACAGTTGAGAACTCTCTGTGTGGACCACCACATGAACAGGAAAGGCCAGGACATAAAGCACCTGGCACTGACAATGTGTTCATTGGCAAAATTTGGTTCACCCATGCTTGTTTTTTACTCAGTGTGTTTCTACTGTTTATATAAAGGGATGGCCATTTTCAACATAAATAAATCAGCACAGCCTGAAATTGCACTTTTTCAAAATAGTACTAGAGTCATAGACTAATTATCGTCCTTCATCTACAGATATCGTCACAAGCAGGTTCCCGTGCTGGAAGCAGGAGGCAACATGAACCACGCCCATGACTGGGTGTGGCTTGGCAACGAGGCCGACCTTTTAGCTGACCACTCTGACCAATGCCAGGGCAGGCTGCCCGATGAGTGCACCACCATCATTGACCGGAATGAAGGAGGACACGAGGAGAACAAGTACCTGCTGAACGGGGCCGGTAACACCTTGGTGATGGGCGTGAGCACAAGCATGGGCACCATTAGTAAGGGTGGTGGCACAGGTGGACACCGGGGTGTCACCCACGGACAGACTTTGCCCAGATCGGTTCCAGAACCTCATCAGTGCCTTTCAGCAATCACTACTGGTGGCAAAAATGCCACTGGCCAAGCGGAGCATCTGAATAATTCCCCCGGATCCACAGCTGCAGCTGCAGTTGCAGCCGCCAAACGCAAGAGGGTCCAGTTCACGTCTTTTGCCACTGTTGTACCTAATGATAATTTGGGTGGGGGTGGACCTTACACCAACTCATCAGTCCTGGTGACCAATGGGAACGAGGATGACATCAAGTGGGTGTGCCAGGATATGGACCTGGGTCAGTCTGAAATCAGAACGTACATGGAGAGGCTACAAGACAATCTGTAACTAATGGGTAAGAGACTGAGAAATGGAGGGGCAGAGGATGAGTGCAGGAACAGGAACAACGGACAATGAGTACAATTCACCTGTAATGCCTTTGCAATGGATGAAGGGAGGGAGAACAGGAGGAATATAAGAACAGTAAAGGGAATATAACGTGTAGCGAAGAGTTTAGAAGATAATTGACCAGACAGTGTAGGGGGTGCTTACATTTAGCTCCCTGAGGCGATGGAAAGCATACTGTAACCACTAGCTCACACTGAAATCAATAGTAGCAAACAATAACATTAAGAGTTTGTTTAATATTATTTATTGTGAAGATATTAGTGTAAAAATCCATAATGAAGTCACCATTGGTAATGAATGTTTATTTCCAGAATACCAGTAAACCATTGTGTTCTACAGTAAATTCAGGGTATGTTATTGAATAAACATAATCAAGCCACTACACATTTAAACAAGGATAGCAAGAACATCATTTCTGAAGTATTTTTTACTCATATGGTGTATTTCCATCATTGGCTGTGGCTGTTGATTGATTATTGATAGATCTAGTTTTAATATTAACCAGCCAAGTTTACTGAATGGTTATATAATGATTATGTTCACTGAAGAATAGGTGTACATCAAAGATACAATATGTTTGTTTTTGTTTTATCACTTGACCCATCTGCTTTTGGCATTGCTCATAAGTGAAATGTAAAAATATATATATATATATATATATTCCAAGTACTCATCGATGAATTCAGGCACCAGTGGGAGCTGACTTTGGGAGATCTTGCGCTTTCTTTAAACAACAGAATGTTTAAAGAGTTGAAAAAAAGTATACACAAAAGACAGTTTCTCCCTTGGATCCATACAGAGGCATTTAAACTTGCACAATTAGAGACAGGAAAGGACATTAGCCACACACGAGGCTTATTTCCTGTTTCGTGAAACCCTCGATGGCAGAAGCGGCACTCTCCAAGTATTCAAAACCAATCGCATAATCCCCTGGCCCCTCTCTTTGTCTGGGACTGGACAGCAGGAGGAACTTTGGGAACTGAAGTACACAGTGAAATACTGTCTGTAAACTAAAAGGGGACTTACTGAGGTGACTTATAGAAAAAGAAGGCTACAAGGCTGCTCTGGCTTTGCAAAGCCCGAACACTATAATGAGGATTCTTTAAAAAGAAACAATGTAGGCAACGAGACGGACCAGAGGACCTGCAGTGTTATACATGAAGCTAACAGGATATATTGAATGAAATCACAATACAAATACGAATGGAGTGACACTCGAATAGATACCGGGTCACGAAACATGTTTGTTTTGCTGAAAATAGTTATGCATATTATTTTACTTTTGTTTGTCTTACTGTATTTTGATAAATAGAATGTTTTATTCAATGTTTTTCATTGTTACATTTTTTTTCCTCATTTGGAAGGCTATTAGTTGTAGCTTTTTATTTCAAAGATGTATTAAGATTCTAAGAATATATGATTATTTTTTTCTCCTAGAGATCTATTTATTTAAATTAACATTTTGAGAGGGTGAGGACAGAAAGAAAGGGCAACGATCGAAAAGAATAGACCTGCTGGTGAATAGCACATAAGAGAACACAGTGAAAGGAAGGAGACTGAACAGGCAGAGGTTGCCTCACCTTCATTAAGCTCAGGTGACGAGTCGTGACGAACTGACAATAAAAAAGGAAATGTAAGATTGTTAAGACTGCAATATTTATTTATAAATGTGTCACTGTTTCAGAGTACATGTATGTTGTAGATAAATAAACATGCTTCAAAGTGCTTGTGAATAAGACTGCAGGTCACTAGCCAACAACACGGTGATATTTTGTACATTTTACAGTGCAAATATGGTACACAATACTATCTATCACCCCAATGTGAACGTGATCTTATTGATTCTTTTTCTAAAGATGTTCATGTCTTTGTTTAAAGTATTGAATGAATTATTGTCTTTGTACAGGGTAGGAATCCGTTTACCTCCTTAATGAGATGTAAAAATGGATGTAGTGATCACACTCAAAAGTGCTTGAGGTTGATGAGTTCAAGACATCCATTTTAGAAAGAATGCCAAAGCAAAATGTTAAGATGTTGGGCCAGTCAAAAAGAAAACAAAACCTGAATCTGGACTACCACAGATAGAAACATTTCTGTTTTCAATCATTTTTTTTAACAAGATACATGATAAAAATGCACATGAAAATCACAATGGTCAAGTTTCAGGTCTGACACAGAATTAATACAGGATTCAAAGGACAGAGAGCATGAATAGGCACAGATAAGTGACCTGAGCTGACTCCAAATGGGGGAACTAAATGGGCTGCACAGCCTCCACCAAAGCAATAGATATTTTGACTGATGATGGCGACTATATACTGTGTGTTCAGGACTCACACACATTACTGTATCTCACTTACTCTAACGTAGACTGCTCTGATGGAAAGGATCAGTTTGGTACACATTTGATAGTCGCTGGATGTAGAATTGTAGCAATGCTTTCAATGAATAACCTTTTGACTCTCGACTAGAACTGTGAGGTGAAACATATTTTACAGCCTGTGACACCAATTCTACATGTTGTACAATTTTAAAAATGAATGGATGTCAACTGAAAAAAATACAAGATTATTTTGGGTTATTTTTGGGGCATTTCAGCTTTTATTTTAAGCCAGAGAAAGACAAGTCTTCTGTGTGTAGCCATGGTGGAAGGACCACAATTCACTGCATGCTTACTGAACTACTGCTGAACCTTAGTACAGTTCCCCAGACACTTCTTTGCCATCTTTGCAGCTGTTAGAAACAGCCAGGTTAGTTTGTTGCAACTAGAAAGACTCATGCTTATTCGGTTTTACCAAGTACCATTCAACAAAGAATGATCAAGTGCAGAAACAAGAGTATTTATTTTTGTCCACATTCCTCTGATTGACGGGCTGTTTCGCTGGCATACTGGGAAATTGATCCATCTCCTACAGAATGATGTTCACATGTAACCAATTTGTAATAGCAATTTTTAGCCCGTGCAGGTAGAAATGTAATGTTCATATAGGCCAAGTAAGAAAGGGTTTTGTGGTAAGGACAATGTGTACGGTTCATACTATCAACGTTGACTTGGGGGGGGGGGGGGGGGGGGGGGGGGGGACGACCTCTAGGTCACCCAGTAGAGTGTGCGCCCCATGTAGGCTGAGTCCGTGGCTGCAACCGTTGGTTTGAATCCGAACCACGACCCTTTGCTGCATGTCTTCTCCCCTCTCTCTCCCCTTTCATGTCTTCAAGCTGTCCTGTCGATTAATGGCCCAAAACAACCTAGAACCAATGTTGACTTTTTCAATACTTGACATGATGCTACACAGGAACAGTGCATTACATCCAAAACTTATTTTTCTATTGCAAAACAGTTTCATATGAACATAAGTCTGATGAGAGAGGTTCTGAAACAGATCTTGATGCCTTTGAACTGGATGATTCAGTTGTTCTATATGTTGTCACTCAGCCTTTATTTATACACACTAGTTGGGCTATGTGTCTACAGAGGATCTGCACAAATGGTACTGCCTTATTTTTTTGGGTGATTTTAAATTATTAGCAACTGTCGACGCCAATCTTGCAATAAAATTTGAGTGAAATAAATATATTATCCTAAAACCATATTAGTTTTGTATATGGTAATAGCATCTCTCAACCAACTTGTTGTCAGACCAATGTAGGCTGGCATTTTTCTAAACAATTGGATGAAGCCATTGCAAACATGACGTAGCAGTAGTTCAGCCAGCAATCAAACAGTAAAAAATAGGAACTCTACATTGGCTTTTTGTGCTAAAAAGAAAAATCAAACCACTAAAAGAAAAATACATGTTCTCAAAAGAACTGGGTTCACTTGTTTAGTTACAGTGGAAGGTACACATGGGCAACAGTTGAATGTGCTATGGGTAGAAGAGATGCCAGTGGACACGAGCCCTAACGGTTTTATTTTTTTTATTTTTTTTGTTCTTTTCTTTTTGCTATTGTCATTGTTTAAACATGGTTCATGGAAGCCAATAAAGACCCATAACCAAAACAGCCTGCTCCTTTATCTTTAAATACTCTTTGATTGTTTATTTCATTTGTGTAACAAGCCTCTTCAGCTTCCTGCCATGATAATCAATAATCCTGCATTGTGACTCATTTCTCAGTGTTGCAAGCTTTATTCGTCTCACAGAACATTATCAAAAGGTAAGTACATGTTAGAATAATTTCATTATCCAGAATAGATAGGAACCACTGACTTTATATTTTAGGTTTACTTGCAAGTTGAAGCAGTTTACAGTACTCACAGCATCAGTACAGAAACTGACTGCCGAAAAAGCCTTCTACAACAGCTCTTGTAATGCAACGTAGAATGAGACAAATCTCTATAGTCGCAATAACGAGTCAATGATGTAAGTTTATCTCAGTCCAGGGGCGCCTGTTCTTTTCTCAACGCCACACCGTGAAACAGCATATTGTCTTGTGATGCAAACAGTTTTAATACTGATCAGAAAAAAAGGATGTGACATATTTTTTTCAAACAGTACAGAAGTAGCTGGAACTTGAGGAGCTTCCTAAAATGACACTCTCTGAACATCATCACAGGTTTATTTAGAAGAGCTGTCATTTTCAAAAAAATCGTTTCTCAAGGTGTTTCTCGTGAATGGGCAAATACATCATTGATGGCTACAAGACAACAGCAACTCATTTTACTAATTTGTGCTCTTTTAATTAGGAACTAATGAAAAGTCTGGTGGCATCTTAGGGTTTGTTTGAGATAAGCTAGGCCTGACTAGAACCAATCAGCGCTGACCACTTAGAACAATGCCTGCCGGTAATGAATTGTATCCAATTTGTACTGATGTCAAGGCATCAAGGCAACTGGGCAATCCAATTACTCTTTGCGTGCATCAACTACATGCATGATGGAAAATGATTTGCTCATAATTGAGTTAATAGATATTTGGCTTAAATGTTCACCAACAGATACGATAATCTCTCTTTTTTTTGGCTCACTAAGCGGACATAGGTTGGATGGTCACATTTTACAAATGGAGTAATTACCTCCGAGAACCACTGATCCTTTGAGATCCCTTGCTAATTTTGTCTGTGCTCTAATCGCTGGGTTTTTGTGAGCTGCCGCAGGGAGGCCCAACGGGAGTCTTGATGAGGGAGAGGAATTTACACCAAAAGTTAATTAAGATAATGCTTTGTAGCCCACTGGATTACCACAGATATGTATAAAATTAGATATCAACGATAAAGTTTACATTTGATCTTAAGTGCCTCCATCACCCTGTGGCATACTGGACTTTCTCCCAAAATGGTTAAAAATAAAGCTGTGTTATGAAAAGGAGGAGTGGTGGGGAGGATATATTTTCTAGATACGGGCACAAATTATCACAGTGGTTGGGTTGTGGTAAATTAAATAATCCTGAAAGGGGAAACTATTTTTTTTTTAGAATGGCTGTCTACATGACTGTCATGGTCAAAGTCGGAAACACGCCCCCTGACGACATAGCTTTCACATCTGTTGATGCATGGAGCAGCCATGTTGGATTTTCAGCTTAGGGTATTTGGTGGTTGCCCGAGTTCTGAGCTCTGACATCCGAGGTCAGGGGGCGTGTTTCTGACTTTGACCTCGGAAAAATCTGAGTTCTGAGTACAAATGGAACACATGATGAGAACCTGCAGCTGGCAATCAGGCTCAAGATGAACTGTGCCTCGCCTGTAAAGTAGACAAGAGAAGGTGTCAGCAAAAGTGGACGGTGACAAAAAGCAGCGGCCAAGTCTAACACTTTCAAGCCGTTTCCAGCAGCCAGATCCTGTTAGGTCTGATTCCGATTTAATCAAATGTTATCAGACCCATATATCAGCTAGTACGCAGTCTCCAGCTGTTTTCATTATTAAAGAGTAGCTGTTAAAAGTTAATAAACAACAGACTGTAGATGATCTGTAATCTGGACGCATTTAGTTTTTCTGACTTCTAAACGTAACTGTCAGCGACACTAACGCCAGATGTGTTCTGTACATAATTAGCATTTAAATCAGACAAATAACAATTAACTGACGTTAGACGGAAAAAAACGTGATTGTAAGCTTTTTTTCCAGGTTCAGCTAACGTGACGGCGCTATTGTAAGACTAGCTAGCTATACAGCAGTGAAGAGAGAAGAGGAGTAACGTTTCTTCTAAGCAACTAACCAACGTTAAATGACAGTCCAATATGACCTGGAAATGGACCACTTATCTCCTTTGACAGCAAGGTAAGTCAGATACACAAACGGTCTGTATATCTTTTATCGCGCTATATTATTTATTCACTTATTTTTTACCGATGACTTTCCCTGTCTGTGCAAAAACCGCTGCAGCGTGGCAGACTTATGGTTTCTTTGCCTTGCCCTAGTCCGCCACCCGTGTTCAAAAACATTGCCTGCATGCAGCCCGCCGAGGCTTTATATAATGTTCCCAGTTTAGCTTGTATTGCTTGTTGATTCTGTGTGATTTGGGAATGAGCGTGCAGAAGGTCTTCAAGCTACTTATAACATTTTGTTCATCATTGTTGGGTTTTTAAAGTTGTATTTTAAGAATGAGTCATTAACTTAAATAAAGAATACTGACGGTCTGGTTGGCTGTTTATGTATGTCGAACATATAGCTAGCTAGCTAGCTAGAAAAATGAGTGACATTATGTTTGAGTGGTCAGTGTTGGTACTGTAAGCTTCGTAGTAGGCCTACTGTATGTTTGACCGATACAAATGAGGTCGTAAACCTTTTAGGCTATAGGCCTACTTGGTGTGCAATCTCCAAAATTATGTGTGTCAACATTTAAAAAAAACACTAGTCTGAACTTGAGCTCCATTCTCCAACAGGTTTTGTTTTGCCTTCCTATTGTTTCTCCACATGTGTTCCACACTTGTTTTCAGTCCACAATAAACAAATCATTAGAAAACCATTTTAATATAGGCCTAATGCAATCTGAAACGCCCACATCACAAACTTCAGCCTCCTAATACATCACAGTTAGATCAATCCATTGATTTATTTGTCACATGAAATTTGTACAAGGTAGAATTCCAGTAAAGTGTTTTTTTATGAATTTTATTTTTTAGTTAAGAACAATTTTAAACGGGTCTCTTGTGGTTTTTGGTAACTTTTGATTAGAATGTCATTCTGCTACCAGCTTCCTATTTGGTTCCTGCCTCAGTTTTTGGAAAGTGAGCCAGCGTTTGTGACCCTTAAACACACGGAGCCATGGGGATGCTGCACTGAAATGTATTTCACGCCCCAGTGAGAATACAGCTGTTGAAAGAAGCTGGACACATGAGTGGAAACACGAGCAGTAGTCCACATCTAGACCCTTATTACTCTTTATGGCCATTTCTCCAAATATCTCTCTCTGTGTGTTTGTGTGTGTGTGTGTGTGTTTGTGTGTGTTGCCAGAGTGTATGTTGTGATGAGACTAGGCCTATCTGTTGTTTATAATATAGAGCTATTTCAGAGAGAGCACAGTAATGACAGTATTACCTTCACCTTGTCAAAATAGACCCATGGTGCTTTTGTCCATTAAGGTAAATACACCTTCCAGACTTTCTTTTATGCTTTCAGGGCACACGCACACACCACTATAATTTTTGAGTGACTTCACATGTTTTTGTTGACTGTCGCAGATATCCCTGACTAGATTAAAAAAAAAAAAAAAATCTTTTCTTAATTTCGCAGTACAATGTAGCTAAATTCAGTTACTGCATTGGGAGCGATGGACAACTGTACAGCATCCGGGGAGCAACTTGGGTTTCAGTGTTTTGCTCAGGGACACTTTAAAATACAAAAAATGCTTGAATTTAAAATGAATGGAAGTAAATCATTTCCAACATTCTTATATTGACCAAATTGTCTCTTGTGATATATCACAGCCTACCGCAAGAGCTGAGCAATATATCAATATTGTATCGATATCATGATATGAGACTAGATATCGTCTTAGATTTTGGCAATCATAATATTGTAATATGACATATGTGGTGTCTTTTCTAGGTTAATTTTATTTTTAAATATTTTGTAAAAAGGATCCACACTTCAATATCTGCGCGGAATTGATATTGAGATATTTGGTCAAGAATATTGTGATATTTGATATTCTCCATATCAGCCAGTCCTACCTACTGCTTTGCAATGTTTCCCACAGATTAGAAAGCAATTTGTGGCGTGGGGGGGAATGACGATGTCATAGACTCATTAGCATACGTGTGACGTAATTGCGCAGTCATTTGCATAAAGCGAAGTGGTTGTATCAACTGGGTAGAGAGAGAAATAGAAATCTTTAGCCAAATAATCACAAAGTCAATACAGGAATTGATTTGACCTTATAATTATTACTTAGCCTATCTTTAAAGTAAAAGCCATTCCAAAAAGAGAGGTAAAAAGATCATTAAAGAATTCTTAGCTGAGAAGTTTCAGCTGAGCTGGCCTGCCCGGGGCAGGGGCTGCTCTGCTGCTCCTCACAAAACAGACACAGAGAGAGGTGACTGTTTTGGTGGACACAGGAGAGAAAAGCCTTGCGTGCTCGCTGGACACTACGGCTGACTATTTTTACAGAAAGTTGTTGTCTTTTCCATAGAAAGTCGCCAGATTTGATGCTAGTTACTTTTGTGGGAAAGAAGAGAAGAAAAAAAAGTCGCAAAGGTGGTCTGAAAAGTCGCTAATTTGGCAAAACAGTTTTCATGGAGACAGACGCTGTGTGCATGGAGGGGAGGGGCTGCTTAATTGTGTGTGTGTGTGTGTGTAGAGTGACAGAGAGACGGACAAGAGCAGGGAAAGGAAATACACCTGAACAAAGGTGTGATTTTTAAATAGCATTAAAAAAAACAAATAAAAAACACAATGTGGGGTGGCCGGTGTTGATTGTGTGGCGCACCACCACCAATTAGTCTGTGTGAGAAACACTGCTATGTGTTTATTGTGATGACGATAACAAAATAAACAATATTTTGTACAGCCCTAGTATCAATGTAGTAATTAATATGCTTTGGCTGAGTTCAGTTGTGTAGTTTGTGCATCCTTTTGTCAACAAAAATAAACAAAAGTTGTTTAAGCAGCATAGCAACTCCTTCTTTTCCTCTTTGCAAACACACCTTTCTTACACACAGGTAAACGCCAGCTCACTTGCCACTACTTTGTCTTTCTTCTTTTACTTAGACACACACACACACACACACACACACACACACTCACACACACTATCTCATGTGCATACAGTATTTCACTCCAATTTAGAGCTGCTTTCCATTAACATGTGTTTTGTCCGTCCCTGCAGGCTCTGCTCTGCTACACTAGTTGATTTACAGCTCTTATCAAATACATATTGCCAAGCGAGTGAGACGTGCAACCTTTCATTTGCACGCCGCCACCCTGCAAATTCGACACGCTACATTAACAAGAAAAATGACTGCTGCTATGCGTGTGTGTCTGTGTGTGAGTGTGAGAGTGTGACAGGTCAATAAACAGTGCCACAGAAGGAAATACTGTACAGTAAGTGTGTGAGGTTTACGCTTTACCCTCTGATGTTAGCTTCCTGCTTCTTACAGTGCAGACGCTTTGCTGCTTGCTCCTGCCTCTGCTTTCATATTTCTGCTGATAATCCTGCTTTTCCTCTGAGAGAAACTATGAGCAGCGGCTCACTGGACTATACATTTTTTGTAGACATAGTAGGCTATTGCCATATTTTAAGTTTTCTGTGTGAGTGTGGCCTACCAATAGCTCAAGCCTGTCCAGTCACCTGTCCCAGTGACTGTAGCTAAAGCTAATTAGCAGCACGATGCCTCCTTTCTCCGTGGATGACTACTACAAACTCCTTCAGAAGTTTGCACTTCTGGAAACCAAGGTTCACCGATAAGAAGTTAATGTGGAAGTGAATGAATCTTGTGGAAATGACACCACTTTACTATGGACCCAAAACAATGGACAAAAGCATGCTACCACATGGCTAATTAGCACCAACAAGACTACAAGGAAACAGGAGGGCTGTGAAGCAAGTTGTGGTAGTCTTCACTGAAACTCTTCTGGTGCAAAGCCTGAGAGCAAATAATTTTCCTAGGAAGTGGGAGGACGACTAACGGCCAGGGCACCGCGCCCTGAGATTTGTGATATTACTGGCTGGCCTGCATTATCATCCAGGCAGAGCGCCTCTTCAACTCCTATACTTAGTAAGACACAGCCGTGGACAGCTGCAAAAGGGAAAATTGGCAACAAAATGCCTGCCCAACAACTTGGTGTGCAACTGGATAACAGATTTGCTCTTCTGCTGCAGGACGCTGGACAGCCATCTGATGACCAGGATTGCGTCTCATCTCTCAATAATAACGATGTAGATTTTATGTTTTTAACTGAAACCTGGTTAGACCGTGATAACAGTGCTGTTGTTCTCATCGAGTCAGCTCCCCTTAAGTTCATTTTTATAAGTGAGAATAGAGTGAATAAGAAAGGAACTGGGGTTGCCATTTAATTAAATGACTCAGTCCACTCTCCGCAAATACGTTATGGAAATCTTGCTTCTTTTGAATATGTGGCTCTTCAGTAAAGGTCCTCCCCTCAAGCTATACCTCTAAATATCTACAGGCCACATAGGTGTTGTACAACCTTCTTTGATGACTTTACTGAACTGCTGTCTATAATATGTATTAACCCTCTGAAGACCATTGGAGAGGGTTCCAAGATTGTGGTGACTGACGTTGCTCTCTGTGATCATTCCGATGTTTTCTTTAACAGGACTATCTCTGAGCCCAAAAGTGTCCAAACAAAGTTAGTCAGAAAACAATATATCACTGAACACACCAGTGAAACATTTATTCAGCTTTTCTCCTCCACGCCCGGCCTCTCTGGGTTCTCAGTTACTGAGCGTGTTGGTAATTTCAACTGTAAAATTACAAATGTTATTGATGCCATTGCTCCCAACAAGGTCAAAGTTGTCTCTGGTAAGAAAAGATCCCCTTGGAGACATGTCCCACTGGTGAGAACAGAAGTACAAGATATGTGTTGTCACAGTGTTCAGACAAACTAATTCCAATATGACAGAATTTCAGACGATCAACCATTATAACCTGGAGGACATTATACAACATCTGAAAATCTCCTTCTGTTGCATTGATATTCTACCAACACCGCAGCACTGAGACGGCTCTTGTCAAAGTCCTAAATGACATCCACCTTAACACAGATAGTGGCAAAGTTTCAGTCTTAGTATTGATCTCAGTGCTTCATTTGACACGGTTGACCATGACATATTACTAGACCGATTGGAAAACTGTGTTGGCCTTTCCGTGTCAGTACTAAACTGGTTTGAATCCTACTTAAAGAATAGGGACTACTTTGTGTCAATAGGTAAAAATGCATCTGAGCATACAAAAATGACTCTTCTGTTTAACATCTACATGCTTCCACTGGCTCAGATTATGGAAAACAACAAATAAGTTACCATAGTTATGCGGATGACACACAAATTTACATAACTCATTGCCAGGGGAATATAGTCCATTACAAAAACTAAGTGCATCAAACAAATTAACGGTTGGATGTGCAAGAACTTTCTGAAATTAAATGAAGGAAAAACTGAGGTTATTTTGGGAGTAAAAGAGGAACGAATAAAAGTCTGTGGTTAGCTTCAAATTACAACGTTAAAAAAACAGATAAAGCCAGAAATCTTGGTCTAGTCATGGACCTGAATTTTAACAGCTAGTCAATGAATAAAGAAAAAACACTCTAACTGCTTGTTTTAATATAATTCATTATTACAATTCATTCAGAACATTCATAGGGCATTCAAGGTCAGGGTGGGAAATTAGCACCAGCCAATGGCGGGTACTTTTTCAAAGTGGCGGGTGACTTTGCTTTGTATACCAGCCACAGTGGTGGGTGGAGTGGTTTTCAGCGCTAGTCCCTGACATTGGTTTAAAACATGTGGTAACATATCCCCGGAATTTGGTGGCCCGCCGCAGAGTCAGCCGTAGCAACCGTTGAGGGCAAAGTAAAGAAAAAGTAAAGGTACTTATTGAACAAGTAGCGAAGCGAAAACAAGGGAATGGTTAGCCTACTAGGGTAGGCAATGTCAAAATTATTCCAATGAGTGCATAAAGGAAAGTGTGATAGTGTTCCACGTTAACACCTTTTCTGTCTCGCTGGAGGCCGCTGTGTCCAAGCCAAGCTGCAGAGCTTGACCTTACCGCATGCTGATACGTTGCTAGGCCAGGTAGAGCAAGCTACCATACTGACAGGGAGAGAGAGAGAGAGAGACTATCATTACAAATAGGTTGCTCGTAAGGGGGGGAAGTTGCTTCCACTTAAGAGGCCGCACAGCGCAAATTGTCTTTGCTTTGTATACAAGCGTTTAGTTTTGGAAGATTGAGTTCTGAACAACGATGCCCTCACTGTGCGCAGCACATGTACCTGCATGGGAAAACTACCGCCATGCACTCTACTGTAGGCTACAATAAAACCTAAAAGTAAATACGTATCAATACCACTCACCTGTCCACAGGCATACACATGTAGGAGGTGATATGTTTCAATCTGATCTGTCGGGGCCGTCTACTATCGTCGACCGCGCTGTTTACACAAACAGATCTCTACTCTACTCTAAATAGTGAACAATGACAAACAGGCCAAAACAAAAGCTGTTGTTTTTTAGTCTAACTCTTAGTTTGCCACAAATCTTGAAATTTTGATAAATTATTTTAAACTTAAATGCTGGCTGAACCATCCTCTCTGCTGGAGCATCTGATGGATGTATTAGAAGACCAAAACAAACCAATGGGGCTAGGCTGTATAAGCACATGAATGACACAATCTTTGTGTTCACGTCATGACCCCTGACATAGGACTAGGTATAAATTGAGTAAATTAGCACAATGATATGGTATTAGGCATAGGCCTAATTTGTTAGGAATACCAGTTGTACCATAAAATAGGATAATAAATAGTATTGTTTTATTAGAATTCTATACAATATTGAATAGAGAAATAAAATACAGTAGGTGTTGTTGATACAGTGAGGAAAATAAGTATTTGAAACCCTTCCTTTTTGCAAGTTCTCCCACTTAGAAATCATGGAGGGGTCTGAAGGGATGGCGAATACTTATTTGCAGCTGTATCATACAAATAAATAGTAAAAAAATCATAAATTGTGATTTCTGGATTTTCTTTTTAGATTATGTCTCTCACAGTGGACATGCAGCTACAATGACAATGTCAGACCCCTCCATGATTTCTAAGTGGGAGAACTTGCGAAAAGCAGGGTGTTCAAATACTTATTTTCCTCACTGTATATATATATATATATACACACACACACACACACACACACATACAGTGAGAGGAAAAAAGCATTTGATCCCCTGCTGATTTTGTACATTTGCCCAGTGACAAAGAAATGATCAGTCTATAATTAATTTGTGGTAGATTTATTTGATCAGTGAGAGACAGAATAATAAAAAAACAAAATCCAGACAAACAAGTTTCAAAAATGTTTTAAATTCATTTGCATTTTAATGAAGGAAATAAGTATTTGCCCCCTCTGCAAAACATGACTTAGTACTTGGTGGCAAAACCCTTGTTGGCAATCACAGAGTTCAGATGTTTATTGTAGCTGGCCACCAGGTTTGCACACATCTCAGGAGGGATTTTGTCCCACTCCTGTTTGCACATCTTCTCCAAGTCATTTATGTTTTGATGCTGACGTTTGGCAACTGGAACCTTCAGCTCCTTCCACAGATCTTCTAAGGGATTAAGGTCCGGACACTGGCTAGGCCACGCCAGGACCTTAATGTGCTTCTTGTTGAGCCACTCCTTTGTTGCCTTGGCCGTTAGTTTTGGGTCATTGTCATGCTGGAATCCACGACCCATTTTCAATGCCCTGGCTCAGGGATAGAGGTTTGACGGTACATGGCCCCGTCCATCGTCCCTTTAATGCGGTGAAGTTGTCCTGTTCCCTTAGCAGAAAAACACCCCCAAAGCATAATGTTTCCACCTCCATGTTTGATGGGGTTCTTGGGGTCATAGGCAGCATTTCTCCTCCTCCAAACACAGCAACTTGAGTTGATGTCAAAGAGCTCCATTTTGGTCTCATCTGACCACAACACTTTCACCCAGTTGTCCTCTGAATCATTCAGATGTTCATTGGCTAACTTCAGACAGGGATGGGTGCTTTCTTGAGCAGGGGGACCTTGCGGGGGCTGCAGGATTTCAGTCCTCCATGGCGTAGTGTGTTACCAATTGTTTTCTTGGTGAGTATGGTCCGAGCTGCCTTGAGATCATTGACAAGATCCCCCCTGTGTAGTTCTGGGCTGATTCCTCACTGTTCTCGTGATCATTGCAACTCCACGATGTGAGATCTTGCATGGAGCCCCAGGTACAGGGCGATTGACAGTTCTTTTGTGTTTCTTCCATTTGTGAATAATCGCACCAACTGTTGTCATCTTCTCACCAAGCTGCTTGGCAATGGTCTTGTAGCCCATTCCAGACTTGTGTAGGTCTACAATCTTGTCCTTGATACCCTTCAGCTGTCTGTCTGTCTGTCTGTCTGTCTCAGCTTTCTGTCTGTCTCAGCAATTTATCAGAGTATCATATTTTTAAATAACCAAATATTTGTATCGGCCTTAAAAATCCTTTATTGGTCGGGCTCTATTTTCAATGCATGAATTTTGGATCATGCAAATTTCCCAGTTAGTGACATCTGAGTGTGAGTGTTTCAGGTCTATGTGTTTGTGGATTTGTGCTGCAGGTGCATGATGTTTGTGTGTGCCGACTTCAGTGCGTGCATGTCTCTTGGTATCTCTGTGTCTGTGTGTGTGTGTGTGTGTGTGTGTGTGTGTGTGTGTGTGTGTGTGTGTGTGAGAAATTCCATGTTTTTACCCATATATCTCTGGTGGTCCTACACATAGCTGATACAAATTACATCCCAGCATCGTGTGTGTGTGGAAAATTGCCTTTCTATGCTACGCTTGACATTTCTCTACACTCGTTTTTTTTTTTTCTTTCATCCTCCCTTCAGTTTTGCTGCTGGCCTCGATACTGTAAGCCTTATTTACATTCACAGCCAGGCTGGATCCCTGGGGGACCGCAGTCGTCCAGCAGGTTGCCTTGACAGAGACAAGCAATGCTTTATGCACCGGGCCTATCCCGTTTTCGCTCGGTGTGTATTGTCTTTCTGGGTCTTTCTCTCTCTCTCTCTCTCTCTCTCTCTCTCTCTTTCTCTCTCTCTCTCTCTCTCTCTCTCTCTCTCTCTCTCTCTTTTTGTTAGCAGGGTAACTCAGACATTAGCCATTCGCTTGTTTTATATCTCAGTTGGTTAAAAACAAAAACTCTGTTGCTTTAACTTTTTTTTATAAAAAAATTCCCTAAAGAGACAACAAACTAACATTCTTTGACTGTCCTGCTAACAAGTTTTTTCTTTGTAGCCACAGCCGGATATACTAGCTTATGCCTCCATGCTATAAAATTCCACTGGAATCTAAAAAAAAAAATTAGAAAATAAACAAAAAGGCCCATACTGTTGCATTTGGGTGACATATTCTTTCACTACTACAAACATCAGTTTGGTTCCTATGCTAGAATATTGGCAAGCACTGTCTCGCTTCTGTGGAACTACTTTCTTTCAAAATTTCAATGAAGGAGTATGATACTAAATTTTATGATGTTGTGTGTGTTTAGACAGACATTAGGACTTTAAAGCTTTAAAGAATATATTACCAGCAAGCCTTAAATACCTAACAAAACAGGAGTTAACAGAATGGATTTTATCCCCCCCCCACACACACACAGTTAATAGCATGTGTGTTTTAATGCCTGTTTCATTGGGTTATTATGTCCCCTCTACACGACTTTGAGGGTTTTGTTTACCATCAGGAGTTGGCTACAGGGTTAAGATTAAGACTCCCATAAACCACAGTCTCAGTTGCATTAATAGAATGAAATGTTAACAGGTTTATGGGGTTTGTCTTCTGAAAAGTTTAATCCAATTGTTTTACCATGCTTTAACCTATCAGTACATGTGACAAATATGGTAACTCATACTGTAGACTACACTCATTATGTTTGTTCTCCATGCTTATTCATTTAGACAGTTAAAAGCTCTTTAAAAGCCATTTGTAGGTCTTAAATTTTTGTATCTACCTAGATCATTCCTGTTTCTGTCCATCTGCCTCTCCACTTTCAAAACAGCAAGACCCAGAAACAGCAATGACGGTAAAATTATGGCCCAGTAATTACAGTGGTGCCGGGTTTGGTCCTGGGATACCATCCGTCTCCAGGCAGCCAAACTACTTTTCAGGAAGCAACCACTGGAACTGATTTACTTTAGAATATATTCAAGGCACCTCTTTCTATTTTTCTTTCTTTTCTTTCTTTCTTTGTCTGCCAGACCGCCAGTTTTCCCATCGAATAAGTGGTGAAGTTGGTTTACAGCTCTATTATAACTGCTGAGACTGTCCTGCTCTTTACCTTACTTTTACTTTACTAATTAAGTTGTGGATAGGCCACATCAATTCTGAGTACTATCATTCCGACATAAAAGTTGTTAGTGTGTGAGGTGAAACGATCTCCAAATTGTGTGTGTGTGTGTGTGTGTGTGTGGAGAATAAAGTGAAACTTTAGGAATTTAGCATAATAAAGTGAATGAAGTTTATAAAGAATACATGTATATATCTGTTTGTGTGCATTTGTGAGATATTTATATAGATGGTGAATGTATTCAGCCTCTAATATAAATCAGTAGGGTAGTGTTTGAGTTATGATGTGTGTCTTAGTGGTAAGGTTTGAGTGGCTCCTCTTCTGGAGAGGCTTTTGGATGTTAGGTCCCATTTTAGAAGGCAGCCATGCTTATAAGTTGCTTGATGTTGTTTTGCTGCAGCACAGGGGAAATGCGCACAAGAGACGAAAAGCATTTGAAAAGGAAAAAAATAATGACAAATGACAAAAAGAATGACAAAAGGTGAAAATGGGCTGATTTGGGGAATAAAGGAGTGTCTCTTTTGTTGCATTTTCCCCTCTCTTTCTCTCTCTTTCCACCTGGGTGATTGTGGCTTGCTGGTGTTTTCAATTGTGCAGAAAAGCACATATTCCCCCTCCCCCATGTAAAAGGTTTGTCTCTGTTTTGGGTTACCTTTGTTTATTCTTCCACATAATATTAAGCAACCTGAGGGGTTGTCTGAATATCTTGCCGCTTGTTTCCTGCACTGCTTGACTTATTTTTAAATATATGTCTGCATTCCCATATCTCAGCATTTAACTTTGTACATAATAACTTTGACCAAAACAACCAAAATATGACCAATGTAGTATACCACCGGAAGGTCCATTTAGCATTTGAAGCAAGCAATGGAACATCGCTTAACTGCAAGCATACATGACAAAGTTAACTGATGAGAAGAAGTGCTCACAAATGCAAACAATAGCCTATGACATATCAGTCACATGGTTCTTTGGCTTCAATAAGCCATTTGTCCTTTTTCTCCCCATTATATTACACAACCTGTATAACAGAGTCATGTATGTGGGTTTCAGAGAGTTTAACAAGTTTGTTTATTAATACCTACACTGATGGGCCATGTCTACACGAAGTAATGATTTCATCCCATGAGCATATCATTTTAACAAGACATATTGTGTGATTTCTATTTACTCCTTGGTGCTTCTGGGTCAGAGCATATCATATTTAATGCGTATGCCAACTGTGTTTCCCCTTACACAAACCTTTTCGTTTTCTTATCGAGAAAGATGCTCAGATACGGACACTATTTTGATATCATATTTAGTGGGGCCTTAACTATTGCTGACTGGGATTTGCCTGGGAAAAGTTTTGTAATTGTCAGTCAAACCTATCCTAAAAAGGTGCCTGGGTTAAAGAGAAAGCAAATGTCATTCTTGTGTGCTATGGGTTCCATACAATTGTGTATTCTGCACCACATTTGTTCAGCTCTGGAATAATTATGTGACCCTGCTTACCTTTCTAGGTGTAGGACTGCAAGAATATAATTTGACTTGCATGTCCAGTCCAGAGTATAAAATATGCACTTTAGCCATGTTGAGATGATTAATTGACATTGACACACAATGTTAATAATGCTTGAAATAAGTACACTCAAAATGATTGAGACATTACTTGTTCAATAATTAATTTTTTGAGTTAATGCTAAGTCATGGGCATGAGTTATATCTGTGTATGTCTTTCAGGATTAAGTTTGTTTCCTTACTATTATTTAGATATACTTCTTTACGGTACATCTACAGTGTCTGGGGAAACTGGGACGCTTCTGGCAAATCAAGTCTGTTACTTATTATGTGAACTTACCGGCCTCCTCCAATTTTTTTTAAAATAATTGTTGACTTCACAGAGGACAGCGTAACAGACTTTTTATTTACAATTATATAAAAACCACAACTACCGCCACCAACATCAGCATCAAACAAAAGCACCTTTGTTCAGAACTGGCGTTTCAAGGCTTTGCTGACAGAAAGGGTATGAGGAACAATGTGGAGACTTCTTATCCATTATTACCCTTGGACAAATAGAACATTGTGTAATTATAGGTTAACAAAGATGATGCTAAAAGTAAGCAAAGTTTAGCAGTGTAACAATACATTTCTGCCAGCTTTTGCCAAGGTAGTGAGAGAATAAGTGTGTGTGTGTGTGTGTGTGTGTGTGACAATCAGGGCATGAAATTAACACCCACCCAGCCAAATTTGTGAGAATTTTGCAATTGGCGGATAACACAGTCAATCTCCGTGCCACATTGGCAGGTAGCCAATGAGAATTGATTGATTCAGATGCTTAACTATCGGTAAGCAGAGTACGCGGTTTCTTACTGGCCCGGACCAATCAGGGGCCAGCATCACTGGAAGACATTGATTGATGGCCAGAACATCTATCGCATTTTCATTACTCGCGACAATCCCAGCAGTCCCACGTGCACCCACTGACCAAGCGGAGTGAGAACGGGCCAAATTCATTTCCTTGTTGTGATATGAAGATGAGATGTGGGAACTTCTCACCAACAAAACGTACAGCGAAAGGCATCCTGCCAACATGTACACATTTTAACATCAATGTACGCTGGAACGTTTTTTCAAGTTGCTGCTGTTTCAATCCTGTCGGCTCACTGCAGCGGGCGGGGCTGCTGCTCTGGTCCCACCGCGACTGACGCGCGCGCACACACATCACACACAATCATACACGGTGGATGCAGGAAAAACCGCAGATGACATATACAGGATAACCTAAATTGAGGACACAGGATACGTTAAAGTCCAATAAGTACTTTATCAAACAGTATGACAAACATAACTATTAGTCTCTCTGAGCAGAACATTTAAAAATGGCTATTTCACATATAATAGCAGGGTTCCGCAGAATTGTCCAATATCAACGCTCTTATCTTGTGATGGGGTAGAAAAGATTGTTGCCTTGGTTCAACGTTAAAGCAGTAAACTTGACACAAGACTAGACAAGACTAGAAAATTAGAGGATATGGAAAAGCACAACCTAACCTTAATTGAGTGTTTTTGTAGCCTTTTCCTAACCACATAGTGTGTCCTTTGCCTTATATGCCCAACAATATATCATGGCACTTTCATTTTTAGGATGTAGCCACCACAAAAGTAGGTGTACAAGGTGACAAGAGTTTTTTATTTTTTTGTTCCGATATTCTTGATGTTGCTGTGGCAGATGTCTGTGTCCTTCCCTCCAACACTCTTCTCTGGTTTCCCCCCCCCCCTTTGCTG
The DNA here is from genome assembly GCF_013103735.1 of Etheostoma cragini. NCBI lineage: Eukaryota > Metazoa > Chordata > Actinopteri > Perciformes > Percidae > Etheostoma > Etheostoma cragini. The sequence goes on from NC_048411.1 coordinate 22,165,633, forward strand.
TCTTTGTCTTCTCTTTACATCTTTCTTTCTCTTACCCCAAACTCCCTCTTCTCTACATTCTCTGCCTAGGTGAGTAATGTCATGTCAGAACAATGGCCTATTGTGTTTTTATTGAGCTGCTCATGTCCTGCTCTCCATCTCTCTCTTAGTCCCTCCTCTTAGTTCAGTGTGCCTTTGTCTCCACCTCTTTTCCTTTTTTTCTTCCCCTCTTTTGGTGCTGTTGGCTGTGGCTCTTCAAGGTATTGAAAGGAAGGAGGGGTAGATGAATGAAGTCAGGGATGGTTGGATGGATCAAGTAAATCAATTGAGAAAATAATAGGGAGAAAAAAGGATGAGAGGAGTATGCAAGTAGAACTAGAGAGAATAAAATAAGGATCAAATAGATGGGCGGATGGATGGATATGTAGTAGAAGGAAACTAGAGGAGAAAGAAATCAAGAAGGAAGATAAGGGAAGGATGCATGGATTTATATTTAACAATCAATGAGAAATAATAACTCAAGAAATTTTGTAAAGTATGGGCAGTAAGATTTAAAGTAAATGAAAGAAAATTTGGGTATTCATTGAGGAAAGAAAAACAAGAAGGAAAACATAGATGAAAGCGTATAGGATGGCGGAATAGACAGAAAGGGATGAATAGAACAAAGGATGGTGTTGTGAATAATGGCTGTTAAGTTTTAAGACCTTAATCAATGCTTGATTAATATTAATTCTTGCAGTCCTGGCAGAGGGGCGGGGCTAACCCAACACTTCCTCCTTAGATTGATTGGGGAAAGGGCACCAAGGGCGTGCTAGCATTGCAACGCACACACACACACACACACACACACACACACACACACACACACACACACAAAATCACTCATGCGTCCTTTGTGCTGACATTGTGTATACATTTTAAACATTCAAGACCTGCATTTTAACACACACACACACACACACACACACACACACACGTGACAGTGGCTTTAATGTTCAAGCAGAACTCTGACTTAACCTTTCATGTTGCAGTCAGTTTGTAAGATACATATGATACCATATTTATTTGATTAGATTTTATTTTTGCACAACAAACTATCTGAAAATAAGTTTTGTCAAAAATTCACCAAAGTCAAACCGACTAGTCAGAGTGCATGTAGGATGTTTTCTTATGTTATGTAAGCATATTAATGGTTAGGAAATAATGTAATTGTAGAAGGCAAGGGGTCATAGACATATAGTATAAATATTATGAGGAACAAATTAATGGAAAAATCCTAATAATCACACACAAAAGTTCAGTTAAATTTGTGCTGACATAAGGTTAATTTAAGAAGATGCGTATGTAAAACTCAGACCTCAGTATCCTCACCCTAGTATATTAAACAAGGATAGGATTTTGACAACTTGCAGAATAGTAAAGGAAAAAAATGACATCCTTTTCTCCAGTTTAACTGGAGAGCAGCTGGCAGTTCTCCTCAAATGTAATATTTTTTGTGGAATAATTTTTCTTCTATTTTATTTCTTGCTGCCATCATGTGGACATGAAAAATAAATGAGAAGCCAAGACTTTAGCATACTAGTAGGGCTGAAATGGTTATTTTCATCATTGGTTAATCAAATATTAAAAGATTATTTCCTGCATTAATCAATTAATTGCTCTGTCTGTAAAATCTGAAAACAACTGTGAAAAGCTTGGGAAAAGAGGAAGGACAAGAGTGGAAGAGAAACAGCTTTTTTCCAGGTTTGGAGTGTCTGCGTGTGCATACTTTATTTAAGTTTAGGTTTTCTAGGCTGTAGGAAGGGAGAAGGTGGAGGAAGATGCCTGATCCAATAAAAGCTGGCATTTCTCAGTGCACAGCCATTTTTTAAGCTAACTAATAGCAGCCTGTTGGCCCAATAAATCACCAGAACAGAGATACAAATGAAACCATCACCAAGATGGAGAGGACAGCTCACGCCAGAACATCATTTTAATACAATTGTATATTTGTGTGCATGTGGATCTGTATATGAGCAGAGGGGAAAGAAAAACTGGAGAATTTCTACTTTTCTTATATTTGTGTTCATGAGGGTGTGTGTGCTGAGCCCCACTGTGTTTTTTTGGCTTATCTGTCTTGCTGCCAGAAACACATGATCCCACTTGATGCTTCTTTTATTTGAACAACACATGTTGGCTGTTCAGTTTTATTCTCCCAGAGAGTAATATTCCCACCAGTGTTCCCTAAATCCATTTTTCTCAGTGGGATAGATTTTTTTCAGAAACAGCGAGTAGGCAATGTGACAAAATGCTACAAATTGAACTATAAGGATGGTGTTAAAGTTCACCAGATTTGTATTCTGCTTGAACCTTAAATTGTGAGACCAAATCTTTTTAAATGTGTTTTATTCATGCGTTTTTGGGCTTTATTTTGACAGGACAGCTGAATACATGAAAGGGGAGAGAGAGGACGGAATGACATGCAGCAAAGTAGGAGTCAAACCGCGGCCCGCGGCGTTGAGGAGTTTACCTCTATATATGGGCGCCCGGATAGGTCAGTTGGTGGAGCGGGCGCCCATATATAGAAGTTTACTCCCGGATCAGCGGGCCTGGTTCAACTTCGATTTGTCAAATTAAGGCAGAAAATGCCCCAAAAAATTATAAAAAAGAAAATTAATTTAAAAAGATATTGCACAGCATTAAAAACAGAAAAATATTATATATTGATAATATTATCAACAATTCTTGATTTATATTTACTGATTTTGGAATGATTGGTTGAATCCACATGTCAAATTTCATTTTGCAGGTTATGTCAAGCTAGAGGCAGATGCAGCAATGGGACCAAATGAAACAAAGCATTATAGTCTATATTTAGCTGTGTAAATAATTGGTGATAACATTAGCATAAATGTGTACAGTGCAGGTCTGTTAACCGTCTGCAGAAAGCAGCTGGAGACCTCACCACAACAACAACAAACAAGGATTATTATAATCTTGAAGTTTAGAACAAATACACCTCCCTGTTACTTTGACATCTCATCTAACAAACATTTTGCTATATTCTCCTATGTAATGCAGTTTATACCTTTTTTTTCTCCATTTTAAAATGTTTTACAATCTCAAATTACAGTATGTCCCCAAAAGGAAACTTTGTTTTATCTAGAAAGATACAATGTTCATCTCATTTCAATTTTAATGTTTCAGAATGGGATTGTCAGGCATACAAACTGACCAACACAAATATAATAATAGATTAATACTTGATTTTTTTCATCTCTCTGTTCGTGTGACTCTCCAAAAGCTGTTACAGGTGGCAAAGACAGCTACACCAAATTGTAAATGACTTTAAAAATATGGAAGGCTCTGTGTGTCTTTGAGTTTAAATGCCACGGCACACTAGGACTAATGAAAAGACACATGTCTGTTTTTAGATGTGTATTATTTAAGTTGTTTAATTTCATCTAGTTTGTTTCCTTTTTCCACCCCAACACCTACTTCCTGTCTTGCTGTCTGCCAAAAAATAGTATGATCTAACACACATACACAAGTTTTGTAATATTTCTTCAAGCGTAAACAGCTGTTATCTGAAGTTCTCCAGACAGATTATCAGACATCTCTCCATCTGAAATCTTCAGACGTAGATCCTTCAAAGGACCAGCCACAGATATTTTCGAGAAAAAAACCTTTTATCAAATGGCACACAGACACAGAAGACCCAGCAAAGGCCAATTGATATATACATTACAGATGAAATACTCAATTGTTTAGTTATCCGTAATATAATAATGCAGTAATCTGACGTAAATCCTGATAGTGGCTCAAAGGTGGACTTGAACATAGACCGCATGTGGGCCCACTCACGGTTTTGATAGACATACTGTATGGTGTAAAGAGGAAGGAGAAACATTTGGCGTGTAAGCATAGACTGTACAAATACTAGAAGAAACGTCATCATTGTGGACAGCCGTTTTGAATAGATTTGGGGATTGTTTTTTTTCCTTTTTTTTGATACCGCTGCTAAACCAATACTTTTAAAACAGTGCCAGTGCCTAAACAGGGCCTGAACCGATACTCAATAAAAAAAGTAGAAAACAAATAAAGACGAGCACAGACCGACAGTCGGCGACATTTAAGAACTGCTTGTTTATTTCTACGGCCGTATGGTCAAAATTAAATTATCTTGTTAATAATCTAATAACAATACCTTTTTTCACCAGTAAATTACTGCTAAACGACGAAAGACAACCACAAGTTGGGCAAAGGTTATTTTACAATTACTTTGAATGCACCACGTGGCTTAGACTACCAGTTTCAACTGAACACAGCGTCTTTGTGGTTTTCCCGACAGCAGCAGCTCTTAAGTCCCCACTGAGCGTGTAGGAGTCTCGCGTGAGAAGACAGGCGCGATTCAAAGCCCGGAAATGTAAAAGTGTTTACCTTTTCTCAGTTGAAATTTGGTATAAACTTCAGGATTGTAAAGTGAACACCTCGTTTTGGTTAAAATGGCTTGGATATTCCATTTCCTTGGACTGTTGGAGAGGTAGGATAAAAACATTTTTGGGAATATATCACCACTGCACAAGGAAAAAGGTATGAACGTACTTTTGACTCTAGGCGCTAGCCGCTCGGTCTATTTCTGTATTTCTTTTTATTTTCTTTAACTTTATTACAGTTGTATAACTGCTAGAAGTCATCTTATGCTTTGTGTGTGGGCTTAATTGAAACACGAGAGGCTAAGCTTTCACTAGATGTGTCGCATGGCCGTAGATTTTGAAGATTTAATGCTTTAATGTTATAAAAACATTTATGAGTGGAGGACGTTTACAGTACAGTGCACGTTAAATCATTGTTGCAGAGAACATGACAAAAAAAGTGTAATTTAGAAGCAAAGACGCATTTGAGATGCAAGTGGTTTTATTGACATCACTGAGAATCAGACTTGGATTGTAGAATTTGGAACTGATTATTATTGAGATGCAGGCACTTGCTTGATGCAAATTACTGCTGTAATTCTTCAAAATAAAGAGTTTTACAGAAAATGCTACCAACTGTGCCAAAATAACTGCTGCAGTAATAGTACAGCAAATGCAAAGTTTTGAGTCATCAAGACTTCACATACTGGATGAATGCAAAATTACAAAATGATGTGCGTTTCTGATACTGACATTTTTTCCAGGGAGACTGATTTAAAGTAGAATTTTGGCTTTTTATAAAAGGTCCCATGGCATGAAAATTTCACTCTGAGGTATTTTAACATTAATGTGTTCCCCAGCCTGCCTTTGGTCCCCCAGTGGTTAGAAATGGCGAGCCCTGGGGGTCCTGCTCTGCCTTTTGAGAATATAAAAGCTCAGATGGGCGATCTGGAATGGTTATTTCTCCTTTCTCTGCTTTGCCCGCCCAGAGAATTTGGCCCACCCATGAAAGAGACTTGAGATATGTTATTAGGGGACCACCAAGGTGTATATAAAAGCATCCAAAGAGCCACATGTCATGGGACCTTTCAGAACCTTATATGGTGTACATCAGTAGTGCGACTTTTGCCTTCTTGTCTCTTCAACTTTCATACATGCCCCTCTTTCATTTCCTTTGCTTATTTCTTTTGATTCATTTTTTTTTATATCTCTTGGGATTTTCATAAACATTTTTGAAAATGAAATTCTTTGCAGAAAACAAGTATTGTTCAGAACATTGAGCAAATCTTAAAAATGAGGGCAAAGATGGTCAGGGTTGCTTTCTTTGACAGGCAGGTGCCACCAAACAGCGTGGGCTGTTATTAACTTTCGTCTGTTATGCAGACACTGTGACAGGGTGCCATTGCAGCTGACTGCAGGAAGCACAAACACTTAAATACATGCACCCGTGCGACTGTCACTTGGAATGAGCGTGCATAATGAAATGCTTCACTTCAGAGACCAGAAAACCCTCAGATCATTATAATAAAATACACACACACACACACAAACAACCATGATTATATAAGAAATGTATGTGTACACACACATACAGGATGTTTAATTAGACGCACACCTTTTTGAAAAATTGCTTGGCAATATTATACATGCGTATTGATGTGAACATAATTCCCGATTTAAATTTGATTCCTAACAGGCTTTTGAAATGGCAACCCAAAAGAAAGCGATTGATTTGCCCGTCTGTATGCATGGGTTCTCTATAGGTGATGAGACACTTCATTACAACTACAATTTAATCACATTGCTATTTGTTTTGTTACAGATCATTAGTTTTTTTACCTTTGTATTGGTTTTACTAAGCCCAGAAGTGGTCTTCATAGGAGAGTTGTAGCAAAAAGGTGATACCTATGGACAGTAGATGGGTGTACCTGGCTCCCAACATTATAACATTGTAGCTATAACAGAAAACACGGAAAAGCATAAAATGTGACCTTTAAGTATGAAGATTCCGACGACACGTGGTTAGCTAGGCACATTGACTGGAAGCAGAGGGAAATGGCTGGCTTGGCTCTGGCCAAAGGTTAACAAAAAAAAAAGTTAGATTATTTCGTACACACAGAAACTTTATATTATGACAAGTTGTGCCACAAATAATTCATTGTATAGGAGACGCAGAAGTTTTTACAGTTACCATTCTGGAGTAAGGATGAAAGTGCATAATAACATTTTTAGTTTATTTACAAAAAAATAAAGTATTGCTTTTAAGGTAGTTAGTTGATGTACAAAATGGCTGCTAACACATTATTTTCTGGAAATGGCATAGACATCAATTACGTATCTCAATTCACCATCGGCCGACATGAGAGTCATTATCTAGACTACATTGTGTATGTAAACTGAAAATCCTAAATGCTTAGTGGCTGAGAGAGAGAGAGAGGGAGAGAGGGAGGAAGGGTGACAGGAGATAACTGATGCCTTTCTCATGTTTACCAAGAAAAGGTCACAGACCCACTGTCAGTCATACACAGGTGTGGTATTGAGCTACAACTAAATCAATATTCAAACAAGTAGGCATAATAATAATGACACTAATGACATTAGTGGCAATAACAATCCAGCATTGTTTGTATGTGTGTCCCTGCATGTTGTGGTGATAGTAATTAAAAGGTTTTTGATTTACTGCTGTTTTATCGAGTTTTTTTTTTTACAGGTGAAAGCTTACTTGGTCAATAACACACGTGAGCCACCGAATGGATGTTATTACTCAGGTACAACAATAGATACTGAGACAGTATCGCCTGGCCTATCATTAATGAATGGAACGAGGAAAGACAAGACCAATCAAAGAGGGTTTGCAGGAAAATATGTGTAAATACATGTGGTCTTTTATTAGCTGACAACTATGCCAAACGCTAGCTGAGCTGAGCTCACACAGTCTGTGAGTTATGGATTTACGACGCGTGATATGTTTCGGTTTGCTTTGTTTTCTTTCCCTCCTTTTATCCCCTGGACCTTTTTGGATTTTTGCTTTAGGGACTTTGTTTTGCATTTGTTGGGTCCTGTGTTTCTGTGGACTTTCATTTTTTTTGTGACAATAAAGCCTTGGAAGTTTTTCTCCGGCCAGCCCTCTGCTTTTGGGTCCTTATTCCATTACAACGTAACATATTTTTTCCCGGTAAATGAAAGATGTGTCACAAACATCCTCTCATGCTATTCCTGGAAAATGAGGTGTTTAAATGTCTAAATGAGTTAAGAATTACATGATATGATGAGCATAGCATACGTTATAAGTTCCAGTTGACATACTTTGGATTGTACTGTAGCCTGCTAAACCATTACCAATGAAAGCTTAGTTGTGCTTCCCCTTGGTGCGACTCCGAATGCCGTCGTTTACCAGCAAAAGAAACCAGGGACACACCTCTAATCTGTCCTGTCATACAGAGGCAAAGCCTCAACCTGCCTAGCTGATATTAAATTAGACACACACTTTGTGGACTCATATCTGCACAGAAAAGGGCATCAGTGGAACTGTGCTGATTTGTCGATGACGTCTTAGATGTCAGAGTCTTTAGCAGGCTAACCTTTTAGAAAGCACTGTTATTGATAGCGACACTCAATAGCACAACAGCGACATCTGTTACAATTCAGACACATGCTAGCTAACATTCCTAGGAATCAATATGTGAGTGTTAGTACATTTGTGATGAAATAGTTGTGCAGCCCAGTTTTAGATTTGATCTCATGTCAGTAGTTATGCATATGTGTACAGTAGATATGTCTGTCTCTGTCTGTCATCTTTAATAATGTTCCTCCATCTTGAAGTCAGACTTATGTGACTGTGAGACATAAATCATGAATTAGGGCTGAAGAACAGCACTTGTCCTTGTTTTTCTTTTGTTTTTCAACATGGCTTTTATGTTCCAAAAAGAGAACATTGCATTCATAAGTAACACCACAGTCTGTCACAATTACAGAAGATCTTGAGTGATCTTGTGCTTGCAGAAGTGGATAATTACACCAGAGTGTGTAGCAGTTAGATTTTAGTGTCTAGGTGATAATTATTTATTCTGCTTGTTACCTATTGAAGCAGCTTGTTGTTGTAGGCCACTGACCTTTCTCTTGACAGTGTCTGCCTGTTAAAAGTAATGTTTGCATTGTGAAATGTAGTTGCTGATTTTGTTGAACAACTAATATGTTGTGAAACTTTTTTTTTTTATGGACTAAATTAATTTCTTACTAATTGTTTGTGTACGTGTTAAGTTTGTAAGTCGTCACTCAAGTGACACAAATGATTAGCACTCATAAAAAAAGGTAGTGGAGGAAATATTACAATATTTCCCCTCTGAGATGTGGTAAAGTAACATTACATGTAGAGGGCTACGCAGTGTAGTTTTTTTCTATTGTAATCGCAATATCAACTGCAACATGTTGTGAAAGACACTCATAGATTTTGTGTTTTATTGAAAAATTGAAGAAAAAAAAATGGTGGTTCCCTTTTATATTCATTTCTATGGAGCCCCAGAGGTGACATGGAGGGGAAATAAAAAAAACAAGGAAAAAGTTTTTTTGATCTAAAAAACATGAACTGCGGACAAAAACTTTTGCGAGATATTGACTTTTTTTTTCGAGATCCTGACTTTGTTTTGCAAGACATCAAGTTTGATTTGCAAGATCTAGCAAATCCAACTAACAATAAGGCTAACCTACATCCAACGTTTATTTTGATAAGCATCACTAATTAATTCATGCCAAAGTGAAGTGTTACAATGGAAATTGTTGTTAACTGTTGATGGTAATGACTGCATCTCCTTGGTTGTCTAAATACATTTGTTTATTATGATACACATGTAAACGATCAAGAACAATAAAAACACAATGTTTATTGTTGAATGTTTTATACAATGAAACGGCGAGTTCATGAGTTTGCTACATAGCTAGCTAGCTATACCATGGATGTATTAAGAGAACAAACTAGCTATAGTTGTTAGAGACACAAGAAAGAAGCTCATGAACAAGCATGTTGCTACAACAACACAAACTAGCGCTAATGACAACAGTCAGCAAAAATGTTCATTTTAACATTTCTGTTTGGCATAGTAACGCTTATCAAAATAAACGATGGATGTATTTAGACAACCAAAGAGATGTAATCATGTCGCGCTACAAGCTAGCTAGCTAGGTTAGCCTTATTGTTTGTTGGATTCGCGAGATCTCATAAATAAAACTATCTGGCAAAAAAAGTCAGGATCTCGCAAAACAATGTCAATATCTTGCAAAAGTGTTTATCCCCAGTACATTTGTTTTTCCTGATTAGTTTTTACTCCCCCCCCCCCCCCCCCCCCTCCATGTCAACTCCGTGACTCCGTACAATTCAATTGTACAATTTGATGATCTTTCAATTGTTGTAAATTATCAGACTACTGAAAGCAGCAGAAACTGACCACATTTTAATATCTGTTTAGCGCAATTAATATCGCGTTATCACATATTCCTCATATTGTGGAAGTATATTACTTGAGCAAACTACTTAGTTACATTCCTGCTGCAAACAGGATCTGCTCTTTTAAAAAAAAAAATATATATATACATATTTAATGCCGATTTGAAGCTGGTATACTGTTTGCGTGTATGTATGTATGTATGTATGTGTATGTATATCTATATATATATATCGATATATATATATATATATCTCTAAGTTAACGGTAGACTACAGAGAAAGTGAGACATTTTTATGTCCGTTTCGGAGCATGAACAAAATTTGGAAAAGGAATTCTTTAAACCAGAAATGATGAGACTTTACAACAAAGATTGACCTTTTTTAGCACAGCATTTTGTACATTAAAGTCACAAGTGCAATTACCCATTCTTGAGGAATGAGCCCTTTGAATTTCCCCCATAACTGCTGTTATGTTATTTTTCAGATGTTTTACCTTTTGAGTTAGTTTATTTCTATGTGTGGGATTATTTATGTGAGTTTGAGTTTTTTAGCCTGCATGATGTCTTTAATAATACATGAATATGGGAAGCATGAATATGTAGTGTGTGCATTTTGTTTCAAGTGTCACTGTGAGAATTTATTTGTCTGAACAATTGCAAACCTACAGTATTGCAGCTCTTGTCTTTGTTCTAGTTTTTGTTTGTTTGTGTGTTTATGTGTGGGTTAATAGGAATAACAGCTCTCCATGGTGATGTAATATTGATGGGACATAAACATGACATCCTCAGACTACAGTGCCCTGAGGTGCAATAAGACATGAGACGGCTCTCACATTACAACTCACTATCAACAGCAGCAGTCATTTAGCACATGCCTGCAGCAGCTGACACACACCGCATATGTACATACAGGGATATGGTTTTTCAAAACGTAGAGTATGACTATGGTGTCCATCACAGCCAAGAAAAAGAAATTTTGAGTTACAAGCAAACAATCTGATGTTTGTAGAGGTGTGTATGGTTATACTGAAGCAGACTGGTGTTGTTTTCATTCATTTGATAAAGGTAAACAATTTGGAAGTTCATAATGCCAGTACATTGAGGCACTGGCTGAACATTGATTCACGCACACTGCGTCGGTCGTCATTTGTCAGGCAAAAATGCAGGTCTTTCTGTTTGGAATGATTGCGGCATAACGTTAAGTCCGAATCAACTTTTGGAGAAAAGCAACCAAACATCAAGCTGCCGTGGACAATCATGTAACTTTAACCCGCTATCAGACTAAAACTTAAAAAACTAGACACATGCCCTGAACCGCCCAGGATTTTGTGTTAAAACAGGTGACTGTGTCCTGCATTAACAAAGCAGTTGCTTCATCTCTCGCTTTTTCGCCTCTTATTTTCTCTCTTTCTCCAAAGCTGCCTTACAGCGGTCAAAAATGTCGGTTTCCCCCGCCACTGCCACCAAAGCCTAGAATATTAACTGTTGAAAAGCACCAAAGCTTTGACGCTCAAAAAAGTTCTATTCAGTACAGCCCTTGCATACATATAAAAAAAACACATTCCGTCTCTGTTTAACTAATTACCATGAAAAGAGGTCGGGTACAGGTATGTAGGCAAGAAATGCATATCTCTGAATCTCGAGTGGTGGGCCAGTGAAAGAGTGATGCCGTGTGCATGCAATGCTCGTGGATATTCACGTTTGTGTACATACATTTGTATATACTGTATGTCTGAGTATAAAATGGTATATTATAGTACAATTTGCCATAATTAGTAGGTAGTGTATTGGAGAACATGGAACCCAACAACACGCTACAGCAGATCTCCTACCTGCTCCGTTTTCCCCGTTTTTGATGAGTGGTGATTTCCTTTTTTTAAATTTCTCTTTAATTTATTTTATTAGGAGGCAGCTGCACACCGTAGTTTAACCCTTTGCTTGGTACTGGAGTGTATTGTACTAAAATACATCATAAAAAAGTAGAACACATACAGTACATATTCATGATTGGTTGTTCTCACATAATTATTCCACACTCAACTCCAAGTCTTCATTAGCTAGGGGTGAAATATTGTGGAATAACTGAGAGCAGCAAAGGCCGTCTCTGATCTTCTTTTTCCCTATACCTTTGTGTGTTGGCAAATTCTCTCAGCCTAAGGGCCCGAGAGACCCCGGGGACCCATTTGAAACAAAGGCAGTCAATTATTACCATTTTACATTTGAGTCGTTTTGGTGTGGAGTTCTTAAAGGTCACATATTATGCTTTTCCACGTATTCAGTCATATCTACAATATTATGTTGGATTTTCATATTAAACTTGTCCAAACTTCAAAAATTGAGGTGAACGTGTTTTAGACATGTCCCTGTGAGCAAAAACGTTAAGATTTCCAGCTATTCTGAACATTCCGGTTACAGTTTTTATCTACTCTTGGCTAAGTGTTAAGCAGTGTTTTTTGTTTTTTTAAGCTACTGTGGTGTTAACATATTTCATGTAACTACATGCTAACTGCAGTAAACAGTGTCACCTTGGCACCCAATTCCAGATCACATTAATCCTGGAACTCTGGAATTTGGTTTAAAAGTCTTAATTTGCCTTTTGTTTTTTTTCAGTAGAAGTTGCTGCTATATTCTATTCTAAGGTATTTTACTAGTGTCCCCTGCTAACTAAAGTAGCTACAAGGCTTATTGCAGCAAACAAGATCATCTTGGCTGCAAACGTTGTAATATTCTCCCCGATTGCGGAGATGCATTACTGCCAAAGCATGTCCGATTGGGTAGTGTTTGGTTCATAGAGGAGAGATGGATATTTAGAAAGGATGTTCGGGTTTGGGTCGGGCAGTCAACTCAGCGCCGGGTTAGGGTAAGGGCCCTTTTTGCTAGGTCTATGCTCATTTAATTTAATTTGGCTATAGGATTGGGCCTCTTGTGCATGCCTGTGTTAACGTGTTCTTGTTGCCCAGTGTGCGCTGATGCGCTCATCTCTTGACATTTCCGAAGGCCTTTCTACAGTTGCTTAATAAAAGCGGGCTTTCCACACAAAACAAACTTACATGTCTCATTAGTATGAGAAAAAAATTAGATTTTAAATGTGTTGTGCTCAGACGGGCTCGGACATACATATCTAATGACATTAATACAAATTTTTCACCTGGGGTGCCCAAACTTTCGAGCCCCACTGTACCACCACCATGCTTCACTGATGAGGGGGTATGCCTTGGATCATGAGTAGTTCCTTTCCTTCTCCATACTCTTCTCTTCCAATCCGTCTGGTACAAGTTGATCTTGGTCTCATCTGTCCATAGGATGTTGTTCCAAACTTTGAAGGCTTTTTTAGATGTTCTTTGGCAAACTCTAATCTGGCCTTCCTGTTTTTGAGGCTCACCAAGGATTTGCATCCTTTGGTGAACCCTCTGTATTTCCTCTGGTGTAGTCTTCTCTTGATTGTTGACTTTGACACACATGCACCTACCTACTGGAGAGTGTTCTTAATCTGGCCAACTGTTGTGAATGGGGTTTCTTCATTACGGAAAGAATTCTTTGGACATCCACCACAGATGTTTTCCGTGGTCTTCCGGGTCTTTTGGTGTTGCTGAGCTCACCAGTTAATTTGGACACACCTAAGGTTTTTGCTATCTCTCTGATGGGTTTTTTTTAATTTTTCATCATAATGATGGCTTGCTTTAATGATAGTGACAGCTCTTTGGATCTCATATTAAGAGTTGACAGTAAATGCAAAGAGCACACTTGAAATGAGCTCTAGACCTTTTATCAGCTTCTTGTAAATGGGATAATGAGGGAATAACACACACCTGGCCATGGAACAGCTGAGCAGCCAATTGTCCCATTACGTTTGGTACCTTTAAAAAGTGCAAGGCACATATACAAACTGTTGTAATTCCTACACCATTCACCTGAGTTGGATGGAAACATGCTCAAATTAAAGCACATATTGTTTGTTTCATTTCAAGTCCATTGTGGTGTTGTATAGAGCCAAAAAGATAAGAATTATGTTGATGTCCCAATATTTATGGACCAGATTGTTTATACATTGTATGTTTTAAATGCAACTTTCAGGTAAAGTGTAACATGTGAAATGAAGTTAAACATACTCAACATACAGAAATTGTGTAAACACACCATCACAGTTTATAAACCTACATAACATGCTTTGCGGGATGAAAGATGATGCCAGATGTCATATTAAAAACAAAAACTACACAGATGTTCCAAGAGGACTAAGAATAAAAAAATCACTTAATTGAAAACCAACTCTACATAATTTGATTCATGCCTTCTTTTTTCATGCCGTAGGTATTCTCTAAGTCTTTTTAATCAATTTGTCTCTTCATTTTTACTGATACCCTGTGATGTTTTTGTTATTAGTTGGAGGCTGATATCCATCTGTTATTGAAGTCTGGGGCTGTTACTGGTGTAGAGGAGGCATGTAACAAATGCAAAACAATGCTTTGTCTACAGTTGAATAAACAGAAGCAGCTACTGTGACATTAAGTTCTCTTCCCAAAATCTGCTTCCGTCAGTCTAAATAACCGTTTTAGTCTTATTTTATCTTATTTTTTAGTCTTTCCTACTCACTGATTAAGTTCCTATTATTTTCTCTGAACAACAAAACCATTTGTGTCTCTTGTGTTAATGAAGTCTGTCTCCCTTTAGCTTAGTGTTAAAACACAGCATTGTTCTGGGGTCACTGTTGGTGTAGGCTTTCTCCACTGCGCAGTGAATGAAACTCATCTGAACCTGCCACTGAATTAGACCTGCAAGAACTTTTTTTCTCAACACAACCTCGGTTGGGTATTAAAATCATAACTATTTTCCCTTTTTTTGCATTTGCACTTGCATTTGTTTTCATGCACAAAATTGAATATATGTAACAAAATATATAAACATGAAAACATTTCTTTTTGCTTTTCCACCTCTATTCTCTCGGCCCCTTTCTTTTTGCTCTCTCTCTCTTTCTTTCTCTCTCTCTCTCTCTCGCTCTGTGAACTATCCTTTATTACACAAAGAAGGTTCAAAACCACATTAGATGCCTGAATGAAAGCCGCTGTATTGCGGGATCCTGTGGTTTTTCCTCAATTACTGTTGTTAGCATGCTAATTTAAATTAAGTGCTTGTGTGGATTTGTCCTGTGGGTTTGAATCCATTTGTCTCCAGTATATGTGTGTATGCATGTGTAAGCCACTGTAATGGTAGTTCAGGGTTATTTATTCTGTGTCCTTGTCAAAGTAGAAACATGTTCTGCTTAATTAGCTGCTACACGTGGTTAGCAGTGCCTCACTGTATGTGGATGACTGTGTGCACATGAAATGATTAATATCCTACTGTTCCTAAAAGGTCTTCACAGGTACAACCTTTAACTTAAATAACATAAACTCTACACTGTTGCATACTGTCAAGTCTGATGCTTTAGGTGTCAACTGCTCTGCAGGAGTTTTTAGTCTTTTTAGTCAAGACATTTTGTTTTCTATGAGGGCATCATTAACCAATATCTTCCTAAATTTGCTCTCAAATAGTTTGTAAACAAAAAAAGAGTCTACGTCTGATTCATGACTTGTTCTTAAACAGCATATCGGATCGGTGCATAAACTAGAGTACTTTCCGATACCAGGCTTTTAAGCTGTATTGGAGGCGATACGTCTCTAAATACATTAGCGGGTCCCAGCCGCTGAGACCGCTTCACAAGAAGGAGAGTGGGTCATGCCATCTCTGCAGATGGAGCCGACCCAGCACCGGGTACTCGGGTCACAACGGATGGTGGCTAGCTAGCAGCTACTTAAAGAAAACGGTAACAGCTAGACCCAGCACCGGAGGTCTGATCCCCATCATTGGTCATGATCTGCTGTCCAATATCTGCCCACAGCCCTCTTCTGCTTTTTTCGGGCATTGAGAAAAAGAGGAGGGACCCAGCCAACTGCAGAACCACTGAAGCAGCAGAGTAAACCCAGAGATGGCTGTGGCTCAAGAGAGGAGCACCAAGGGGGACTGAACAGTGGGCCATCTGGCCACAAGCTGGGTCTGGTAAGCCTCAGCTGGGTCGCTTGGAGAAGAGTTTTGGATGTGACAAGACTTGAAATACCAAATGATTCCAGGACGATCTCTGATAACCAGACCCAGACAGAATCTGCAGATGTTTTATTTTTTTTATTTTTATTCCAGTTTTAAGTGGTATTCCTGATTGAAAAACTTTACGGAATTTACGATGTACTATATGTACGGACTGTGTGTTCACTTGGGTTGGAGAAGTGTTAACATTCAGAGTTTTATTTTTATTTTTTTAATTCATTTGAAATGGGCAAGAATTTCAGCAGAATTCTACGGCCACATGTTTTGCATTGCCCTTCTGACGATGTGTTCAGAAACATCAGTACATTCATTTGCACTCTGTCTAGATGATTTACATTTTTGTAAATTAGAAGAGCTTCTCCTACAGCACGCACTAAACTTAAAAAAAAAGTATTTCAAGAGGTACAATACAGGGCCGGGCAGTGATAGATTTACTCAACAAACGTTTTTAAACAAAAAAAATTACAATGCTACATTTCAAAAGTTTAGAATCCATCACCTAATTAATTATTTATGATAGTATTATTTTAGTAATTATGCATGACATTTTTAAATTAGAATTTCTTTTTACAAAAATTTCACATACGCCCTGCAACACTCCAAAGTACCCCTATTTGAGAAACACTCCTGTAAAGAATAGCAACTCTTATGTTTTTTATTTATATATATAAAAAGTTATAGGGCCTTTTTACTCTTTGCATCTCCTTGCCTTTCTTTTGGACACCTCATATTGAATGAAATATTAAAAGACAAAGAAAAAAAGGAATATGTCTTCCTCTTTCATTATTTGCTTCCAGGATTATCTGATTTCAAGGGGACTGCATGGTGATATCAAGACGATGTTTGGATTGTTGAACTTTCTCTCCTCCCTGTGTGCTGGACTAAAAATGGGTGCCACCACAGTATAATCCAATAGAGAAGACAGGCGTGCAGGCCCAACTACACACACCTCTGACTCTGTGACTTAAAATGTATATGGAAAAATCATAAAGAGATGAGGCAGAGAAGGGGAGAATCACAAAGCTTTACTAAGGGTAGGAAAAATAGAGAGTGAGTATGAAAGGAATATAGGAATATTTAGAGGGAAAGGAATTAAGGTGGGACTTTTTCAAAAAGTCAAATTTGATTAAATTTGAACTAGGGTTGCAGAACCCGCGCATATTCAAGGTGGAAACTTTACATGGGAATGGACTGTAATTAACGGGAAATACTACATAATGGAAAACATAAGGGTTATATACTCTGTGTGTGTGTGTGTGTGTGTGTGTGTGTGTAAAGTCTAGAGATTATGGTGCAACATAGGTATCACACCAATCATATTTCAGAGGGGGACTGATCCACCCTTCTAGCTCCGCCCCTGGGGCATACAGTAGATAAAGATGGTATTTTCAGAGCGGTTTCTGCTGGACCACAGGGCAAATTACTAGAAACTGTTTGCTTATAGACAGACATTTTTATATCATACAGGTAGCCTAATTAAGTTAAAATATTCTTTAAAGTCCACAATACTAGACCACATACGTTGTTTTTGTTGTTGTTGTTTTCACACAAAAAAAACACGTTCAGCAACCGCTTTGCTTGGGAGTCAATACTCTATGCTTTTTTCAGGTATTGATGTCTAAAATTTAGTACTTTAATTTCATGAGTTTGTTTAATTGAAATAAATATGCTGCGTTAGTCATCTTATAATGACTGACAGTTGTGTAGTTGGCAACTAATTATATTTACCACCCTTTATCTACCCAAACACACACATTCTCAAAAGTCCCTGGCCTTGTCATTACCAAAAGTATCCATAGGTCACTGTACATTATAGCTTACATGTCTATATGTAGATATCTCTGTGTATGAATATGTTATTTTGTTACTGAGTACCATTATGGAATAGGCATTGTTGATAGTGATGGTCTTCTCTCAATCGCTCAAACCAATTTTAGTGTCACAGATGTTTCTTCTTTTCGTTTTATACCTTGCTTGCTTTCCTGTCACCAATGTTGTCTTGGGCCCAAATCCTTCAAACACTCTCTCTCTGCCTCTGTCCTCCCCTCTTACCATTCTAACTATTGTTATTTGTGTGTGTGTGTGCGAGTGTGTGTGTGAGAGACTTACTGGTGTATATGCATCATTCCAACCTATGCGCCACTTGTTCCAGTGTGTTGTGTGTATTATGCCTGCAGTGATGTGTGACTAATTTAAAAGCTTGTAGTACATCTCCCCTGTTACAGAGAGGCCAGAAAGCAGATCAGAAAACACAAACATGCAGTCAAGCAAACACACACACACACACACACTCACACATGCACACAGGAACATGCTAGACTGGAATGGACATACACAAGGTTGGAAGTTGCACGCCTCACATACACTTTCTCACATATGGAAAATAAGTGTGTCAGGACTGTAATGAAATGCTGCTGAGGAGCAGGATTTACTGGCAGAAATACACATTTACTGTGTGTGTGTGTGTGTGTGTGTGTGGCAGAGAAAGAGGCACGGTTCAAAAGGGAGGGAAGAAGGAGAACAAGTTAACAGTAGCAGTTGTCATCACTAGGACAACCATGGTAATATAGGGAGTTTGTCAAATTATTTCACAAACAAGTCATTCCTGCAGACACGCTCTCACACACAAGCCCATGCATGTGGTGTTAAACAATTGGTAGACATTTTTAGTGCTGCATTTGTCAGGGTAATGAGTTGCTGGGAGAGGAAGAGACAAGTCCTCTATGACACAATGTTTACCGTACTATTACCATTTACTCACTGTGCAGTTAAGTGGGAGAGTGTGTTCAGCTGTTTCACTGGCTTAACAGAGCCTCAGAGGCAAATTTAACTCACTAATACAGATGTATAACAACAATGCAGCACCAATATTTGGCTGCTTATATTTAAAGACGGTGTCACAGAACACTTTGATATGGCTCATATAGTCTACATTAGGGTTGCAACAACAAATCGATAAAATTTGATTATTAAAAGAGTTGGCAAGCAATTTTATTACGATTTGTTGTGTTGAATTGAGTTCAACACGGAGCAGAAAAGAGCAGAGCAGTGGTAGAGGAAAAACGATCGGAGAGACCTGCAGCGTTCTGAAACGCGTGGCAGAGACCGAGAAATCAGTATGGCCTAAGTCATCCAAGGTGCGGGAGCATTTCACACTAAACAAATCCAAAAAGTGTGTTAAACATGAGATACACAAAAGCAACATAGCATGGCACGGGAGCCACAG
This sequence comes from Etheostoma cragini, assembly GCF_013103735.1. Lineage (NCBI taxonomy): Eukaryota > Metazoa > Chordata > Actinopteri > Perciformes > Percidae > Etheostoma > Etheostoma cragini. The sequence continues at coordinate 22,184,752 of NC_048411.1, forward strand.
GGTGATGAGTCAGCACCTAAAGTGATAACATGTTGGACTCCTTGATGAGGAGGAAGGGAGTTCAACAGCAGGGTAATTCCCTACAAAATCCTACTTTATTTCCGTTTGGAAGTAAGGAATGTAACGTCCCTCCAGTAGCTCTTCTGCTGCTTGTGTGTACTCGTTCTCCAGCTTGACAAGCATGATAAGTTAGCGTTATCATGATAATAACAGTAGTAGCCTAGCCTAAAGCAAGGGAGGTATAGTTTTATACCATTTTTAGGTCCACTGATTTTTCAATCTTACTGTCTCTTTTGTATATATTCTGTGCTTTGTCCCATATCAGTTATTGTTGATAAATATATTTGTGTGTGTTGTACTTTCATTCATACTTTCATTTCATTTTAAAGTTCATTTACAGCACTTGGTCATCTTAAGCTGTGTTTAAATGTGCTGTATAAATGAATTTAACTTGCAGTTACTACAGTGATTGTAATAATTTAATGAATATGCTTCAAGTTTGTGTGTGTGTCTGTGTGTGTCTGTGTGTGTGTGTGTCTTGTCTGTATCTGCTCTTTGGGTTACTTGCCTTTTACACAACTAGTAACTCAAACATAGGACGCGTGTTCCAGCTCAAATGTTCCCAGGTGCTTATTTTGCAGTTTCAGAAAACAATCCCACCACAGACCTGGAGAAGGGTACATGCTTGGCCATAATGTTGCATGTGCACAACGCACATAGTCTATACTTTGCATCTCTAATCTACACAGACGCAGCAGTCCCCATTTTTGCAAACCATACATAATTCCAATGTATGGTTATGGGAAATCATTGTGGTGTCCATGAAGATGTGATGTGAAATAGTTGCAGCATTCTTTGTGGCTTGTTGTGTTTTACCCAACGTTTCCATGAATCATGGATGTGTTGACATGAATGAAGAAATATTGATGTTGTATGATGTTGAACTGCATGTGCTGATGCCACTTAACACAAATGCCCCAGCTACAGCCCGGTAGAGGAGAGCTGACAGAAGAGCTGCATCGTCTGTAGTGAGGTAAGCAAAGTAATCTCGCTCTGATGTTAAAATACATTGCAGAAATATCATATGAATATCATTCATAACCTCGTTAAAATGAACCCAAAATATCGGAAAGTAGGCCTTTGTCTTTGTGACAGAAAATGAAAAGTTGAAAACCGGGAGTGGTAATGCGCAATGTGCTCCTGGTGGAGCGGTAGGATGGAGTGGGGGGAGGAGGAAGGGGCAAAGGAGCTGCCACGGCGTGTGGTGGGTCTGGATCCTCTGCACCTTGGTGGATGCACTGCTCCCGAGGCCAGGGTCTCCTTCCTGCAAAGCTGCGTTACATTGTTTTGATTTAAAGTATGCTGGTGTTACATTTACTTGTGTTTTGCGTTTGATACTTGAATTTCAGATTGTTAAAATAGGGCCCTGTATCTTAAATCAGTCTCGACAGCTGCAGGGTAATGTTAAAGACCTATGATGGGGCTCATGCCCATAATTGGAATATAGGGGGTTTGCCCTCAAGTCTAAGTTGTAAATTGTATGACAATGTCTTGTATAGGAGCTCGTAAGTTTTTTCTTCCTATTTGTGGATGTACAAAAGAAAGTGCTTCTGCTGTCATTAGTGCAATTTTCTATAAATAGTATAACTGTCGTTTCTGACAGTGTTTTAAAATCTCATCCACCCCCCTGCTCAAGTTTCTAGTCTAGTCTCAACTCCTCAAATCTTCATTGTATAGTAGGAACACAGTAAGCAGCAGTCAGTTTGGTGGTACTGTTTTTGTGTCAGTTATAGAGCCAGATGTCTTTTCAATATAAATGTATCAAAAATGACACTATTTACCAGTGCTGCAATCAAAACATCCAATTCAAATGTCATTTGTATTCACAGGTATTAAGATATCTTAAACATGTGGATCTCAGAATTGTAGCACCAGTAGATAATCACATTACTCCTGTTAACATCCATCAGCTACTGCATGTCCTTGTCTGTGTCCTGTGGCCATCAGTTGGAGACATCATGCAGGTCCATCATGCAGGTTAGAAATTGTTGCACTTACTCTGAGTGCTCTTAAAGCACATGAAGCTCTGCAGAACTTATGCAGGACACTTTTTTTGTAGTATGACTTTCTTATAATAGGAGTCAGTCTTACCTGAGAGAGATTAACTGCTGAGTTGGCGAGGAGGAATGCAAAGTTGGTTTTTGAAAAATAATATACTGAAGCTATTTTCATCACATCTGCACATTATTAGGCACAACACATCTTGTAATAAGTGATACTCATAGAAAATAGATGCTGCTGCCATTGTTTGTTCCTGAGGCACAGGCTGAATTTAATATTTGCCAGACCTTGTGATTATCTCAAAACACACTCTTCACCAAACTTTTGTAAGGAAACAAACTTGAACAAAAACACAAGTTTTAAATTTTGTTGATTACATTTCTCGAACATTACCAACATTTGGACAGTATTGTGCTAGGGATGTAATTACTGTAAAGTCATTGCTACAAATGGCCATTTGACTGTTTCACCCGTTGGCTCATGTTTGGGATTTTATGTTTTGTTGTCTCTTAAAGCTGAAATCATAAACTTTCAACACATTAAAACTAGAGCAACTACAACAGGCCATAGTTGTTTCACGTTGTTGGTGGTACCCAATGTAATTGTCAGTTAAGCAGCCTTTTCAACCGAACGGTCGTGGTTTTGAACTCGTCATGAACATTGTCAAAGGGTTACAGTTTGGTTACATTTAGGCACAAAAACTACTTGGTTAGGTTTAGTAAAAGATTGGGATTGGGACTAAAAGCATCTGCTACATTATTTAACTTCCAGTTCACACTTGACGCAGATTGTGTAAAAAAAACAAGCAAAAAAACTTGCCGTTAACCTTAATTCTTGACCAAACCCTGGTTTCCTGTGTGAAAGTCCTGTATTTGTTTGACCCTCTGACCACCCTACCTGCCCTCTTTACGGATAGATGCTAGGTCAGATTCGCCAAACGTGTTGACGTCCCAGGACATGCCTCGTGGCGCCTTATTTTCGGCCTGTTCTGCCTCTGATTGGCTTACCCTTATTCTTAACCTAACCAATTCCCACTCCTCATGCCTAAACCTAACTACGTAAACACTTCTAGCAGATCTGATCTAGCATTCATCCTCGTAACGTGGATGTTGTAACTCTGACCTTATTTCCTGCTTTGCTCCCGTAATAATTGCAGAGGGCCACTGTAGGTCAACGCCACAGTAAACTTTAATATTAGTCGTAATTGCTGCTTAAACAACCTATGGGAGCATTCTTTTTCCGGGGAAGACAGTCTCCATTTTAAATTGGCAGGTGCAACCCAACAAACATAATTTAGAGTAAGGATGCCCTCTGACCAGTTTTTAGTCCAAACTAAAATAGCGGTTAGCAGCAGATAGCAACAGCGGCTAGATCTATTGAAACATTCTTTTAAAATAGACTCCTCTACTTTGTGAATTATTAGAGAAGTATTATGTGTGTAGTACTCAGAGATAAGCTAATATTGGCTGAATACAGTTTATGTTGATGAAATAGGCATGTATTTATGTGAAAGGGTCACACATTAGTCTGTGCTTATTATTCCTCATTGATTTGTACTAAGATTGCTTGCAGTGAATGTAATATAATACAGTGGCATGAAGTCCCACTGTTTACAACTTCTACTCATTATATTCTCTATTCCCCCAGCTCTCATTCCTCAGTACTAATCTGACAAAGCATTACTTTGATTGTGTGTGTGTGTGTGTGTGTGTGTGTGTGTGTGTGTGTGTGTGTGTGTGTGTGTGTGTGTGTGTGTGTGTGTGTGAGAGAGAGAGAGAGACTGTGTGTGTTGTAGTTGTGGCTGTACTGTATAACTGTATTTGCGTTTTTTATGTGTGTGTGTGTCTGTAGAATAGCCCCTGTGGAATAGCAATCAGCAGAACAAAACAAGTGTTGAAAAAAGAAAAGGTGAATGAAATAGCTGAATAGCTGTTGAACACAAAGAGAGGGAGAAGGGGGGGTGGTGTTGACAGCTCTAATTAAAATCCCGCCCATTAGCTCAGTGTAAATGGGATGATTTATTTTCCCAGGGGACTGACTGACAATCAAATGATGCTGCTGGTATTAATATAAATGGGAAAACTGGTATCATCATGCTCGTGATGTCCAATTGGCTTGATGCAATTTGTTGTTCTTTTGAGACTACTAATTCCCACAACTCATCAACCAATCAGAGTCTCTTCATCACCAAACTCAATACAAGTGCTACCACCAAATCCAGATGCCCGTGGTGGAGCAGGTATACAGATTTAACATGAATATTTACTCTGGCATGCAGGGTGTGATTCTGGTCAGCAGGGCAATATTGCTGGCATTGAGGGCAATCCTGCCTGGTTGGCAAATCATTTTCCTAGAAATGGGATTTTATTTCTGGAATCTAAGGCTTGATTGCATGAAATAGTGTTTTGTGATCTGACCTGAGGCAACATTTCCCGTTTGGGTCTTAATCCAGTAATTATGTAAAATCATGAATTGAATAAACACAACCAAAACATGAGTTTAACTGAAGGAATTTTCTGAGCCAAGATCCACTGTCCCATCCCATTGTATCCACTTTTGATTATTTAACTTTATATTTATGTAGGAAATCTCTTACCCAAAGAAAGAAATGAACTTGTATTAATGAAATATATCATTTATCACCATACTTTATATAGCACCCCTTTTTTTTTTTTATCAACTCTTGCTTTGACTTTTCGGTGACCCTTGAAAGTTTCACTAGAGGGTAGATGCCATTTTATGGCTCATGAGTTACTGTCGAGGTAGAAACCATAGGACTAAATCGGTGTCCTAATACTGACTTGTCACAAGTCTAAAATATTTCCATGCCGTAGGCTGCTACTGATTAGATTAGATTACAATGATCCTTGATTGATTGAGTCATTAATTAATCAGGTAATAGGAGAACAGGAAAAACAAGGAAAAACACAACAATTACAAGCATCTACTTTGGCTCAGATGCTTTGGTCTAGGGTCGCTTCATAAGTGATCAAATTAAGGCTGTAACGGCCAATTTTGAAACAATTAAAAATGTAATAAGGACAACTGAGAATAAAGCTCAAATATGATTAAATAGAGGTCATTAACGCACCAATTTGCATTATTGCTTGCATTGAAATTGCATTAGTGTAAGTTAGTTGCAACGATCTCCTGCTTTGGCAATACACATGGCTTCACAGAGACGGTCTCTTTCATGGCTCTTGTGTTCTTGTATGTGCATGTTTGTGTATAAATGTTGTTTTCTTTAAATGTTTTTTATATATATATATATTTGATTGTGTGTGGACTTATACTTCACTAAACAGGACGTTCTTTTCTTTAGAGACTAGTGTGCTGACGTGAATATGTGGGTCTGCATGTTTATGCTAACCTATCTACGTGTGTGGACCACCTAAGATCACCCGAGTTGTTTAGATATATCCCCTATTCCTACAGTAGAGGACTTTACATTGATTTAACTGAAATGCCTTTCAAAGCTACTTTAATTTCACCCCTATGCAAATTGACACTCCTCTCTCCGTGTCTCTCTTTCTATCACTCATTTTCTCTGTCACCCTCACTCACCATGTCTCGGCATCTATCTGTCTTACTCACCCCACGGCCCAACTTTCCTCTTTGCCATTCCACCCTCTTCCCTCCTGCGCTCCCCCTTGTTTTCTAATCTCTCTCCTTTTCCCCAGTGTATCCTTAATACTCATCCACCTCTTTCTATTTTTAAAGCACGTCCCCCTTCTTCTCCGCTTTCCTCGCCTGCATATTCACTCCAAGCGATGGAGCTCAACAGTGAAGACCCACTTTATGAAAAGTTCTTTCTATTCTTTTACTCCATTAACATTTCAGAATATTCTTAAATTAAGACTTTTTGGCCCGTAACCAAGCCACTGAACTCTGAGATTGTGAACATAGAACATTTGATTTGACGCAAAAAATAAATGGAAAAGGCAGAGATGCCAGAATGTGTCATGTAGATCGTAGAGTCCAATGGCAGCAGAAACTCACCGTTCCTGGGTGCGCTAGACATTTCTGTAGAGACAAAGCGCATTTAGGTTCTGCTACACCGCAGGGAAAACAAATTCATCTCTCTCCAGCTAGCAAACAACAGAAAAATGCCTAAACGCTGCTGTGTATTGGGATGTTAGCGTTTCAGCCCTTGGTGGCATATTGTGGCGCCAATCAATTTCCCCTCCAATGGGGGTGGCTTTCAGAGTATGACTCGTTATGCTCTTTCTCTATGGTAAACGCGAGCTCCACCAATCAAAGACAGCACTGTTACACTCCAGGATTGTGGTTAGTTTAATTCTCTCCATGACATCGCAAATATAACATGTTTTTTGTTAAAGAGGGTTAATATCCTGCAGACATCTACAGAAGAATGTGAATGGGATTTTCACATCTCGATGTCATTTGGCCAGCTTGTCAGCCAAGTGTGCGCCCGATTGAATGTGTTAGGGTGTGACACCAAAGCAGTGAATCGTGGAAATGTCCCAGGGGAGAGTGGAGTTCTTTGCTCAGTTTAATTGTAGCATTTTAGATTTAACAACTGCCAGCAGCTTTATAAGAATCAAGGAATTTGCGTCCATTAAAAACTATTACTTTATGTGTATACGTTTATGTATTTTTTCTCTAAAAACGCTCTTTAAGAGCCACAAAGTTCACACACTGAGGATGTATGTGGTGCATGTGTGGATGGTTTGTGGTTGCTGTCAGGAAATGGATCCCTTTCTGTCAAGTCCATGGGGTGTGAATCTCTGAGCGTTAGCTATCATAGTGGTGATATCACTAAAGTGTGTGTGTGTGTGTGTGTCTGTGTGTGTCTGTGTGTGTGTCTGTGTGTGTCTGTGTGTGTGTCTGTGTCTCAGGCGGACTAAGAGACCTTGACAGCATCAACACAATTGCAAGTCCATAAAAGGCAGGCAATGTTTTAGCTTATGTACCTGGAAATTACTTCTGGCATATACCGCTTGTCAGCTTACACACACACTTGCCTGCACACACAAACACACACACTCTGAGGTTAAACATATACACACTAACACCGTCCTGGATACTTAAACAGATACACAGACGGATACATTGACCCATGAATGGCGACAGTGAAGTTAACAAAGTGATTCACACACAAACGTCCTCTTTGTTTCAGCATACACATACGCAAAGATATCCATAAAGCACACACACTTACACTGTGTGCACGCACACAAATCAAGCATCTCGTCTTTGTGTACTGTAAATCTGCGCACACACTCTCAGGTTCTGAGGTGCTGCCTTGGTGCATCTTTTACTGAGGAATCGTTAAATTTTTTTGATGGATTCAGCAGTAGGGGGTTGGACTGAGATAGTGTCTATTGATTTTATATTTGGCAGACAGCGCTCTGGCCACTTAGTCCTGCAATATACCTTACTCTCCCTCTCCCCTCTTCTCTCCCTCTCTCACACACATCAGTCTCTGTTTCTCTTCCCCGTATGCCTGTTTTACTCTTTTACTCGCTGTCCTTCTGTCACACACTTCATTCCTTTTACACCTTTCTCTCACTCAATTGGTGTCTTTCTTCTTTTTGTATCTAAAATCCTTTATGCTCTTTCTCCAACACACCCTTTGTTTGACAGCTGCTCTTTCTGTCTGCCTTTCTCTTATTTACTCCCCTCTTCTGTCCATCATCACTCATTTACGCTCTTCATTTAATTTCTCCAAATATTTTTCCTGTCTTTTATTTCTACCGTGTCACTTTCTTCATTTATTACATTCTATCCTCCAGCCCCGTTCACTTCACTTCCCTCTTAACCTTTTTCTCCTCTTTTCTGCTTCTTCACCTGTTTTACACCCCATCCATCCAGTCCCCCTCCCTCCCTGCCTGCCATTTTCTGCTGCCTCAACTTTTTATTACTTTTTTCCTCTATCCTTCCTCTCCTCTTCCTTCTCCATTCCTTCACACTATTTATCTTGCTTCCCACTTCCCTTTGTCCCTACCCTGCCACAGGAATATTACCACATGCTTTTTGCTCTTGCTTCTCTTTAAGCCCATTCATTCATTATTCTGTGCCTCTTTCATTTTATTTTCTCCTACCTTTCTTCCTCCATTCCTTTATACCTGTCCTATGTTCCATCCCTTTTTCTTTCTTTTCTTTTTTAAACTTTTCCCTTTCGGTCTTTCATCCTTGTCCTTGTTTTTGTCATAATCTTCCATTTTTTTGTCTCGCTATACTGTCTACTCAAAAGGAAAAATATTTTTTTACCAAGACACATTAGAAAAAATTTATTAGAGATTGTGTGGAGATAAATGTTGAAAATGTAGTGACAGTTAGACCAGGAGAGATAATATTAGCCTGAGCTGTTTTGTACCCAGCATGTAGCAGTCACACAAGGAACTGCAGCTTAAGGCACTTTCAGCATTTGATCCATTTAGCCATACATCCCTCTATTCATTTTTCCGCCGCTTATCCGTGTCGTGGTGGCAACAATCTAAGTAAGGAAGAATATACATTGCCTCATCACATCCTCCAGCTCTTTCTGTAAGTTCCTGAGACATTCCCAGATCATATGGGATATGTAAGGATAAAAGAGGCCGCTACTGAAGCCATGACTGGAAAGGAAGCTTTGGGACGGACACACATGGGATCCATCAGGCTCAGGTTGATGTGATGCATGAAGATTCCCCATTTACCAGGCTGAGCATAAGGGTAGGGTGACTTGCCAGGCTGGCAGGCGGGGGGGGGGGGGGGGG
>NC_048411.1:22193546-22219482 GCF_013103735.1 Etheostoma cragini
TTTTGCCTTGGTTGTTGTAATTTACGTGGCACCGGCATACATTATGCAGAACACAGTCTGCAATTCTGGTCAAAGACGGTGTTCGCATGGTTCCCATATTGTGTGTGTGTGTGTGTGTGTGTGTGTGTGTGTGTGTGTGTGAAGATTTTCTGAATGGGATGGTGTCCGTGCTTTAGTTTGCATATTTGTGACAGTGTTAATATTTGTTTTGTGTCTGTCTTTACTGTAGTCAGTGCACCATGACACCTGTTTGAACTAATTAACTGTGTTGATAGAATTAATCCTGGGGAGTAATGGACTGTCTCTCTGAGCCTCCAGCCAGTTCAATATGTTCACATACAACTCTTCTTTCTATTGCCCCTCCTTCACTTTATCCCACCATTCTCCATCTATTTTGTTTTATGTCATTTTGTTTAGTTTAGTAAGACAATTATTCTGGTATTCAAAGAATTGGATTACTAGTTTTACTAAACCCAAAAGGGATTTTAAAAAAATTGTTGGGATGAATATTACATTTAAAGTATACGTTTTGGGGAGATAAACCCTTACCTGAAGTTCTTTTATTATACATTACATGTTGAAATCACTGGCTTTGGTTATAGATACACTTAAGAGTGTTTATCTGGTGGATACAAGTTGAAAGTATAACACATTGTTGCTTCTCAGAGTGACATTTTCAGATTAATACGATATCTGCTGTGTGCACAGGCAGGCTGTGGAGGGCAATGAGAGGGATAGATTGTGTTCACGTTGCAAAACTGCTCGTCACAGCTTGCCAGCAGGCTAAAGCTCACCCTGCGATAATCCTAAAGTCAAACGGCAAGTTAGTCTCTGCTATCTGTCCCCGCATTCCCTTTTCCCCCTCACCAATCTTCAAGCACACGCATTCAGCAAAAGTTAAATCATGATATTTTAGTTGAGGTTTATTGTCATAAAAATAATTGCAATGAAATGGTCTTTATCTGTTCTGTGTATACCACAAAGCGTTGCTGTTACGTTTTCCTTTGCAACTAGGCCTAAATCCATGTTGTTAATTCCAATGGCTGCTCATCAAATTGATGCAATCACTGGCAAAGTAGTGTCACTCAATCTTAAAGCAGTTTGCTGAAACAACGTTTCACCTCCTGCTCCGCTGCACATAGATTTATTTGAAATAGCATGATGTAAAACTTTTGTGTGGGCTGACCTAATGCAATGAAATATAGTGGTTCAAGACAGTCAGTTGTTGTAGGAGGCTTGATTTGATTTTCAAAATTTAATTTGCAGTGAGGAAACAAAGCCATTCCTGCCTTAAGTTCCAGCTTCCTTAATTTTCCTAACAGCTGGGAGGCAAGACACAGGAACGGTACCTGGGTCTTAAGGAGCTGCAGTGTTTATCTACAGACAAACCAAAACCAACACTGTACATTTACTACTCCTTGAGAGCTATACTGCTAATTTCTTCTCTCCGATCGGCAACACCTGTCTATTCTCAGCACATCCAGTCGTTCTCATTCTCTCTCTCTCTCTCTCTCTCTCTCTCTCTCTCTCTCTCTCTCTCTCTCTCTCTCTCTCTCTCTCTCTCTCTCTCTCTCTCTCTCTCTCTCTCTCTCTCTCTCAGCCACACACTCGCTATGCTCTTACTATGCAATTAATTAGATATTCTTGGAAGGACCCATGCTACTCAATAACACAAGTTTCCATTCAAACATTTTTAATTGAATTATCTTATTAGAAAAGCTGGATGGAAGCTGCAACTCTAGCATTACTTCTCCCAGAGTTTTCTTACACACTACTGCACCCAATTATTAACCAAAAAAGTGTTACTTCATGTGTCTACCGGAAATGTTTTGATACTCCCCATGACATGAGAATTGCATCAAGAGTGGGGGGAAAAAAACACAAATTGGGCATTTCCAGGGAGCTCTAAAGGCTGTCTCGCTTCTATCTTAAATGTGCCCACAGCCTGTTTTAATGTGGATTTAATAGTAATGGGGATTAGTACTATGTGTTTTTGGGTTTAAAAGATCTTGGCATTAAACAGGCAGGGATGGTCTGACAAGATACAGTATTGAGTTGCATTGTGGGAGGTTTAGGACTAACTCATTCTCATATTGTTTCTCTGATAAGTTAAAGCCCATGTTGCAGGTTTAATTTTGCAATGAATTTGTGCAATTTGCTTGTTGGTAGTTAATATTTGAACTGTTATCAATTGTATTTGATAGTGTAGGATATCGCAAAACTGAATATAATACGAAAAGTAGGCACAATTTTACAGTGTTTCCTTCTTTCCCCCACAATGCATTGCATGATGTCACGTTGGGGAGATAACAGAGCAGCCTTCGTTGTATTTACTGTTGGTGTGGCCAGATGTGGCTTCTGGTCTTTTAATATTAACAGTCTATGGTCTCGACCGAGTCCATGTGACTTTATTATATCTAATAATATTGGAGGGAAAATGAAACACAGCTTAGACAGGGGTTTTATTCGGCTTTTCACAAGTTTAAACCGCTAGCTAACGCTACGCAGCCGGACGTTAGCACAACAGCGTTAGCCTAGCCTGCTAGGTAAATATTACGACTGCCTTTGGTGTTGTCTATATAAGCGTCCATGTTGTCAACTTCATACATGTGGCATTAGTGCACCTTTTGTACCATAACTGTATTTAATGAAATAGTAAGCTTCGCTCCTACAAGATGGGTGGGTTTTTGTTACGTTACACACAAAGCTAACTGGCAGTAGTTAGCCTGTACGCATGCTAGCGGACATAGCTAACGTCGCGTAGCTAGCCACCAACTTTGGCAGTAGAGCTAACCACGACAGCGTTGTCGCCCACAATCAACCTGCAGAGGTGTTTGAAATGGACACACGCATATCGTTTCTTTCCCCGGAGATCCTGGACACTATTTTCATTCATGACGTTACGTTAAATAAAGAGTAGCCCGAGTGTGCGCGGCCTGGAGGGACGCGTCCTACCACGAGTCGGTGTGGAAGCCAAGCTCCATCTGCGGCGAGCAGTCTGCGGACCGGGGGAATTAAGTTCAGATTCTCAGTTTAAGAGTCTGAGCTCCGTGATTCATCCAAAGCCTGGACTGGTGTGGATGTTTCAACCTCACAGACAACGGACTCGGACAAGCTTTAAAAAAACTTTTAAAGGATGCAACAATGTACAAATACGTGTACCGTTTAGTATACTGTGAAGATGTTTTATCCTACTCCTTCCTTAAAAACTTCCATATGGATTTATTTTAAAGTGATTTTTTTCTCAAATAAAAAAAACATATGTTAAATTTCACTCTGTTCATTGTTGTTTAACCAAACTTTAATGTTTTGGGGGGGACCATGATCCGGTCTGAAATGTCACAAACGGATTTAGGCATCGTCAGATCAGCTGATCGCGGGGCGAGCTTCCCGACCGGAGGCTCACTCCCCTACACCACCCGCTCTCCACCGCAGCTTCGCCACCACACACACGCACTGGCCAAACAGTGACACGTTTTCACCGGAGGAAGATGTAAACGCTTAGAAAAAACACTCTGGGATGCCTTCTATTCCTAAATCTAGATAAGTGTACGAGTACTTATCTGAACTAACGACATGATCCCTGTCAATAGATAGAAAGAAAACGTTGACGTTCACTCGCTGCTATTCACTGACAGTAAAAAGTAAAGTCATTGCATGCTCTGCTGCGTTGCTAAATAAAGGAGATAAATGATGAGACTTCCCAACAATCTTGACAATTCCTCATTTGCCCTCTCAAATCTGGCAGGTTGGTAATTATTCGGCTGCTGGCCTTTCCTCCTCTTCCTCATCCCAGTCAGTCCCCATAGTTCTAGTGCCAGGCTGAGACTTAACTCAACCTGTGACGTTATCGCTGAATTGACTCCATAAACCCGCTAATACCAAAAATGACCAAAAACTAACTTTTAAAACTATATGGAGACATTTTTAAAAATGATATACATATCTTGAGTGTTTTTTGTACCCAATAATCAACAGTGGTGGTTAACTTGCAACATGGGCTTTAAGATTCAGGCATCCGATAACTAAAATCCTTCATCTGGTCAAAAAATGTAATATGGTGCCATTGACTAAATATATTGTATGCATAGTTGAGTTGCTTGGCCTTGTTTCTATGTCGGAGCTATGGTCTTTTGGCTGCAACTCTTCCATGAAGACCACTTCTGGCCAGACTTGTCTAGACAGTAGATGGGTGTACCTTGGTCCCATTGGTTTCTGACAGTTCTGAGCTGATGTCACTGCTGGACATCTTCAGATTTCAAAGCAAATTAAGCGTAATGCGTTTTACATCTTCCTTGACTGATCACTGTGTCTACAATCCACACCGTTGCCCAACTTTTTGCAAGTGTACCTTGCAAAAGAAGCCGAACTGCTGCTGGTTTGAAGGCAATGGGTAGTAACACCAAATATTGACGCGATTTTGATTTTTCTTTTGTTTGCTTACTGTTGCGATTTGTAAATTTATAAAAATAAACAATCATTATTTATATTTTCCTGCCTAAGAATTTTGCACAGGACAGTCTATTTGGTTTTTCACAATAAAATGTGGAAAGGTTTCGTATTATATCCTAAAATCTTGTCTCTAGGAAATCCAACATCTTTATGTACTGTAAGTACTGCAGTAAATCAATGGAGAACCCCTTTAAGAAAGTAACCAGAGGTGGAGAACAAAGAGGCCTGTTGGTGCTGGCTACAGACATTACAGAAGTAGAAGCAATATATTTTTACAACTCAATTCAAGCAATTGCAGCTGGTCAGAAATAGTTTAAAAAGCTCTGTTCTAAACACATCCAGTGTGTCACTTTACGCTATTTTATTGACCAAAAAGAGCCTTAGATTAAAAGCCTTTTTTTCTAAGCATTTTCTCAACATACTCCTGCCCTCTGGCTGGCCCTCTCCTCCTATCCTCCTTTGCCCCTCTCACACTTCCTACTTCCATCTCTTTCATGCTCTCCCAGTCACTTAAACATGAGCGGAGGCATCTTGTTCCAGTCTGTTGGTTGTTCCTTATCATGCCTCAGACCAAAATAAAGAAACACAGAGTCTGACAGAGCAATCAGGCAGCAACAACACAACACAGGGAGAGTTTTTAGCCTTCTGTTTGTCTGCCTGAAACAAATGAAGCCGGCAGGGGCACTGGCTTATATCAGGGGACAGCTTGTCGCAGATAATGCTCTCATTTAGAGGGAAATTGACCCTGGGCGTTGAATTCGTAACAAGATAAGTTACGTCTAGCTAGAATGTATGTAGGACTTTATTGCAACAAGAGAGAGGGAGCATAGTGTTAGCTGGCAAATCGGAGGGAACATGGCAGTGTGGCAGACAGGTAGGAAAGGAAAATAGAAAGACAGAACTTGCAGCCGCTAGATGGTTAAGCCTTAGTATTGCTTCCCGATCAAATTATTCTTTGAGAATTTGAAGAAATCCATTCTTGTGGTGCAGTTCATTCAAAAGGAGTAAGTTGTAATATCACAGTGATAATCATTATTAGTTTGCATCAGCAAAATATTGCACTAGTAGTAATAACAAGAATAGTATTCCTTACCAAATCAAGATTGCTGTTTTTAATCATCAAAGTAGTTGCTCTCCTGTTTTACCTGCTCTCATGTGGCCCTCGGCTCTTAAGTAATACCCATTTAATTTACATGCACACCAACACGCTGACAACTGGAAGTAATACACAACTTACTCAAGTAGCTGTGCTTACATTTTCTGTTAAATGTTGGGCTCTTTGCTGAATGGCACTGGGAAGAGCTACATGCCACTACATTGATGAGGACTGGGGGGGTTAGATTGTCCTACACACATAGTATGCCTGGCAGACAGACCGCTGACAACTTCGCAGGTGGATGTGGTGGACACAGGCTCGAACATAAGTCAGCAGACAGCTGCCAACTTGTGTCGGACGTGCAAGGGTTTCCTTGAAATTGGCTTCATGTGTCCGCAACAATGAACACATCGTGGCTGCACGACTGGTACAGGTCCACAGCTGTCAGAAGAATACAGAAAGTATGTCTGATAGTGCTGTCAGTTAAACGCGTTATTTAATGGACAGAGTTAAAACCGCCGTTAACACAAACCCATTTTAACTGTATCAGTTTTTTTCAACACAGCATTAACCTTTTATTTTTTGGCCTAGCAAACTTTGTAGTTTTTAGCACATGTTGTTGCAACAACTAGTAATGTTAGAAAAACTACAACACCACACTGGATCTATCTAGACCGGCAACAAAACAGCAGGCATGCCGCACACACTTGTTTGGGCTTGCGAGCCGGCCAAAGAGTAGAAACGTTAAGTTTTGAGTGGATGGCGAGCGTAAGACACCGAAATGGATGCCAATAAGATTCTGGATGTATAGTTTACTTTTTAAAAGTTGCCGAATGGTTCCATTGACAAGACCAAAGTGATCTGTGTGTTTTGTTAACTGAGCGATCATTGTAGCACGTCCAGTCTGTAATACCAAGCACACAGCTGATGCAAATTTACAGTGTTACACTGTGTAATACATTATTTGCTCTGTGGTAATGTTAATGTGAAATTGAAAACTACATTAGGCTATGTGCCAATGTTGTTTTCAATAAAATACATTTGCACAAAGCGAGACAATCCACTTTTCCATGTTGATAAGTGCATTAAAATGAATGAGAAATCAACGGACATTTAGAATAGATAAAAATGTGTGATTAATTGCAAATTAACTATGACATTAATGTGATTAATTGAGATTAAATATTTAAATCGTTGGACAGCACTGATGTCTGACCTTTAGGGAGCAGTGAACTGCCTGCTAGTCGGTTAACCATTATTAAATCTAAATAAATAAACGTCCCTAGAACACATTGTGTACTTATCATGAGTAAACTACAGTAAGACTTGAAGTACACTGGATAAAATGTAAATTTTAAAGAGTAATTTATTACCAAGCTGAATAGAAATTTTTGACTGACCTCTTCTGAGAAATTCTGAAAGTTTCACATCTTTTGCTCCTGAAATCACATCTAATGCTGATGCCACAGTGTAGTGACAACTTGGGGCGGATCACTCGTGTGGGTCTGTTCGAACGCAGCCCAGTTTCCTCCTTATTGAACTGTACATCTTCTTTGGTTGTTGTTTGCGCTGCTCTCTGATGCTCTGAAACGGACTTCACAGCCAACTGAAACAACCCAACATGTGACGCTTGTTAACACTACACTTGACAGCTGGTAACATTAGCCTAGCATTAGCTAGCAGCTGGATTAAATGCGGTTCAAAGCAGACAGCTAACGTTAAACAGTGTGTGACTCTATTTCGATGTCGAGGATTCCAACACCGGGACTTAACAGTTGCGGCTGCCGTTGTGGGTAAAACAACAAAGACACTTTAGTGTTTGTCATCCTAGGATTCAATACTGATTTTATCCTTAATGATAGAACATTGTTTTGATATTTGTTTTCTTCTAAAATATCCTCTTATAGAGATTTCATCTAGAGGGCGGTGGTGTGTTTGAATGAGGCTTTGTGTGTCTGTGTGCGTATGCATTGAATATGCTCGCAAGTGACTAGATGATATTTAACTTGTCAGTGTGAGGGTTTGCATGTGTATGTTGTTTAAATGTGCTCACATGTAGATTAGTCATCCAGCCAGCCAGTATGTCATATTTAACTTGCAGACAGGATGTATTCAGGGATGTTTGGTTGAGCAGACAGAGCGTGTCTGCAAGGTCCTCCGAGGCCCGGACCTCTGTGATCCCATTACACTAGTCCCACCAGGACACTCCAGAATGTAAAACCTCCAGTATATTGGTAAAACCTCACACATCTAGCATGAAAAAATTCAATCATAGCTTTTTGATTTCTACTCTTGAAATGCCAAAAGAAGGGCTCAACGTTCTAGTCCTGATATATTTTCCTTTCGAAGAATGCAAATTTGATTATTAAGCTAAAAAAGAGTGACCATTGGAGATATTGGGTTTTTGTTGGACACCAGTGAAAAACAGCTCAGTGAATTTATATCCAGACAAAGTGAATGTCTCTTTGGCTTGGAAAAATGTCACTCGCATTGGAAGCACTAAACCATGTTTATATAAATCATTGTTTCAAACATGAATACGGTTTACAGGTCTGCTTTAAGTCATACCTGAAAAGTGTGAGGAAAAAAAAATGACTCTTCTTTTTTTTAATTACTTAATGAACACTACACACACACATACACACCTTTTAACACCTGCTAAAATATACATTTTAGTAAGCTGATTTATAACAACCGTTGTAGTACTTATCCAAACATATAAGCGCTATCAAGGAAGGAAATATAAAAGTAACTAAAATATTATGAAAGATGGATTAAATACACGTTTTCTTTTTCAGACCTTTTTGTTTTAGTAGTTCATTATATGAATGGTATAATCCTTTGTTTGTGGCTACTAAGCTGCTCTACTAACAAAAAAAAACGTACCAAGGTGTTTGAGAAAGTACAGAGAGCTTAAGTCATTTTATTGCTTTACAACAGAAGTTAGCAGGCAGCCTCTTGACGCCCTAGAGTTCCGGCCAGATTAAGAACAAGATTAATTAATTTGCTTTTACAAAATGGTCGTCATGTTTTGAGATTGTTCTTGCAGAATAGAATGCTCACTTAAGATGAATGGTTATTGTGGAAAGTAAACATGGATGCTATTATGCCTTCTCACAGAAAAATGTGTCATCAATGGTGAGAAAGCTGAAGATGGAGAAAAAAATGAAAGGAACAGCAAAAAAAAAAAGATGAAATGCAATGGAAGAAAAGAGCTGTGGTGATTGTGATTCATTTCCATTTAGATGGGAGGGCAGAGTATTTTTTTTTTTTTTACGTGAATCACTTTGCAAAGTCATCACGGTAAAATAGAGCTTGTATTTTGCATCTGCATGAGTTTGAATCCAAACTTTCAAGGGGTACATCATGGAAACTTTCGCTAACCCTTGGACTCAACTTCCAGGGTAGATATCAAAAAGGAGAGAGAGAGAGAGAGAGAGGGAGAGAGAGAGATGGATGTAAAATTGATGCAATTATTTAATCTTTGATTGAATCTTGTGTGTGTGTGTGTGTGTGTGTTTGTGTGTGTGTGTGTGTGTGGAAAGCTGCCTTCAGGCTTTGTGTTGACAAGCACGTCCACATTTTTTCGATTGTGATCATAAGCTTTCTCTGTGTTCTTGCTAAAACTCTGATAGAGTTTTCTGTTTGTAAAACGTTTTAAAGTTTAAGCTCATTCGCACATAAAGATGACAGGGTGGAAAAACACCTCGGGCCCTGTCTTGCAGCCAGCATAGCGCAAAGCCCAACGCAAGTGTTTTTGCTATAATAAGACCGACACAGTTGTTAATTTTCTGCCCCGCGCACACGTTGTTTAAATAGCAAATGCACCTGCGCCCATCTTTGCGCCAATGGGCATGCTGGTCCTACAAAGAGGTGTGTTCAGGTGGATTCTTGGCATATTGGTATATTGCAGCAGCAGAAACTGATCGCGCCATTGACCAACAAAAACCTGGTCCAAAGTCAATAGCGCAGCATTTCAATGAATTTTAACAGCGTACTAGTAAAATGTGTCTAGGCTTTTGCACAGCGTGCCATCACTATGCTTGTTACACACACACACACACACACACACACACACACACACACACACACATGCAAAAGATTAAAAATAAAAAAAACACAACTATGATTAATAAAGACACAAAGTTCCTTATTTTTTAACCATATGCACGGACCCTTTTATTCACCCTCAAACTAGCATAAGTGGATTTGGACATGCCCTAAACACATCTCCGCCATGTGCTTCACGCCATGGGCTTAGATTGTTAAAATAGGGCCCCTTGTCTTTATGTCACTGTTGCAATTATTTGCAAAGTGCAAATATCTTCAAGGGAAAATACTAACAAGTTAGATACTAAACATTTTTCAAAACCAAGTGACAAAGATATTTACTGGCTCTGAAACAGGACATGTACACGTACTTGTACTTGTTGTATGTTTTTCTGTGTGCAGATGTGTGTATATTTGTGCTTCAAACATGCAAACTCATTCCTCCATCAGCAGTTTGAGGGACCTTGGTCTGACTAAGGGTCATGTCAGTGGCAACGTCATCCCCTATCAATATACCAATCAATGTCTTGTATCATCAATTACAATGCAGAGGCGTAGCATAGAGATGTCATTTCTGCTTTGTTGTGAGTCACTTACTTCAGAGGTTTTGGAAGTTTATAGTCCTTTTTTTTTTAGCAAACATAAAAAGCTGAAGGCGTATAAGGAATTATATCTTATATCTAATGGATAATCAATATGGAACTAAGTCCTGCTTAAACTTGTTTATGTGAAGAGATTTACTCTATCTACAATTGTATAAGCCAAAATTTAGTTTATTCTCTCCGTTGCAGCCCCTGAACATTTCAGGTTGAGCTGACTGAGGAGGCCAGTGTCTGAACATGAAGACCTTAGTTATGCAATCAACGTACTATGATTAGGAACTACGAAATGTTTTCACAAGAAGAAGTAAAATTAGGTGCCAGTGTGCATTCATCTGACACTTGTAGCGGTATCTATTCATCAGCCCATAATTAATCATTGTTTTTTTAATTTGTTTTTGTCAAATTATACCATAGTTTCACAAGTTATGAAGCAGGCGTTTACAGAGTTCCCATGGAGTGAGTATAATTACGGACTCTGATATGCATCTGTCAAGTTTTAAAGGTGGTTCTGTCATTACCTGCCCGTTTACAGAGATAAAACCACAAATGGATGTCTTTGATAGCAGCCAACTATTCCCATGTCTTTTTATTGTACACGCATTTAAATTTGGGTTCCTTTTTCACTGCCTTGTTTCAAATTCTCTCTATTCTTTTATAAAATATAGGCTTCATTTGTCTTCCCTATTTCTTTCCTCCTTTGATAGTTGGAAAAGTAATTTCTTTTCTCAGAGATTTGAAGGAGGAAGACATAGCAAAGTAAAGAGAGATTAATGCATCAAATGATAACAATGTCCATACAGCAAAAGGCTCTTTGTTGCAGTTAGTCATGGTGCGTGCGTGCGTGTCCCTCTGAATAATGATGACGCCATCATTTCCTCATTCTCCGTGTTGAAAAGTAGAAAGTGTTTGAGTAGGAGGGGGGAGTTAGGAGAAAACAACAAAGAAAGTGTAATAGAGTACTAGAAGATGAAATGTAGGAAAGGACACCTAATATCCAACTTTTTTTATATAGTTTTACTATGACAGATTTGTTACCTTGATGACAAGTCAGTTTATAAAAGCCACAACATTTGCTGATTTTAAGTCCTGCCCACCCCCAAATTCCACAGGATGCGGAACGACTGCGGATCCACTCCCGAATGGCGTCGGAGTAATTTGGTTTCCATTAAAGTCAACGTGTGTACTTCCACAGACTGCGGAACGGCCCTCTGGACTGGATTTGCAGAGCTTCTATTTTTGCTGGACGCCAGAGAGCTCCGCAGCAATTCAGCACACAGAAAATAATGTGGGACAGATAGTCGAGCACAGAATCACATAAAATATCTGGTTAATTTTCAAAATAAAATAGACCGTGCTCACGGCGGATCATATTTTCCAGCACTACACCTTGAAAACACAGCACGGAGTTGTTTTTCCTTTATTCCTCCAGAGGTAGCTTATTTATTTACCATTGTATTTACCATTTTATTAGTAATTTTGTGTGATATTATTTCAAGCTATGAAGTAGGCTACTATAAGTATTATTAGAGGTTAAAGTCAATGGCAGTTTGACAAAGGTACAGTAGGAATAATGATATTGCTTTAACTGGTACAAACATTGAGACCTTTAAACAGACAACTTAGACCGGCAAGGCATCTCCAAATCCTCGCACAGACAGGGTTAGGTGATGAATGGAAGTCGGATTGATTTTGGCATGGCTACACAATGTCCTCTGTGTATTGTGGCATTGAAAAGATCAGCCCCATCCTGACATCTTTGATTCCTGTAGATCCGCCCTTGGCTCTGAAGGCGGCACCCAATCATAGCAGGGGTACGATTTTGGCAAGAGGCTAGGCGTGGGGGAGGACAGGGAGGAGAGAAAGATAACAGAGGAGAAGAGGACACAGTGGCAGGAGGAGATATTTGTTGAGGGGATGAGGTTAGAAAACAAGAAAACAGCAGTACAAAGGGAAGGAGATGGAAAAGATATATGCAACTGTGGAAGGCTAGAGCATGAGAAGGGAGTGCAGGATTGTTTTCACGCAGTGGAAAATCTTAGTCAATTGAATGTGCAAGACCTGTTAACCGCAAATACCATAAATACCGTAACATTTTGTTTCACATATTTTTTTAAGATTCTGTCAGTTTCACCTTATTTTACGGTATTCTCTTTCTTTTGCTTGACTGGGCCTTTATATAGGTTAATAATGGCTTATTCTAATGTCAGGAGTACATAGAATATCACAAACAGTTTAATGTCATCATTTTTACTAAAAGCTTTGATTACTCAAGGGTTTGCTTGGGGCCCCAACATTATACAATATCATTATATGAAGGAGAACACATGAAACCTTTACAGAATCTAAGCTACTTTTATTTTGCAAACTGCAAAAGTAGTAAAATAAACTTAAATAGAATGAATAAAACACAACTTTAACATTGTTTCCCTTTCAAAACATAATAATTGTAATGTAGTTAAACGCTATCTTGGCCACAGGTAAGTTAGGTTGTTGTAGAAAAGTGTGCAACAAAACGTAGCTCCGCTGTCAGCATCCTTTGGTGATTGAATAATGTTAGCAGGTTGGCGGATGTATTTCAGCGAAGAAAGACATCTTAAAACCAGCGTTTTAATCACTGCTATGAACCTGTCTTTCTCCCATCCTTCTACGGGACCGTAGGTGGATTGTTATTGCGTTCATATGTTGCTCCGCTGCGTGCTTGAAGGGACATGTCTTTAACATTAGCACGGCCCAGTAACGTTAGCATGGCCAAGAATGACGGGCAACAACAGTGGCTAGATTATGTCCGATTTTTTAGAAACAACAAACTGTGGAACAACAGATGGCTTTTCTCTTGAGCATACGTTGTTCTGGTGTATTTACGGTCTTTCTTCATCCTCTAACTTTCTTCTCTGTTCTTGAATGTGCAGTAGCAACCGCAGCCTCTCCTAAGTCAAGACTGTTATGCTACCTGGCTAGCTAGCAGCTGTAACGTTGCCCAACATGCCGTTTGGCAGTGTAAATTTGTGAATGTAAAATTATTAGTGTTGAAATTGTTTAAGTCATGTTGTTGACCCCTGAAGCTTACCACAACCGATTTAGAAATGTCTGTTTAGAAAAGGAACTGAAAAAGAAGCAGAAAGAAGAGTGGAGTGCAAAACAGAGGCAGAGGGCAGGAAACAAGCAGACTAAAGCCACTTTGACTGCAGGAACTTTTCCCCGAAACTAAGAACCTTCTGAGAGCTAAGTTTGGACCACAGGGACCAGGGTCTAAATTTATTTTTTTACCCCAAAAATGTCCCTGATCGGAGGACTTATAGGTCCCACATACACAGCGTAGATGTTGTAACTCAATGATCACTTAATTCAAAAAGTACCCTCAATTAGTTTAAGTCCATTCTAGGACGAAGGGAGAGCATTTCTCTTTGTTTGACAACATTAAGGGCCCTGTTTTAACGATCTAAGCGCACAGCGTGAAATGTATGGTGCAGGTTTGAAAGGATGCATGGTTCAAAAGGGTTGTACTTTATCTCTTGCATGTTTGTGTGCTGTGTCCCTGTGATTAATACGTAATTAATAATGAGCTTTGAAAATAACAATTAAATGCTGTGCTATTGACTTTAGACCGGGTTTTTGTCGGTCAATGGCACGAGCACTTCCCGCTGCCTCAAGGTAGCAGTATGTCAAGAATTCATCTGAACACACCTCCCTTTAAGACAAGCACATGAATGGGTGCCAAGATGGGCGCAGCTGCATTTGCTATTTAAACAATGTGTCTTAAAATAGCAAAGAAACTTGGGTGCAAGATAGGGCCCTATAAGTAAATGTAGGCTTTGCTCTCAAATCCTGGACTCATTTTAAAAATGACAGATGGCAAGCTTTTTGGATTTGCTGTTCAAAACACTTAGAGAGGGATAAGTCTTTCTCAGGAAATTTCTAGGAAACAGCTCTCTCAAAGACCTTATCAAAGACCATGGCATCAGTGTTGTGTTCTCAGCACTTAGGCCACCTAATCTTTCTCCATGCATACTGGATGTGTTAAAAAAAAGGAATCCAGCTTGCTAACACGTTCATATTAATGTGTTTCCAGCTTGTTGTACCACCCCCAAGTGGGCAAAAATAAATCAATTAATTGAGTGTTAACATGCAGTCTGTGGTACCGATTTTGTCATCTAACTCTCTCTCACCCAGAAAGTAAAGAAGTTTGTTTCCCAAAATGTTAAAATATTCCTTTAAATGAACATGTAGAAAGTATTGGTTAAATATTTAAACAAGCAACCAGTCCATTTAAATTATCTGCAGAAGAGGGTCTGGCTAGTCCACAGTATTCTGGGATAGGAAAAAACATGATCTTGTTTTTTTGGCATTTCTTTGTGTATGTTCAGAAGGTTTTCAGTTGTGCAACAGACAACTCAGATTGGACAGATAGTCTAGCTAGCTGTCTGGATTTACTGTGTAGAGATCCAGGGAACAGTTAACCATAGTCCTCCTTAATTGGCAGAATTTCAAAAACTGATGCTATGTATAAAGCCATTTGTTACATGGCTTGGTTGAATTCTAATGTAGAATATGGTCTGATATTATCTTGAAAACAGGCCCTTGCTAAGCATAACACACAGTTGGCACAGTTCTGTTCACTCTGGAAGACAGAATGTTTAGTCCGCTGTTTAGTCAATCCTCTGAAAGAAGTCAGGATCATTTGTCATCCGTGGTGAAAAGTGGGAAAACATGGAGCAACTTCTGACTGTCTTCCAGTTCAAGCAATGACAGCAGGTCTGGTGAGCGTCTATCGCTACATCTTTATACCGTCTATGACGCTTCAGCGTTGTGTTAATTCCTGCAGTGATTCAAACAGCAGCTGGGTAATTTGTACACAACAGCAGCACTCCATAAAATATAGCTATGGCTACTACCACAGCCCATAAGGTGGTGTTGAGTAATAGACGAAGAGATGGACTATTTTCTTCAGCGGAAGCAATACAATTGTATTTAAATCAATGAACTCCCATTGAAATCAATATTTTGTGTCAAATTATAGATTTATTTAGTGAGTACACCCCCCCCCCCCCATAAATTACTCCAGACTGTCATGTCCTGTTAGCCTCTTCGACCCAGCTTGAAGATGAGAACAGGTAAATTAAACATGCAAATATTTGGATGACCTTGGGTGAATCCAATAACCTAAAATAAATAACTTGATATTAACTGTGTATGACTTGTACTTATCCAATC
The DNA here is from genome assembly GCF_013103735.1 of Etheostoma cragini. Classification (NCBI taxonomy): domain Eukaryota; kingdom Metazoa; phylum Chordata; class Actinopteri; order Perciformes; family Percidae; genus Etheostoma; species Etheostoma cragini. The sequence goes on from NC_048411.1 coordinate 22,208,958, forward strand.
ATAAATTGTACTCTTTCAGCTGCTACTTAGATGAACTGAAATAAAATGACATGAAATGTTATGCTAAGTTATGTGTCCATTGATGCTAGCCCACATGCTAATGGTAATGGTAATGCTAACGCTAACCGTCCTATGCCCATGCTCATGCTGAGGCTAACTTAGTATGCTAAGACCAATTCCACCACTGGCTTAAATGAAGGCATGGGGTAGCCCCATGACACCTAGCATCTGACCACTAAATCTTGGTAAGTGCTCCAAGTTTTAGAGGCTTTAGGCGTAACAGACCCAGATTTTCAAGGGGTCCAGCCTTCTAAAAATGAAAACACTCAATAAGGTACTTAATGTCATTTTGGATAAAAGTGTCTGCTAAATACCATTTAGTATATTGTATTGCTCCCATGATTGCAATATGGACCTTACTCTCCCTGCACATTGATGTCCATTACCAGTGGGCCATCTATCTGTCCATTGACTGCCATTTAGTGTCAACGGGGCCATAACTCGTTAACTGAATGACGTTTAGACACTCAGCAGCTCGTTACCAAGGCCAGGGGTTAGATGGCTGTTGAGGGGACACTTCCCTTGCTCTCTCTTTCTGCTCCCTGTCAGTTTATCCACCTTCACACACAGACACACCTAACTTGCTGGACACAGTCACTTTCTCTATCTGTTGCCTCACTTACCCTCTGCCCCTTTTACTTTACAACTCTGTCCTTAACTCTTGCATATCTGTAAAAATGCACAGGCATTTACTGTAGCAATGTGGGCATGGTTAATAACACTAATTAGGCACAAAACGTGCATTAGGCCCGCTTTGAAGAAAAATAATGCCCAATGTCCTTTTGTTGTTGTCAGCTTTGTGATTTAGCTAGGAAGTTTATTAAACAGTTTAGTGGTTTTAAATCTTTAAACACTTTTATCTTGGTTAACTGATCAACAATGTGACTGAAACATGAGAAGCTGCTAAGTGTGTCCAATCAATCACTGATCACTATTTAACTGTCATCTATTGTTTTCTATTTCAAAGACAAATGTATGCTCAGTGTGATTTTAAAAATCTGTTTTAGACAGATGAAAAGAACAAGAGCACGTTTTTCCATGTTGAGCCAAGAGGCCAGTGATTCCTTTCCTCACTTGCTGAAACACAGACCAGAAAGAAGCTTGCTTGTAAAAGGATGGAATAGGCTTCAGTGTTGAGCTTTTTGCCTTATCATGCAGCTTATCATGCAGTGTTGGCGTTTCTTATCGCTCTCTAAATGTAAAAACGGTGACACCGTTATCAATCGAGCATTGATTGGTCAGTAAGCGGTGCTTTCACACCGGTTGAGCTCTAGTCTCCGACATAACTTGCTTCTGTAGTACAGTCCTCATGCCTCTGTTGTAGTGGCAGGGAATGAGGACCAAAATGCAGGGATGAGGAAGGCAGGCAGGAAGAGGTTAATATCCAGAATTTATTTACAACAAAGAGTTCAACCAACAAATAATCAAAATGGCAAAAAAAACAAAGTCTAAGAAATCCAAAAATTACAAAATACAGAAAGGTCCAGGGGAAAAAGGCAAGAAAGCCCTGTGGAGGAGGGTCTGGCTAATTCACACAGCATTCCGGGATGGGAGAGAAAAATGCTATTGTTTATTGTCGTCTCTTTAAAGTAATTCCAATAATCTTGGACGCCAGACAGAGCCACGGTGCTTTTGCAAAATAGCCTCGGGAAGGATCTTGTTTTGGTGGAACACTTGTAAAGTTATAAAGTTTTTTTAGAGAAAACTCAAATTGGACTACATAATGCTTATGCAGTTCAATGCGTAGTATTTCATTGACGAATAGCTGCATCAATGGATTAAATTGGTTTGCATGTATCAGGTCGCAGTTAAGACTAAACTCACATTATTATATTTAATTTTTGTTATTACTATTTATAATTACTCTCATGTGGCAGAGCCCTTTTTGCAATTACTACCAACAGCTTTTTTTTAAATTACAGTATTTCAGAATTAAACAACAGTCCTGTCCTGCCTGTAGGTTGTGGGGATGTTTGTAGGGAGGGGAGAGTTTAATTAAATAATACAGAGTTTTAAAATGCATTAGTAAAATTCAAACATCTAAATCAAAAGGACACAAGCCCAAAAAAGAGTTGATAACACGGACGCTTTAGCTCTGCCATTAGTGACGTAACTTGATGACATACTCTTTTTTTTTTTTTTTTTTTTTTGGGTGTCGGTAAACTAGCTCTGCCATTAGTGACGTAACTTGATGACATACTCTTTTTTTTTTTTTTTTTTTTGGGTGTCGGTAAACCATAAAAATTAAATAAATGTATTGATAATCCTTTCTTTGTCATCATTTCATTTTTGTATTAAGTGGTGCTCACCACAACTTTGCTCAATTTTTTTGCATTTGTAGTAGGGTCACATATTATATAAAGTAGTATTACTGCAGAATCCCCCAATAGTTAAACGGACATATCATTAAAAACTCAGTTTTTCAGTTCTTGTGCACGTACGTTCAGGTATCTGAAGTGCTGAACAACAGACACACGGTGAAACAAGACAACCCAGTTAGTTCTTTTGTGGGCTGTCTAGATAAGAAAGCATATAATAAAAAAAAGCCTTTCAGATTCGGCTTCATTGCCTATGTATCAAATTAAAAACTACCTTTTCAAAGGTGACCCTTATTTATCATGCGAGCCAAATAGAGCAGACTGGGCTTTAGGGAAGCGGGGCTTAGAGTGACTGGCTAAAACAAAGCATTTCATGATTAGTACAGGTATGTTCAGACAAGGAATGTAAGGAAAATAAAGTTAACATTAAACGTAAAACACACAGCCTATTAAAAATGGAATGGAACCAGTAACATCTGTATACACCATAGACAGTGAAAGAAATGGACCAACAGATCACGTTGCTCTGGACGGAGACCAGTAAAGGAGATTGGAAGAACTTTTCCGGTGATGGCAAAGCGCACAACCTCCAATTGAGCTTAACAAAATAGCTGTGATGTGAGCAACCTGTCTGAAAGTTGTAAGTCTTCTGGTAGCTGTGCCAAGAGAAATCTCAATCATTCTGAATCTTGCAAAGACACTTTAAACACTTCAGATGTAAAGTCATTTAGTGTCAAAGCGGCACCAAAATAAATGGCAGTCAATGGAATGCTAATGACGGGCTATGGCTTATTAGCATCAAAATGGTGCTATAGGAGCTACGCTTAGAGATGAGAGGCTTACCCCCTTGGTGTACACACACACACACACACACACACACACACACACACACACACACACACACACACACACACACACACACACACACACACCCCAAATGAGTGTGACAGTCAACAGTCTGGAGACTTCAGGACTCCATAACAACATCATATTATTTCAATTATTATTTGAACCTAAATATAAATATTGTTTAAATAAATAAATAATAAAGTAGGCCTACATGTCAAAAAGGGACTTTGCCTTCACACTGCTTTAACCATCTCTCTCTCTCTCTCTCTCTCTCTCTCTCCCTCTCTCCCTCTCTCTCTCCCCCTCTCTCTCCCCTCTGAGCTCCACACTAATCATGCAGTAGAGACTAGACAGTTCCACGGGCCCAATTCCACTTCAAAGGGCAACCATTTCCTCCTTGTCTGTTAGAGGACCTGTCAGCCCTGCCTGCCTGCCTACCTACCGCAAAGAGAGAGTAAGAGTGGATGGGAGACGGAAGGAAAGGATGTCTAAAAAAGCACAAAAAATGGAAGACAAGCAGGAAGGTTGAGAGCAAGCTCCTCGAGTAGAAGCAAATAGGTAGTGTTGTTGCGTTTTTGTGTGTTAAAAGTGTGTGCGGTCGTGCATGTTAGGAAGAGTACACATCAGCGATTTGCCAATCTTAGAGTTGGTGGGAAAAAAATGGGAATAAAAAACAGAAAAGGTAGTTGGGACAATTTTTTTTCACGCTTAAGGAAAAAAAGCTTTACCTTGCGAATTCTATTTATCTCTCTTTCTCACTTTTTTCCTCCTTCGTCTTCGCTCACTTTTCTACAGAGAGACAGAGGGAGAGTGAGAGTGAGAGAGATTCCTCCCCGTCTCGTTTTCGGAAGGCAAATTAAAGTTGCATTCCGTGCCACCATTGTAAGGGTAATAAGTAAAAGTTATCTTCAAAGGGTTCGGGTGGCGGGAGAGGAAAGAGCCAAAGGGGAAGTGTGTGTGGGGTTTGGGGAGAGCAAAGATTTTTTTTCTTGAGTCCCTCTAATGCGTGAAATTACACCTGCCACCTTCCGGTCTGGGTACTGCAAGCATGAGTGTGCTTGTGTTCACATAAAGACACACATCCATATTTGTGTTTGTGCACATCCACATACAAGCACTGATTTGTAAACACACCAACACTCACCACATTTTCCATATCCTTGAACATGCTGTCTAAAGCTACATTTCTGATAACACGGTTAACACTATATTCTTATTAATAGTTTGAATTCCTATTAACAGTCAGTCCCAGATAGCAGATTAATTAACTCTCTGCCCTCCTCCCCTGGCTATCAGCGCACAGGTAGCCTTTCATGTTGTTACTGAGAGATAGATAGGAAGGGAGGGACGGCAGAAAAGGGGAGAGAGCTGAGGAGTACAAAGAAGGAAAGACGGAGGCAAGGGGTGGAATGGGGGAGCGGAAAGAGAAGAAGTGAGGGTGAAAATAATGGGAGAAGAAAGGGATGAGGAACAAGGAGAAGGAGAAAAAGCAGATGGGTGTGGGAGAGAGGTAAAAGAGTGGGGGAGGTGGTGAGGACGGAAACATGAGCTAAATTGGATTTGGATGAAAACCGCTGAGAGGGTTGTAAAGTGGCTTGGACGGTGGATACAATATAAGAAAGGTCTTTTTTAAATTTCTTCATTGTTCCTACTCAAAGCGCAGCAAGACATGAAACAAATGGAAAGGGAGGAATGTATGGGGGGGGGGAGCTGAGGAGACTAGCGTTTGGGATGAAAGTGCTTGGGTTTGAGCTCTCATGTACTTTGAGCAGTCTGACATCAGGATCATTGTGTTTTACAGTAGGAGCTAAGGACCCCGCTGGAGAGCTGGGCAATGCATCAGTTTACCAGAGAGCTAACAACTTGTAAGACATCCAAAGTACATCCAGAATGCATCCCATTGGCAATGGTCTGCTAGCTTCTGCGGAGGGAGGAGAGTAAAGACTGAAAGCTCCTAAAGCTTAGTTTCATATAAATGCATGGATAATTAGTTGTTTTGTTGTTGGTGAAACACAATATTGACCTTGTAGTTGAAAAAGGACCCTCATATAAGAATAACATTTCCTTGTATGGAGTCCGTTCATTAGCATTTGGAGATCACCTATTTTTGACTGGGAAAATGGCGGATAAACTACAACTGCTAACGTGAGTTGCTCAAAACCTTTCTCTTTAGTAAACTTTGTAGACACAATGTTCTCGCTGCTTGTGTTCATGTGTAGAGACCCTGGTGATACTTCGAGCAAAGTTTCATGTTGTGTTAAGCCTTCTTAGTGTTTTAAAAATAGCTATTTTGAGGCTTGCATAAAAGTGCCACTAGGACTCCCATTCAAGTTGCCATTAGACCGAAAAACAGGAATACAGTGAATCTTAAAAGTGACCCTAAAAGAAGACCCTAGGTTGCATTTTGGCGAGAGTTACTGTACACTTTAAGAATTTCTTTAACAATCCACGGACTAGGGTTTAAAGTATTATATTATATTATATATATATATATATATATATATATATATATATATATATATAAAAGTGATCCTCTCTATCATTACTTTTGACCCACTAGAAGTGTGTGGCGCTGTCTGTATCTGCAGAGACCCTTCTGATAGGTTGGATTCCAAGTCAAGATTATTTTGCTCAATAATGAGATCACAATTATCCCGAATATTTGTTGAGTTTAACCAAAACTAATTTTATTGTCACATAGGATATTTGTAACTGCTTTCACATCCATAATGTGCTACATTATTGCTATGCCAAATGAAACTCTGTTGTTGTGTATCCTGTGACTCTTGGGTTTTTGGGGCTGCCGTGCACAAACTCCATCTTCCCCATGAGAGCGCGTGTTGGAATTCAACAACTGCACTCTGAGGACTCACCAAGTAGAACAAACATGATTCACATCCAAATCATTAAATAGGTGAGCTGTCCCACAACCAGAAAATGTGTTTGCGTGTGAAATGAAGAAGCAACTATATCAATCCGCTTCGTTCCCTACTGAACTCAGTCGTTCGTAGTATCCTAGTGTCATTAATAATCAATGAAGTCCCAGTTGGTAGGAGTCTTTGCTAAAGTTAGTGTCGTTGTAATGCGATTGACATTTACTCTGTCCTCTGTTACTGTCAACCTCTAGAAACTAAGCTGCTCGGAACAACAGGGAAGAACTATGATTGGCTTAAGGAGGAAAGTGATCAAAAAAGTAGTTTATAGGGCACAAGACTGGCCAAAAATCACTTTGAAACGGAGCGCTCTATGAGACGAATGGCGTATTTTAATTATTGCTTGATCACGCAAATTTGACTGTTGGGAGCCAAAATCCTGATCGTGATTAAAATTTGATTAATTGTGCAGCCCTATTTCATTTGCTTATATAACGTTAGTTGTCATTATATAACTTGTACTTTTTTGTGTAAGTGACCTTGGACCATGGTGGTACGGAATGGTGGCATTTATTTAAGATTAAAGTGGGGCTCGAAAGTTTGGGCACCCCAGGTAAAAATTGGTATTAATCTGCATAAAGAAGCCAAGAAAATGACAGATTAAACATTCATAACATTTGTCACAAAAAGTTCGATTTTATTTCCATCGTTTACACTTTCAAAATAACAGAAAACTAAAAATGGCATCTGCAAAAGTTTGGCCACCCTGCAGAGTTTCTAGCATGTACCGCACCCTTCGGAAAGCTAATACCTGACTGTGTCACGGATTGTTCTCAATCATCGTCTGGAAAGACCAGGTGATGTCAGTCTTAAGGTTTTAAATGCCCAGACTCATCTAACCTTGCCCCAAAAATCCGCAGCATGGGTTCTTCTAAGCAGTTGTCTAGAAAACTGAAACTGAAAATAGTTGACGCTCACAAAGCAGGAGAAAGCTATAAGAAGATAGCAAAGTGTTTTCAGATGCCAAGATTCTCAGTTCAGAATGTAATTAAGAAATGGTAGTCATCAGGAACAGTGGAAGTTAAAGCAAGATCTGGAAGATCAAGACAAATATCAGACAGAATTGACAGAATCGCAGTATTGTTACAAAAGCAAGTCAAAATCCCTGTTTGACTGCACGATCATCCAGAAAGACCTGGCAGACACTGAAGTTGTGCTACACCATTCCACTGTAAAGAGATACTTGTACAAATATGGTCTTCATGGAAGAGTAATCAGAAGAAAACCTTTTCTACGTCCTCACTACAAAAAATCAACGTTTGAAGTTTGCAAATGAACATAAAGACATGCCTGATGCATTGTGGAAAACAACTGCTGTGGACCAATTGGCCGCAATGAGCAAAGGTACGTTTGGATCAGAAAGGGCACAGAATTTAATGAAAAAAACATCTCTATCCAACTGTTAAGCATGGGGGGGGGGTCCATCATGCTTTGGGGTTGTATTGCAGCCGGTGACACAGGAAACATTTCACAAGTAGAAGAAAAATGGATTCAATAAAATTTCAGCAAATGTTGGACGCTAACCTGATGCCATCTGTGAAGTTAAATAGAGGATGGCTTCCACAAATGGATAATGATCCCTATGGATAGACCTTAAAAGAGCAGTGCGTGACAGACAGCCGAGAAATCTCAAAGAACTGGAAGACTTTTGTAAGGAAGAATGGGCGAAGATACCTCAAACAAGAATTGAAAGACTCTTGGCTGGCTACCAGAAGCGTTTGCAAGCTGTGATATTTGCCAAAGGGGGCAGAACAAGGTAGTTACTCTGCATAGTCCTCAAACTTTTGCAGACGCCATTTCTGTGTTTTCTGTTATCCTCCAATTCACGGCTTTGTTTTCGCTGACGGAGCTTCCTCTCTTCATTCAATCTGTAGCTTGCTTGACCACTGCTCTCTAAATCTCTCTCTGAATCGTTGAGCTGGGTAAGAGAGGCCGCCTTTGAACATTGTGTTATAAAAAACACCAACTGACACATTATACCTTTAAGTTGTGGCCACTGGTGATTTGTGTAAACTGAACACTAGGGCATGACTCGAGGGTTCAATTTCTACGGAGTCCACACATCCTTACATTTTCAGAAAATGTTTCTACTTACAGCCCCGCAGGAAGCATTGCATTCATGCCAATCAGTAATAGCATGTTGTTGTGTCAAGTTTTCCTCAGACATGACAGATATTGCAGCAAAATGCACTCCCTCAAGCTACAAAAATGAGAGCAGACGATATTAAATAAGACGCGCACTAGAAACGGCTCTGATATTCCACATTGTAAATTTCTGTGTTTACATTTGATCTTATTGGAATGCTTCTTCTGCTGTCAATGTGTCTGTGTTGGCCTGCTTGTATATCTGAGTCTATCCCTCAGGCCTTTTTCCAGATCAAGGCCTTCAGTATCAGCCCGATGAAGAGGTTTTGACAGCCAATTAGCTCACACTAAATTGATTCAACCAAATCGGGTGTGTGTGTGTGTGTGTGTGTGCGTGTGTGTGTGTGTGGGGTGAGGGTGGGGGTGGATCAATCAATACTCATGCTTTATTGGCTAAGCCATTACTCATTTTATTGAGTGATGATGCATTCAAAAACAGAAATGTTTAATGTATGTTGAAGTGAAATCTATCACAGCCATGGGAATGAATGGATATAAACACTTTTAAATAATACTCATACAGAAGTAAAACAAAATTGTGAATTTTAACTAATATTTGATGTGTTTCATGTTTTTATAATGGTTAAAATGTAAATGTCAATGCAAGTCATTTTATAGAGCCTTTTAATGGAAAGGGTCAAGCAATTTACAGGAGTATTCTTAGGGAAAGGGTTTGAATCTGATTGGGTCCAGGGCAGCTTCCAAGAGTTTTTTCTCTCCTCAGTAAATGCAAGGACATGTGTTAATCTGCCAAACTCAGGCCTGAATTCTAGATTAGAGGAGGTTCTGTTGATATAGGAAATATACTTGAAAAACTAATGATGCAGCTGGAATTTAATCCAGAAGGAAAGCTTTGACAAAAAATAAATCTCAGAGGAGCAGAGCAAAGTAATGCTAGTGGCCTGAGCCCAAATAAACTAATAAAAATATACTCTAATGCCAACAAAATGAGTTCAAATATAGTGACAAAATCATGTTAGTAGTCAAAATCAAATCATTTAATCATGAAGTAATGTATTCAGTGAGTTACGCTGAGGGCTAAATATCCAAATAGCAAAAAAACATTCAGTTTTTCTGACAAGTTCTGGATGTTTAGATGTCTTTTGTCTGTGATTACTAAGTAGATTAATTGACATTTTATTTGTGATTTGGACTGAAATACTAATATATTATAAATTGTATGTGTGTTTAAGTGTAAGTCACATTGGCCCTCATTTATGAAACGTGCGTGCAACCTAAAACAGGCGTAGGAAGGGCTTACGTCGATTCCTAAGCAAAGCATTTAATAATTTGGACGTGGGAGCGGGCTGCAAAATAAATCTCATGTCTGGTCTGCTATCGTGTACGCAAGTTTTTGAGTCAGTGTGGACTTGCAGTGCAGCGTGTAACAGGAGAAGGAGAAGTCATCAGTTGATCACTTATTGGCAATGGCAGATCTGGCTCTTTTAGAAGACCTCTATCAGCCGAGCAACACCGCACGTGTACCCTTCACACACGGGCCACGTGGAGGGGGAGACCCTACTATACACGCCAGAAAAAGTCGGCAACATTGTTTTAGCCTGTAGTGTTCTGCACAACATTGCGCGGGACAACAGGGTGCCATAAATGTAGTGACGGAGCCAGATGACCCGATGCCCAGAGAGCAGTGTCTAGCACAGCCCCAACTGGGGCTATACGAAGGAGAAATTACTACTCGCTTTTAAAAGGCATAGTGTTATGTTTGGCAATGCTATTTAAAACAAGAAACATGACATTGCACAACATTTTAAATTTATTCTTTAGGTTTTTGTTTGTCTTTTAAAACCTGTTGAAATTCACTGGAAAATATATGATTTTCTCGCCTACATTTTTACCCCCTAAAACATGCTGCAGTTTCCACATGCTTTGGCCCTCTGTGATGACCCTGAGTTCATTGTGAAGCTAACACTCTCAACTTGTTGTTTCTAGTGGCATTGTGACACTAGGCCTTACTGACACAGAGCTACAGAGGTTAGAACACAGAATTTCTATTTCCGTCCAAGTAAATCATCTGAAAAATTAATAAAAATCACTACTGTAAGCATATTACAACTGCTATATACTAAAATAGTACCCTAGCAACATATCTCAACTTTGAACAGAAAAAATCCAGAAGAAAATTGCTTATACACTGTGTGCACAATTATTAGGCAAGTGAGTATTTTTGACCTTATCTTCATTTTCGTGCATATTTTCCAATTC
>NC_048411.1:22219582-22230999 GCF_013103735.1 Etheostoma cragini
ACTGAATATTTCTTGACATGTCATTATTGTTTATTTGTAAATCTTGAGTTTTATTCTTACTCTAAGAAATTAAAATAAGCAAGTGAGATGGGGAAATCTTAGTTTTTCCAGTTAGTTGCATAATAATTCTGCACACCAATAGTCGCCTAACAATTCTGCACACAGGTATTCTCCTGAGAAAGCCAAAACTCAGTTTCCTTTGTTACATATTCTGATTTGAGGTCTAATAACATTTCTGATTGACTGATAGCAATGCATTTGTTACAGTACAATACAATAAATTCTCAGGAATAGAACTTGCCTAATAATTTTGCACACAGTGTAAAATGGATTTTTTATGAATGTGTTTCTACAGATATGTTTGTGCGTTTGTCTAATTTCTTATTTCTAAAAAAGCCCAAAAAGTGCAAAATACATAACTTCTGAAATACAAAAACACATCCACATCACTCACACACATGCCTGAAATAAGTAGATACATAGATAAAAGGAATAAGTAATCATAATTTGATGAAATGTTGAAATGCTATAAGAAGGCCATATTTTTGGCTTTCAGACAGTTGGAGTCAACTCAGGGATAGGTTTTTTTGGCCATGTCTGGTACCATTCAACTCGTCTGTTTACTGGCTACACAGGGATGCCAGTTTTATGACATGGCCTTCTAATTGGTGCGTTCTACTGTCATTCTTTCCCACGTGGGCCCAATGGGGGCTGTGCGATATGATTGGCTCAGTTTGAGTGTATCTCTTGATAGAATTATGCTATTGGCTAGCAACCAGGTCCATTGGAACGTGCTGGCACCACAGATTACAATGACGTGTTTTCTAGCGCGCACAGGGAAAAAGTTACACGCGATCAAAACCGAGAAATGATGCATGATCCCAATTTCGAACCACCAGTGGTACATTGAACACAAAACAGTGTTGTTAATGGCAACAAGTGAATGATTTTTGTTTCTGCCATTGACCGACATATTTCGGCTTGTTTTTCCAGACCCTCTAAGCATAACTAAGCATTGTTTTTAGGACACCGACATACACCTGTCCCTTCATCTCACGCTGTGTCCACCCCTTCAACTGTTCCATGCTCCCTGTTGAGTGCATTTCACAATTTCAAAACCTCTCTCTTCATTTCACATTAATATTTTTTTGAGTGGGTGAGATGCAAGAGCGGAAAATAAAAAATAAATTACAGGCTACAGCCAAATCACAATGCTGAGATGGCGAGAATTATATAATATTTTTTAGCTGCGTTGTACAGATGAAAAGCAGATGCTACATGCATCCCTTGGTAGAGTTGGGAGAGTGAATAGCAAATACTTCACCCTTTACCATCTAGTAATTCCCTTGATTAAGACAATTAACCCAAGCAGAGATACTTAGTTGATAATTAGTATTCACTTTTGATTGACATGTGAAAAAGTAGTGTAGCAAACGCTTTAGATTTCAGCTGCTCCTTTAACATGGCAACAAATAAGGCGACAAGCACCATATGCACATAGGTAGGTTAAGTTGTTTAGTCAAAACATTTCCCCAAGAGGTTGTACAAGCTAATCACCAGAGGGCATTAAGTTAGAGCGGACATCTGGCCAATGTTTGCTAACAGTCTGAGACCATGGCACACTATTTGGTTCAGTGCCCCAGTTTTTAGTTGTTTTGTTGGGAGTGGTTTCACAGTCTGAGGAAGTGTTCATCCCTTAATTTGTTTATCTCTAAAACCCACTTCCTTTATGTGTCTTTGGGGAATTAAAATGACGACAGATGTGCGCAAGATGACTGAAGTTTGGCACTTGGCTTTTATGCCACATAAAATGTGTCAAAATGTGTGTAGTCTGATTTGTTTCTACCTTAAAGGTGAGATGCTACTTTTTATTAATTAACATTTAATTAGGAGATTCTTTTAGTTGAACTTGTGTAACTTCCCAAACTCCTGTCTTTGTCTTTACATGTCCACATCATTGTCAATACCCCCTTTTTCGCTTTCCACTCCATGCCAACCACACACACACACACACACACACTCTCTTGCTCTCTCTCTCTCTCTCTCTCTCTCTGTTGTTCCTGTCTCTGTTTCATCTTGAACTCCACGATTCAGTTGACGATGCTTTCCACTGAAAGAGCTGCAGTAAATCAAAATAAAATGAACCATGGGATGAATAAAATATGAGCATACTAATGAATAAATAAAGGTGTGACTGTATTAATAAAAGCAAGTCAGACGTATCAGACGAATAGAAACCAACACACGCCACCATCGCCTACGCATTCAGCACTGATGAACGGCTAAGGTGTGTGGGTTAGCAGACAGCCCTTCTATCTACCTCTGTTCTTGCTATCTGTTTCTCTACCTTTCATTTACAGTTCTCTCCATAACTTTATCTGCTTAACAGAAAGAGCACTGGTTAAGCAATATATAAAGATGTAGGTTTCAAATTACTTCCAAATATGTTTCTTTATGCTGCTATTTTTACAAGCGTTTTACAAAAGTTTAATAACACGATACACTTACACGTAATGATCTATTTTGCTTTTCCAACACAGTTCAAAACAGGTGATTACCCAATTGAGGACATTCCTGTTCTCCTTAGTTCCCTTTTATAGTGCTTAAATGACCGTTTGTACGTTCTTTCATTTGGATAGCTACACCAGTCAGAGGGGTTAAGCTTTTTAAGCTTTCACTGCATCTCACGGTCTTCATTCAATGAATAAAGCTGGCTCAGGTGAAAACTGTATAATACAGTTAAAAACACTGCAAACTTGTGTATAATCTTTTTTTACACACTGTTCAACAATCTTAAAATATGTTTATTAAAAAAATAGGTGTGCGATCGTAAGTCCTTTTATTTTTGTGAAACATTGTTTTTTACCAAGTTGTTGATGAAATAAGAACTATAGGCTCTCAAAAGACAAACGGAAGACCAGCAGCTCACAGCTTAAACTTAGCCCAAATGTGAGATTAAAGGAATTTTTCCTCTTTTCAAACTGACTCTGTCAGACGGCTATGCGACGCAAAGCCTCTCCTCACAAGCCACTGTGGGTATTCCAAAACAGGCTGATCACCGTGGCAACGGAACAGAGCGGTGCTGATTGGCCACGGTCCTTATCATTCCTGTCAGGACAGGTGCAAGCGCTCTAAGTTAAACTAGCTCTTGATTGGTTCAAACTGCCGGGAGGCCAACAAATCCCCAATCACACTGTTAGCATGTGAAAGAGGTAGGAGAGATAGAGGGAGCAGGGAAATTGTAAATGAGAAATGTATCAACATATTTGCAGTTAGAATGATTGGGAAACATCTCCCATGCCACATCAGCATGCATGCACGCACACACACGCACACACACACACACGCAATCACACACACACACACACACACACACACACACACACACACACACTTACACTTAAAAACATGCAGTGATGCAACCCATGCATGTACACACATATATACTACACAGATTTGAGTATTGCCTTGCCACACAGATGGGCACGTGTGTGTGTGTGTGTGTGTGTGTGTGTGTGTGTGTGTGTGTGTGTGTGTGTGTGTGTGTGTGTGTGTGTGTGTGTGTGTGTGTGTGTGTGTGTGTGTGTGTGTGTGTGTGTGTGTGCATATGTCTGTGGGTTGGGACAAAGGCAGATGGTGTTGTTAACACCCTATGGCACCTTTCCATTCCACACACAAACCAATGCACATGTTGACCTAGCACAAAAAGGATAAGATGTAAAAGAGAAAGTGATGGACAAAAAGGACCAACGGGGTTTGTCACCAGTCCTGTTTGTAGTATTTATGCGCAGGATATTGAAGCGTAGTCGGGGTGAGGAGGGGTTGCAGTTTGGTGGGCCGGGGATCTCATCGCTGCTTTTTGCAGATGAGGTGGTCCTGATGGCATCATCGGCCTGTGACCTTCAGCACTCACTGGATCGGTTTGAAACAGAGCATGAAGCGGCTGGGATGAGGATCAGCACCTCTACATCTGAGGCCATGGTTCTTAGCAGGAAACCAATGGAGTGCCTTCTTCAGGTGGGGAATGAGTCCTTACCACAAGTGAAGGAGTTTAACTACCTTGGGGTCTTGTTCACGAGTGAGGAGACAATGGAGCGGGAGATTGGTTGGAGAATCGGCGCAGCAGGTGCGGTGTTACATTCTATTTATCGCACCAATGTAACAAAAAGAGAGCTGAGCCAGAAGGAAAACCCAATACCGGATAAGCGGACGAAGATGGATGGATAAACGAGGTGATGTGCTGGATTTCAGCACAATACATGTACTGATAACAAACACCATCTGTAAAGTTACAAATTTACAACCCACACTACCTAAGGAGACTTTTTAGTTTAGGAATTTAGTTGCCAATGGCATCACCAATTTTCAAAACAAGACATTATAGGATGTCATAAGATGTTAGCCAATTTTAGGCATAACATAATATTTTTGTGTGGTTTGGGCTGGTTGAGGTCAACAAGTGATAGGCTGTGTTATGAAAAAACAGAGTTTTTTAATAATTTCTACCTACCTGTACTTAGATGGTTTGTCTTTGCTTATCACTACACAACGAAATTAAGAGACATCCATCACTCACTTAGCAGCAGAAAGCTAGAAAGATAAAAAGTACACTTACAGTACCACATTGTGCGTCCCAGCATGTACACACACACATTTTAAATGTGTACTTTTTTCAACTCATACAAAACATTTCTGGACCATTGGTTTTGAAGCAATGTTTTATCTAATACCTTAATAGTTTACATCTCAATACAAACCTTAGAAAAACCTTCCACGGAGCCCGTTGCTGGACGCACCAGAGGAACGTGATACAAAGTAAACCTGCCTCGCTGACCGGTACCCTGGGTTAGCGGTTAAACTGAGAGGAGGCTGTGCGGAATGTGTCGGTGTGTGTTGCAGCCTGGCTGGCCACTCAGTGCCTTATTGGCTAGCCAAACACCACGGCAACATCTGCCAAGAGCGCAATAATCTAAATAGTCCGTTCACATTGAAGTCCTGCACGGATCAACAGTTGTTAGAGTACGGCAGCAGCTCAGTCTGTTTGTTATAAGATGCAAAGCGAGCAACTGCCAGACTCTAACCCTGTTGACCCGTGCAGGACTTCACTGTGAACGGACTGTTTAGAGACAATGTGACCGGCAGGCATCGTTAAAGGTTTTCTGATACTGTAGCAAAGCTGCAAGTAGACGCTAAACTAAGCTGTGTGTATTCATGCACGACTGAGGAGTAATTATAGTTTAGCTCAAACTTTTTATTTAGTTTTTTTTAATTATTTCATCTGTATTATTTCTTCCCCAAGTTCATGAAATAAATTTGGGACGCACATAAATTAGCAGGATCTACGAGCATCCACTTATATAAAACGGCCCTAAAATTGTTAGGGCACAGTACTCCTGGACAAAAGTTCTTGTCATGTCTAGGAATTTCCTGTGGCACGGTCTCCCCTGTCCATCCAAAACTTGAACGTTTTGCCCCCTCTCTCTCCCAGCTTGCCTGAATTGTTACTTAAACGGGGTGATCACACCTTTGATCCATCAAGTTAACCAATTCCCAGGTCTTTCTTCCTACCTGCTGCTTAAAGAATGTGAAGGTTAGGAGATTAACAACATTTTAAGCACATGTGGCTCACTTACTTGAGGTGGGCTGGCTTTAAGGTGGACCAGCAATTTATCATTTTAATGACAAGCTGCACGTACAAGTTTAGCTTTATGCCCTGTTTACACATTCATGCTTATTTTAGAAAACATAGACATCTCGTTCGTTCTTCGTTTGCATGTAAACTGAGACAAATGGATGTTTAGGCAGCCAAGGAAGGCATTGACAGCATATATATATATATATATATATATATATATATATATATATATATATATATATATATATATATATATATATATATATATATATATATATATATATATACGAACACTTTTCTGAAAACAGCTTTGCACGATGTTTTAGTTATCTTGCCCTCAGCAACCCTGATTAGTTACAAAACCTACACGGGACATTCAAATCAAATTCAAATCATTCAAACATATGATTATACAGATCATATCAACAATGTTAATATTGGTTATCAGTATTGGCCAAAATTAATTTAATTATCTGTGCATCCCGACAAATATACATGCATGCATGAAGTAGCATTGGACACACAAACACAAAGGCAGTTTTTTCAGAGGCCAAAGTGAAAATTAAATCTAGTTCTTGTCATCAGATACCTTCTCGCATGCATGTCACCGGTTAATGCCTTTCTCTCTATTTCCATTTTTTTCCCTCTCTTTCTTCTCTGTGTCTCTATCTCTGGCTTTCAGGCTGCCAGTGCTGGCACCCAGGGTAAAATCAAGAAATACCATTTTTACTTTGATGTGTGTTTGTACGCTGTGTGTGTGTGTGCGTGTGTATGTGCATAAAAAGTCTGAGGTATGTATGCATATGCTGCGTGTTATGCAAGTACATCAATGGGCAATGCGTGTGTTGTATTTGTCCATGCACATATAGGTGGGTTCCCATGTATGCAAATGTAAATTTTTAATATGCCTTAGACAGAAAACAGGAAGCCTCATGGGAACGTGTTATTTGTATCTGGCAGACCCCAAAAAAACAGTCCATTAGCTGGGAAAGTTGGCGTGGCTAAAGCATAGGTGTTGGGGCAAACCTTTAACATCTAATAAGAAACTATTTGCTGAGTTCAATGATACCTATCAGAAGGGTAAAAATCAAAAGGATCATAAGATGTAAAAAAAAAATGGGCGTGGTTGCATCATAGGGACCGGGTCAAACCATCCCCATATAAAAAGAAACTCTCTGCTAAGTTCATTGACACTTCATACTAGGCCTGCACGATATTGGAAAAAAACTGACATTGCAATATTTTTTTCCCCCCCCTGCGATATATGTATTGAGATATAAAGAAAGATAAAGTACATTTTTAAAAGATGACAAATATCTCTATTTGGAAATAATAAATAATCCTCGACTACTGCTTTGATTTTGTAGGGGAGTGAATCTGCATAGAAGATAAAATATGATAAACTTTAATGCTTTACAAACACCAAAGCAAAGACTAGGCCTACTCTTCTGATGTGATTTTGGAGAGGGAAATTAGGTAGAAATACGCTAGTTGACTAGCATGACACATTGGCATTCATATAATACTATGACAATTGTATGACAAGTGTATGACAATTACTGCATTTTGCTCCGTCTAAATTTCAGGTTGTGGTTGATTAGCGGGGCCAGCTTGTTTGTTTGATAAATTGATCAGACCTGCATGTCACGCGCACTAGCAACAAACTCTGTGTATCCAAGAACAATTAAATCAGTGGACGTGATGTTAGATCAGACACAAACTTCTGTTGTAGATTAGTGTTACGTTTCCAGTGTCGTGGCTCCAAATCGCGTTAGTTGAGGCGGACGGACGCCTTGTTTCTATATTATAACTATATTAGCTTTAGCCTGGCTAGAAGCAGTTTTTTGAGGGGGGAAATGGCCGGGAGACCTTGTAATTATGTTGCATTAATCAGGTGATTTAGTTCGTATTTGCATTGAACTTTGAATTTTGATAAGCATAAAGATTTACATTGAAAGACACACGGAGTATGGCTGGTATCGTTCCTAAATAAAGAGCCTGAATACATGGCAGACAGTTGACCTACAGATGTGTGTGGGGGTGGGGTGTGTGTGTTACGCTCTTTGTGTCAAAGAAGCCCTTTAAACTGAAATTGTGTCTTGTGTCCGTGAGCACAGTGTGTGTGTGTGTGTGTGTGTGTGTGTGTGTGTGGGAGCAACAACATCCATCCATCACTCTTAACAGCTGGCCCTCTGCATGTCAGGGTCTCTTATTCTTTTTACAAAAGCGCGCACACACAGTTTTGAAGACATTGCACAGACTTTCATCTATTCCCTTGGTGTCTAACTACATTTTGGTGTCCCTGTTATTCAACCAGGGTTTCAAAGAATGTGAGCATTGTTTCTGTTATTTCTTCCAAAAATGGGATGGCGAACCGTGTGTCACACAAAGTAAACTTTCTGCAGTTTGTAGCATACTGAGATTAATCTGTGCGTCTTTGTGAAATAGGTGTTGCAAGAGGCTTAGTGATGTAGGGGCTAATCACAGGGCTCGTTGGTTAACTACTGTACAGTAGCTGGCACGCTAATGACTAACATGCTAGACAGTCAGTCACCACTGCAGCTTCCCAAAGTCTGTAGTGTACTGGAATTTGGATAACTCATTCCATTCAATATATAATCATTTAAGCGATTAAATAAAGCTCTCAGAACTATCTACATCCTAACGGACACTCAACCTAATCATATATTCAGTGAGTTAATTCAGGAGTTCTTGTCTAAAAACATGCCTTGTTTGTGAGGTAGTATTGAGTAGTATTGTTGAATGAAATATGTTAATATTCTACTAAAGCTTACTGTCTTAGACTTTTGGACTCTCTGACTCTCTGTTCCCTCAAAGGTCACCACTGTCATGACTGTGACAAACTGATGTTTGCTATTAGTCAATGACACAGATTTGCATGTTGAAGTTCACCAAAGTAAATATTTAAAATATTCATGCCCTCACAAGCAGAATGGGTCTATTTCTGTTGTCACCGGTCCGGTCCAGTGGACAATGTTCAACCGGTTTGATTTCATGCTAACTGGTTAGAACAGCAAGAGTAGCCTGTCTTAGCAACCTGTGTTGACACAGTCACGGCACTTGATCTAACTTGTGTTGCAAGGAGTGTTGGGGAGTAGCATTACTAGTTTAACTAACGTTACTTTTCAGTAGCGTTGCTGTTCAAACAGCTTTTCACAGGCTCATCAGAACTGTAAAACATAGCTCTGATATAGTGACTACTTTTTTCCAGGTTGCTAGTGAAGCTTCACTGAATGTGATAGCTTAGCGCTGAACACTTTTCAAGTAGCTTGCCTTACATTGGTAATAAGAAATATGACAATGTGATTAACATTATGTTATGTCTGTGTTTATAAAAGCTAGTGTCTGACTGTCTGACAGCACTGCCGAGCACCAGAGATAACACTACAGTAACAATGGGAGGGGTAACAGCGCATGTTCTGTTTGTTTACCTGAAAGGTCATGCTTTTTGTTGCGGTGACAAGATGATATATGGCAGAGTGAATCTCAAATAAAATTAAAACTGCCCTGCCGAAATAAAAACATTTTGGATTTCAAGCCGAGGAAAGAGGGGAGCTGAAAAAGACGAGGCAAGAGGTTATTATAATCTTACTGCAGGTAAAAAGTCATGGCTTAGAGACTCATTACCACCGCCATGTTGGCTAAGGTTATTCATTGCCTTGCAAAAAGTTTCCTTTTTATGTCAGCACATGGCTTTGACATTGGACACTGTAATTTACTTCTTGCATTCAATCTGTTGTTTAAGTTTGGGGCAACATGTTTTTTTTATTGCATCGTCAACTTATTTGCTAAGGGACTGTTCGGTTTTTATTTAAGGGGCTACTGGAGGACTTTTGGGGTCTTTAGTCAAAACAGACTTGACCCTCCCTAGGAAGCTAGGAAGTAACCCAAATCATGAACTCAAACTTGCGCATTGCATATTCCAAACGCCATTACTGTATACTGGGAAAAATAGGGAGGGGTGACAAAGGCAGAAATCTTGTCAGTATCCCTTCAGCAAGTCTAACTTTGTGATGTAGGTAGCTGCACCTGTACCATCCACACAGTCCTCCATGCGTGGCGAAGGAAATGAGTCAGGCTCTGTGACTGCATTAACTTCATGGAAGTTGGTGCAAAAACAAGGAGAACCGTCTGACTCTAACAGACAGGGGGAACTCCGAGAGCTACGACTAGGCTTAGCTAATCCATTAGTAGGTACTGCACCTCCTTCTATAGCTGCAGTTATGTAGACTGACTCTTGCAGGAGTCCACAGACCTGCACCTCAGTTAGTTATGAAATGTTTGCATCGATAAGAAACACGTCTGGACTCTCTTTACTGCAGGTTAACCTTCTCAGTCTTCTGTCCCTGATCCTGCAGAATCATTAGGACGACACCAGTAACTCTGGAGCTGGTGAAAATGTGACAACCCTTGAAAGAGGGAAAGTCAAAGAAAGAGAGAGAGAAAGAAGGGTGAATGGATAACTCTTCATTAGCTGTGTAACAGCCAGTCAAACCTCTAATTGATGGGATCAGTTACACTAAGCTAATCGAGCTCTTAAAATCTGGAGTTGAATCTCCACACCTGCTGCTGAAATATTTTTGGACTTTCAGGTTAAGCTAATTCATTAAATAACAGGAATTACTAAAAAAGAAATCCATGGAAACAGCCAATTACAGCAACTATTGGTAATAATCATTGTTCATTTAACCTTCAGACATTGTATTGCTAATCTGGTGTTGCACTTTGACTCTTTAAGAGAAGATGAATCGAAATATCTACAGTTATGACAGGTTGACAAATTATAAAATGTCGAATGGTCATTGGTCAACTTTTAACTCTTTTTTTTCTAATTTCCTGTGAGGACAGACATGTCCTCAGACATGAGATACCAACAATACTGTTTAAAATTATTGAAATTGTTATAAATGACCTCATCAGATAAGCATAGTAGTTTAATAATTTGTGGAGGTGTAATCACAGATATGTTAATAATGTAAATTTGGGTCGAGCCAAGTTGGCAAGTGCATGAAAAAGAAGGGATTAATTATTTACGAGTTTAGTAGGCATGACATGTATTATTGCAACTATTCATTGACTACTAACTGTATTCATCTGTCCCGCTCGCCTGTATCGTGTCAGTGCTGGTTTTGTCCTCCAGTCTTTATGTAAGCTAAGCTAATCATCTCCTCTTTCCAGCTTGTGTGTGTGTGTGTGTGTCTATATAAAAATAATGCATTTACAGTATGCAGGAGTGGCCGCTGCATGTTTTATGTCGGTGTTCTTGGCATGTACACTCATTCATTTGTGTGTATGTGTGAGACACTCACTGGGAATTGGTGGAGGGTTCAAGCTGTGAGTCTGTAGCTTGATCTGCCACAGTGAAGGTGTTTCATTATCATTGGTTAGTACACACAGCAGGTGAGATGGAGATGAGAGAGGGACAGAAGTGAATGAGATGACACAGTGATGACATCGTGAAGGATAAGACCAGTATATTATTTAATTTAAATCTTCTCAATCCACCACTTCACTCTCCGGAGATGTTTGCACACTGTCACCAGAACATGAAGCCTTATCATTATGACCATTCATTTGTGTGTGTGTGTGTGTGTGTTTGCATACATATACCGATGTGTTAGCGTGTTTGTATTATTTAAGAAAAAAAGGAAATTTCCCAGAGAAAATTATATTTTAATCCTTGATACATTGATATGTTTTTGTTTTTACATTGTCAGGGTTTGTTTAAAAAAAGAAGTGTGTACAAGCAAAAGTAAAAATA
>NC_048411.1:22231099-22243372 GCF_013103735.1 Etheostoma cragini
TATATATATATATATATATATTAATTATACAAAGTATTAAGAATAATCTATGCTGTATTAAAGTGGATAAAGAGGAGACTTTATTGATCCAGTGGTGAAATTCACACGCTAGCTGCCAGGTCAAACTTCAACTGTTATTTTACGGACCACCATGAAAATGATGCGTTTAAAAAATATATATTGCTATAGCTCATCCTTCTAGCCTTTGACCAGAAAGTCCATGTAAATATGGTTTGACTCATGTTCTTCACACAATGTCTCAGTTTTTACCCTCTGGCACAGGCTAAATTGCCACATATTTCTGCCTGCATGTTTGAGGAGTTCAGTTACTTTTCAGTATAGTACTTGGTTACGTAACCAGATTGTTGGAATGACTGTAGGGAAGAGTAAGGAGATTATGGATATAATCCATGGTCATAAAGCTCAAGTATATCTTTTTTTATGTGAAACTGCATTGGCTGACAAATTTCCTTAGGGAATCTAATAAATATCTTACACTATGTTATCCGTGGGAGTGGGCTCAGTTTGCAAGGAGAGCCACACCTCTGCTCTCCACATTACTTGCATTTAGGCTACCATTTTATTAACATACACTTAGGGATGTAACGATTACTGGTGTAATGGAAAACCACGATAAAAATGTTGACGATACCAATAACCGTTTTGGATTTAAAATATCATGATTATCACAGTGTGGATTACCACAGTGTGGAAACCATGTGTTCAATCCTTCCCAGCTTCATCTGAGTCTCCGGACGCATTTTGCAGGTGCAATGCGTAGCCTACAACATGCGTTTTACTGAAGTTGGAATCATGGCGGAGGAGATGACAGCACTCAGGACATCTATCATCCCTCTAAGAGGACTAAGTCTGAAGCATAGGCATGTTTTGGTTATTATGAGAATGCCGAAGGACAGGATAGTTATCTTATCTGCAGAAGGTGCAGGAAAAAAGTTGCTGCTAAAGGCATTCAACACACTTTCAAAAATACCTTGATAATACTAAAAACTCAGGTTCAATTCCTGTGCAATAACCCAGCAACACTGTCTCTAATCAGTCTTGTTTACTGGTTTCACTTATTATTCAATTAAAATTCAATTCAGTTTGATTTATATAGCGCCAAATCACAACAACAGTTATCTTGCTGCGCCTTTCATAAAATTGCAGGTCAAGACCATACTCTGTGATGTTATTACAGAAACCCAACAATTCCCACCAAGAGCAAGCACTAGGCGACAGAGGCAAGGAAAAACGTCATTTTTAAGAGCCAGAAACCTCAAACAGAATCATGGCTCAGGGTGGAAGGTCATCTGCCTCCACCGGTTGGGGGGTGAGAGAAAGCGACAGACCGAGAAAGACAGACAGAGAAGAGACAGACAGAGAGAGAGACATAGAGACTTGTAGCAGAGGGTGTTGAGTGGGTACATGGAGGCAGCAGGTGACTCCAACCACAGATCCAGACTCCACAGCTCCAGAGCCAGAAACATCTGCAGGAAGCGATAGGAGGAGAGGGGCGAGAGAGTACAAGACTACGGGGGCGAGAGACCACCAGATTCCGTGAAAGGGAAAACGTTGAGTTAGTAAGATGCATTAATGGGATGAGGTTGTATACAGATGGAGAGGAGGAGAGAGGTGCTCATGGGAAGTTCCCCGGCAGTCTAGGCCTATAGCAGCATGACTAAAGGATGGTTCAGGACTCACTTGAGCCAGCCCTAACTATAAGCTTTATAAAGAGGAAAGTCTTAAGCCTACTCTCAAATGTGGAGACCGTGTCTGCCTCCTGAACCTAAAATTCTATTCTGGATTTTGCAGGAGAGATGTGATCTCTTTTTCTGGTTCCTGTCAGAACACCTGCTGCAGCATTCTGGATCAGCTGAAGTCTTTATGGACTTTTTCGAGCAGCCCACTAATAAAGAATTGTCCAGCCTAGAAGTAACAAATGCATAGACTAGTTTTTGTGCATACTTTTTAGACAGGATATTCCTGATTTTTGCAATATCAAGTAGGTAAAAAAGGCAGTCCTTGAAATTTGCTTATTGTGAGAATTAAACATGTCCTGATCAAATATAACTCCAAGATTCATTACGTTGGTGCTGGAGGCCAGGGTGATGCCATCCAGAGTAACTATCTCTTTGGATAATGCGTCACAGAGGTGCTTGAACAATAACTTCAGTTTTATCTGAGTTTAACATTAGAAAATTACAGGTCATCCAGGTTTTAACATCCTGAAGGCATATTTGAAGTGTAGCTAACTGATAAGTTTCATCTGGCTTGATTGATAGATATAATTCAGCATCATCTGCATAACAATGAAGGTTTATGGAGTGTTTCCTGTTAATTGCCTAAAGGAAGCATATATAAAGTGAACAGGATTTGACCGAGCCAAGATCCTTGGGGGCTCCATGACTAACTTTGGCGTGTATGGAGGATTCATCATTAACATGTACATACTGAGATCGATCTGATAAAGAAGAATTAAACTAGCTTAGAGCGGTTCCTTTAATGACAATTAAATGTTCCAGTCTCTGTAATAGGACATAATGGTCAATGGCATCAAATGCAGCACTTAGATCCTTTGTCTGATGCAGTTAGGTCATTAGTAATTTTCACAAGTGCTGTCTCTGTGGTATGATGAACTCTAAATCCTGACTGAAAATCCTCAAATAAGCTGTGACTATGCAGAAAGTCACAAAGCTGTTTGACGACTACTTTCTCAGGAATCTTAGTGAGAAATGGAAGGTTGGAGATAGGTCCATAGTTGGCTAAAACATCTGGATCAAGGTTTGGCTTTTTCAGAAGAGGTTTAATCACAGCTACTTTAAAGTACTGTGGTACATAGCCGGGTAATAAAGACAGATTGGTTATATTTAGTAGAGAAGTGTTGAGTAAGGATAAAACTTCTTTAAGTAGCCTATTCGGGATGG
Source organism: Etheostoma cragini (assembly GCF_013103735.1). Classification (NCBI taxonomy): domain Eukaryota; kingdom Metazoa; phylum Chordata; class Actinopteri; order Perciformes; family Percidae; genus Etheostoma; species Etheostoma cragini. The sequence goes on from NC_048411.1 coordinate 22,234,024, forward strand.
GGTCAGTAAGACAAAATAAATCTAATTTATTTCTCCTATTCCTTTGCACTATTGCACTTGTGGTTCTAATTGTTATGAGGTTTTCATGCACAGCTTCTCTTTTGTTTGATTTAAATAATTTTGATGGCTGGGGGGTTGACACTGTCACTATGGGGTTTTGACTAGGTATCTCCTGGATTAGAGGAGAAGAGAAGTGTGTTAGACTGTGACTCGGCCTCCAGGTCCCGACTCTGAGTTGTCAAGGATTAGGTCCACTAATAAACTTGTCCAAATTCCTAGAAATGACAGCTGCTCCATCCCAAGTGGGACGAATGCCGTCTCTCCGAATTAGACCAAGTCTTCTCTAGAAAGTCTGCGAGTGATATACAAAGCCCACATTGTTTGCTGGACACCACCTAGACAGCCAGCGGAAAAATGATGACATGCGGCTATACATGTCATCACTGGTCAGATTTGGCAAGGGTCCAGAGAAAACTACGGTGACCGACATTGATTTTGTATATGTACACACCAGTTCATTAATCTCAGTGACCTTTGTTTGGCGTAACTGGGAGTCATCAACGCCGACGTGAATAACAATCTTATTGTATTTACATTTATCCTTAGCCACCAGTTTCAAATTAGACTCAATGTCGCCCGCTCTGGCCCTTGGGATGCACTTTAACTATGGCCGCTGGCTTTGCTAACTTCACGATTTTCAAAATAGAGCTGCCGATAATCAAAGTTGGTTTCTCAGAGGGTGTGCCGTTAGAAACGTGATCAGGCTGGTGGTGGTCCATAGGCTTTGAAAGCTTACAACTGTTTCTGCATCAGACAGTCACCCAGCCAACCTTTTGTTGCTGCTCAGGAGTTGCCGAGGGACGGCTACCAGAGGCTAACTCAGGCTCAGGCCGGACCCCAGCGACTACCGGTGGGTGGCAAGCTAGAGTAACTAACGACTGATCATGGTGCGTATCCGGACTTCTAAATCACTAAGACTTGCATCCATGTCTATAAATAAACTACACTTGTTACACCTACCATTCCCACTAAATTCCCAGAGGAGTAACTAAACATCTCAAACAACGAGCAACAGAAAGTAGGAGAGAGAGAGAAGCTATGGCTAGTTGCTAAACTAAAGTCGCTAACAGCTAAGCTAAAGTACAGTAGCATTAGCTACCAAGCTGTGTGTGTGTGTTGTGAGTGTGAGAAGCTTGGCATCCACTTGTAACTGGATGTAAGCATGCCTTTGTGGCTTTGGGTGAGCATCTGTGTGTGTTTGCGTGTACATTCCATATTTCTGAATGTTTGTGCATGTACACACACCATGCACCTTTACTGCCAAATTCATTAAATTTGTATCACTGAGCCCAATTAGAAGATGCGCCCTTCCTACTGTGGAGAGATGGAAGATGAGCAGAGTATCGCAAAATACCAGTGAGGCATGAGGAAATGAGGATAGAGGATGAAGAGACCTGTTTCCTGCAAGTTAAACAAGCAGGCGTCGAACGAAAAGGCTGATGATTTGACTTCCAGACCTTTTCTTTCTTTTCTGTAAGTGTACAAGTTTAGTCATTTTGCTTCATAGTACTGCTTTGTGTCAGCCAGTTGACAGCCAAGGAAAGAAATGAGATCTTCTCTGGGAAATACACATGTGTTCTTTTGCAAACATTGTTGGCAGGAAAACAGTTCATTTCAAGCATTGGTTGCTTTTTAGATTACATAAAACTGTCATTAACTAGGACTACTTACTGCACTTGCAATAAATTATTTACCTACTGATCTACTATATGATCTACTATAACAACAACGTTCCTCTTCCAGGATTGCTCTGGTGTTGCCGGAAATTCCGTCACATATCACTCTTTTTGCCGCATGTCCATTACCTTACTTTCATTGTGTTGTAATTTTAAAGTTGCTCTAAGCGATGTTGGGTGACGTTACTTCTTGTTGACGTTCGAAGTATTTTCAAACAAAATGAAACTAGCAAATAAACGGGAGATAATTTTTCTTTCATCTCGGAATCTTCCATCTGTGGACTAGCAAAACCCTCCTCCGCAGTGCTGATGAGGAAGGTCAGGCAATATGAGACCAACCTACAGACACTACTGCACCTGAATGCAGCGTACATAGACATTTTGCAACCCTGAAACTCAAACTGGAGTTTGTTTGCCCCGCTGGTTTGGGTTTATTTGGGCAGGGAAGAATGCTGCAACCAAACCCCGGATACGCGTCAAGAACGGACAAAACAAGCATACCAAGACCTGCTTGAAGAGGGGGTCTCGATACGCTTTCAGTCAAACTCTGGAGCTGTTCATTTGTGGTGAGAATGTAATCCGTACTCAAACCGCAGAGCTAATGTCTCCTGTAGTCCTGTAGCTGCTTTCAGTGTTTCCATCACAGAAATAGACTGCGGTCAATCTTGCCATCCGTCGCTCATATCTCTGTGGTCAAACCAGCTGCCGCTAATATTGCAGAACGACGCAGAGTGAAGTCTTGGATACCAGAGCAGATGTAGTAATGTCTCTCACGAAACAATGTCTGATCATTTTAATGAAATCCGCTGGTATGACCATGGGTATGCAGGAAATATGCACTACACAAGATAGGACCTTCTTCCTGTATTTACTCTGTTGCTCCCTACCCTAGAAACATCCAACCAATAAGAGGAATGGAAGTTTTTGCGTGATTTGTAATGACATATTTTGGTACCCTTGGATTTTTCCAGGTAGGAAACCAAACCAAACCGACCAAGGGCAAATTTCCCCAAGTTGACAAACTCACCAACTGGTTTGGACCTACAAACTACAGGTGAGAAAACGCTTTTAGTGTATCTGTGTATACTTATTTGTTTTAAAGGACAACTATTAGTATCCCAATTAGTTATGTCTTTGTTCAGAGTCATTTGGTCTGCTCAAATAAGACTGTACTCATAGTCACAGACAGTTTCTAAAACAACAGTAAGCAAATAGGTTAAGTCAAATAAAAGGAACTCCACTATGCCCACCCTCTTGGATCATCTTTTTTACTGGCTTGCTTAAAACACCAAATTTGTATTAGTCTTTGTTAAAAAGTTTGGCAATTTGAGAATGGATCCTTTTCCAGGTCACTTGATGGAAAAGGAAAAAGAGAAATGGAAAAAAAGCAACTACAGCAGAAAAGACAAGAATTAAGGTAAGGGAAAACAGTAAAGCAAATAAGGCAGGGAGTACAGGAAAATAATCTAAACAGGAAAACTATATGACAGTAGAGATGAAAAGGTAAAGCAAGCAAATCAAAGAAGAATACACAGGAAAATGACAGAAAACCATAGAGAGAAACAATGGGCGAGGAGAAGGAGGAGGGGGAGAGAAGAAAACAGGAGGCTCCAGATGGAGGGTTTGCGTTGCCGGGATGGGTTGCCGATGAAGTCATTAAGCAGCCATTTCATCTGCGTCTGCTTGGCTAGTGAGGAATCTAATTGCATCTGAGGAGAGGAGAGGAGAAATGCCAAAGTACATTTAGATCAAAGATAGAAGACACCAAAGAGCCTGTAGTCACCAGACCCCTCCCCTCCTCTTCTCATCCCGTCACACTTTGGCTCACTTTCTTTCTTTCCTCCCTTTTTCCTCCCACTCTCTCCCCAATCTTTCTTACTTTGTCCCTTATTTTGTAATGTTTCTTCACAATCATCATGCTTTTACTTCTACTTCTCTCTGGCTTTGCCACTTCTGGTTTTTGCCCCCCCCCCCACCCAATCCCTCGTCTTCTTTGGCTCTCGCAGTAGTAGAGTGTGTGTTAGTGGTGCATTGTGGACTTTTTCTGTCTAATATCCCTTCTGTCTCTAAATACTGTCACACATCACAGTCATTAGCAATACAAGTGATTCTTTATTTTACACACTCCGAAGAGCTAAGAAGCCGTAACCCTTTCTCACCTCCTCTCATCCATCTCTTTTTACACTTTCTCTTTTCCTCTCACATCCCTTCATTTCTGTCTCTCCCGGACACTTTATCCATTCAATTGCCCATTTTAGCTGTCTTTTTTGGGTGCTGCTGATTATGTGCCACAGGAGAAAAAAGACTGACTGTATTTCGTGTTTGTTTGTTTGAGACGTCTCTGAGCAGTAAAGGCAATTAGAGGCCACTTATTAATTTAAGAATCCTTAAAGGTAGTGAGTGTAATACTGTGTCATTTTTACTCTGTGTGTGTGTGTGTGTGTGTGTGTGTGTGTGTGTGTGTGTGTGTGTGTGTGTGTGTGTGTGAACAAGAACTTGCAGTAATTGCTTTGTGCGGTATTGGCCTTCCACTTTCACCCTAAAAACAGAAATTGCTTCTTGGTTTTAACCACTAGAGAGGGGAGGTGGTGGATAGGGATGTTAGAAGAGGGCTGGGGGAAGGAAGGGGGGTTATTGTGTCCAAAATGGTTTCAGCCTCTCCTTAGGAACCATTAGAACCATGTATTCATTGAAGTGGCAAAGCCAGAGTGCAGTAGTATTTTAGCACTTAACTTCTGCAGTGGCATCTAGCTCAGCATGAACAAAACTGTAGAGGAGTATAGATGTAAACAGAAGTACTACTTTGTAATGTTAAACTACTGCTGCAATGATGTGCAACTAAAGTAAATCCACAATGAACACAATCAGAAAATCATACCACAAATGCAATAACATGCTGTCAGCTAACTTCTTATTCATATATATATGTATATATATGTGTGTGTGTGTGTGTGTGCCTACTTGAGAAAGCCTGAAAATGGCTAACAAGCCTGCGAGAGGTGTTATCCTCCTCTGTTAAATCAGGTTAACACATTATGTTGCAGAGACAGAGATCAACCTCCCAGCATGCAGAATTCAAATGGCAACTACTCATTTACAAACACGTTGTTCACTGTGATTACAGGCAGGATACAGGAGGAGAGTAACATCACTGGTGAGAGGGCTCAAATGAAGCAGAGAATGATAATGAAAAGGGGGTAAGAAAGTGTGCAGATGTGGATAAAAGAGAGATGGCTGGAGAGTGAAAATTGGTTGGGTGAAAACCAGAAAGTGTGTACGAGTGTATAAATGAGAAGACAAATGACAAGAGAACAGGAGTGGAGGAGGAGAACACGTGATAACCAAACTTTTCCACCTGCGCAATAATAAAAGATATGCTGGCTTATCATTTTCCCCTCTCCTTTTCCCCTCCTCTTCGTCTCTTTTGTTCCGTTTTTTCCTACCGAGTGTTGCCGGGAGGCAGAGGAGCCGTGCTTTTAATGTGGCGCCTATCAGTTAGTGCTATGATGTCTTTGTCCTTTTTGCCGTCTATTCTATCTCTCTGTCCCAATTTGTCACAACGAATATTAACTTCTAAAAAACCTCATCCAACTCGCTGAGAAAGTTAAGGGGAAAAACAAGAACTGAAACTCCAATCTAGTTGAAAAAGTATTTTTTGCAGCTGATTCTTAAGATAAATGTTTTTTTAAATCATGAAAAAAGGTGTCCAAAGTAGATTTTCTAGAGGAACAAATCAGGTAGTAAAAAACATTTAAAAGCTCTTAAATTATGACTATGGAAAGGTTATTTTTGGTTTGAAACCCCTAGATTTCATACATATACAATATAGTGTTTTTAAGCAAATTTCCAACAAATGCTAAGTTGGTGCTTTTCTTTTCTACAATCAGTTTAATGCACGCCACTATAAGTAGAACCTGAGGCTAATGTGTTGTCAATGTAGTAGTGACTAATATGCTTTTTGACTTTTGTCTTTTTTTTTTTTTTAACTAGTTTCCTTGTTATTGTTCTCTTTTTTTTATTTCAGATTACTTTTGAGTCTATTAGAGATGTAAAAGAATGAAAATTTATCCTTATGGTTATAGTGACCAAAATTATCCCAGTTTTTATTATTATCGAGGTATTTTTAAAAGTGTGTTCAGTGCCTTTAGCAGCAACCTTTTGCCTGCATGTTCAGCAGACAGGATAACTATCTTCAAATCAACTGTCCTTCGACATTCTTATAATAACCAAAATATGCCCATGCTTCAGACTTTATCCTCTAGGAAGGCTGATAAATGTCCCTAGCGCTGTCATCTTTCCCTTACACCATGATTCCAACTTCAAGAAACATACGTTGTAGGCTACGCGGTGCACCTGCTCGGCAACGTCAGGAGACCCGGATGAAGCTGGGAAGGATTAAACACACCTCTTCCACACTGTGGTAATCCACCATGATAATCATGATATTTTAAATGCAAAGGGTAATTTTTATCATCAACTTTTTCATCGTGGTTTACCATTACACCAGTAATCATTACATGTGTGTCCATTTTGTTCAGATTTGCAATCGCTGTCTTTTCCATTATTACTTCATTTATTGCAAGAGTGTTTGGCTCACTGCGTACAGTAGCTGTGCATCTACAGGCAGCAGGAAGGCAGAAGACTCCTTGCAATTAGTTACACAGCTACTTAAAATTTGTTTTCAATACATATTCACTCATTTACAACAACCATTCATGTTTTTTCCATATGCCAATCTAAGATGAAAGTCATCTTAGCCTAGAAGATATTACACTATGTAATTCATGCATATTTAGAGTGTCCTATAATCCAAACAATTGTGTGGGACTCCATGACTGTAACAGAGTTGCAGCCTGCAGGTTAATTTTTAGGATTCATGTTGTTCTCGCTTCTCTCAGCCGCAAAGTGCTGAAAGCTTATATGTAATAAAATATCACACAGAGTGTCACCAAAGTGAGATATTCCGCGAGAGTCAAATGGTTGCTGATTACAGCCATAAGGAACAAACAGGGAACATGACTGCCGTGGAAAATAGCTGCCATGGAAGATTGCAAGGACTAAATACCATCTGTTAACAAAACTGCTCCGGAGAACAGAGGACCAAGAGAATTACATTGACATTTCTCTTTGAAATATAATTTGCTCACTCCGCAAGAGCCTGACAAAACTAGCTGCTATCTTCTCCCCATAGAGCCCTGGTTCTTCCATAGGGTCTAATTGTATAAATGTAACTTTCTTTTATTGTATATAATCCATTTGGTATCTTGGAATATGTTTTGCATGGCTTTTTTAAAATCTCAGATACTGTTTTTAATGGCATTTATAATGGTTCCGTGATAGAAGCTGTAGAAATTGTTTATTGTGCTCAATACTGACAGCGGTACTTTTGCTGTATTCCCAAGATTATGTGTATGGATAATGCAATCTTTTCTCAGTTTTTAAAAGATCTAAGGAATAGTTTGCAACATGTTGGTATAACACTTTTTTTTAAAATACATCTTTTACAGGGTACAACTTCCATGTCGTAGCAGTTCTTTTTCTCCCCTCTCTTGACCACACTACCTTTGTTCCTGTGACACACACTGTATATTTTAATACTAATCCCAGTATACCATCAAAGAGAGAAGGAGGTGTGATTGTTACAGTAATCCCCCGGGATCCTTAATGGGTGAAAGTGAATGAGAGCAGAGGATTAGGGGGCTGTGACGGCCAATATATACCGTAATTAGCTAGTTAACAGCCTCAGTGATGGCAGGATTTCCCGGGTCTTAGCTGAAAACTCGACAGAGGCTACACATGACTGACAGATAGCACAGTGCTGGTGGAGAGAGAGAGTCAGTAGGATGCAATTGGAAGAATAAAAAAAAAAGAAGTGGAGAGAAAAAGAAGGGCAATGGAGTGAGAAATTGGAGAAAGAATGAACATTTTTCTATGAACTTGTAATTTAGCCAGGACATTTCAGATGTCAGTCTCTGAATTCTGACTGAGCGTAAGGTTTGAGAGGCTCCAACTGCATCTATTTCTGTCCATTTATACAATTGAAAAAAATAGTGTGTGTGTGTGTGTGTGTGTACACACACCGTTAAACTGATCAAACCGCAAGAGTATTCTTTTGTCGGTCTAATATGTCTGTAGGTTTTATTGTCCTGTGGTTGTTGTTGTTTTTTTTTTTTTTTTTGTTCATAATTGTACTTAGAGGTTGTACCAGAATAGGTTTATGTGGTTTATTTTTCAAAAAAACAGCATATTTTTGTTATACTTTACATTGCTGCAGCTAATCTCTTCACCCTGTGTGTTGAGCTCTCTGTTTTAGCTAAAGAGTGAGGCGTCTGACTTCTTTTCCATCTTTGTCCACACATGCGCAGCACCTAGGTAAGATCTACTAACTAATCAGTTGAGAATGAGGGTGTGCCATGCTAGCTGTTTGTGAACACTGTTTACTGTTGGAGATGGTTAAGTCCCTTTTGGGGTAAACTTTGGGCTTTTCCACTTTTGTAAACCTATAATATACACAAAAAGATATATAACACAAGAAAGGAAAGGGAAAAAGGCAAAAAGCATAATATGAGCACTTTAAGCCATGTCTGGTCACCTAAAACCGCAGGCCACAACATACAGTACCTCACACTCTGTTCATAAACTCTGTTTGATGGGACTGATGTTTATTTGAGTAGCATACATATTTTACAGGGGAACATATTGTCACTGCTGCACTGCTGGCGTACATTCAATTGACCATCCTGCCGTTTGCAGGCATGCCAATTCATACTTCAGACAAAACATGACGGTAGCTTTTGATCATATTCACTTGTGAAAAGAAACACAATTTAATTTTTTTAAGACCTTATTTTTCTCTTAGCTTGTGACTTTGTGTGTTCTATCCTTTAGCTGTTTCAGTCTCTTAAGTGATTTGTTTTTCTTTATGATTCATTGTGACAATTGTTTCAAGTAAAGCAAGTTCCATAATACTGCTTTTAATTACCAGCTATTGGTACACATTTTTAATACCAAAATGTACTGTATGTAACCAGTAATACTTTTTAAGTCAACCTCTTTCTTGTAGCTTAATAGAAGTACAGTTTGATTTTATACTTCTGTGTGTCTACTATAAACTTGTACAATCATCCTGCAGCAAAAACAATATATAATTGACATTGTATAATAGGTGTACTAAAGATGTTTTACCCTCAACTACACAATGGCCCTCATGTATCAACCTAACGTAGAAACCAGCGGAGGTATGAGCGCAGAAACAATCTTATCACCGGCTTCAACTTGTACTATTTGGCAGCCTAAAAACTGGGATTGAAGGCTGTAGAAAGAATGCGGAATGGAAAGAGATCACTGATGCGGTCCACAGTGTTGCCGTAGTAAATGTCCAGCTAGTCCAGCTGAAGTTTATTTAATTTATACATCCTTGACATATGTATGCTATAGTCCTAATAGTAATAAACAGACTTATATTGCAATCAATTTCTTAAGCCTACCTATATGTACCTATATTTAAATAAACACAGTAGCAGAGTTTATGCAGTTCTTTTTATTTTACACGTATTTTTTTCCATGAGTCAGAGCCATGCAACTGTAAGCTGTGAAGAAGAGCACGATTCCCC
>NC_048411.1:22243551-22311525 GCF_013103735.1 Etheostoma cragini
CCCCCCCCCCCCCCCCCCACCCCCGCTCATGCAAGACCGAACCATCTGCCCGTAATCAATCCGATCCACTGTTGTACCGGGGCAAAGAGGTCTCCTAAAAGAGCCAGATCTGCCATTGCCAATAAGTGATCAACTGATAAGTTCTCCTTCTGTTAAATTATGCTTCCTCGCAAGTCCACACTGACTCAAAAACTTGCATATACGAGTTTAGACCAGATGTGACCTTTAATAACAGCCGGCGTTCAAATTGATGAAATCCTTGCTTTGTGTAGGAATTGGCGTACGCCCGCCCTACACCTGTCATATGCACGTTTCATAAATAAGGGCCAATGCCTCTGCAGTTAGTACCATATTGAGCTACTGTAGTATCCTTGGACATTGCATTTAAACTTACCAAATATAAGACATAAAAATATGACTATATTAAACATCGTTCAGCATATTTTCTGGGGACCCTCTGGAGGCCTTGGCCTCTTTTTGAGAGCTAGTACCCTGCCATCGCCAGCACCTGCTGTTTTCTAATCAGCGCTCCTCCAAAGAGTGTTCCCTTGAAGAGGCCATTATCCTCTGTGGACCAATTAGAAGTATCCCCTGTCTGTTGTTTTCTGGTTCCTCTAAAACTCTGACCAATGACAGATGGCCAAACATGGAAACAACAGCCGACAAGAATACAGTGGAGGAAAAAAGTAAAGAGAACTACATGGGTGTGCGATCATTTACTGAAAGCAAGACACTTGACCAGTCGGCACTGACAGACAGAGCTATTTAAGAAAAGAGAGAACCCTCAAATGAATGCATGCCTCTCTAATATGAAACATGCTGGCCATGTGATGATGTCACATTTCAACAATGTTTTCCATGCTGAGTAAAGCTATAATCATTATTCACCAGAGACTGGCAGTTCAAAATCAAAACAATCCTGCAAGAACCATCACAAAACAGTGGAATGTTATTTTCAAAATTCTACAATGTATCACTCATTCTTTAGAGAGCATGCATGTGTTCAAGCTATTACAGGACAACAAAACCTTACCATCTGTCTTTTTCCCCCTTATGAGCAGTACCAGATATAGAAGCTCTGATTGTAGGGAATCTTTTCAGGTATTTGCCGGCTGCTCATTTTGTATCCTAATTGTCTCCCTGATGGGTGAGGTCATGTTGTTTAAGCTCTTCTTTGTTTAATGATCTTCATTAAAACAGGAAAAATACAGTTTGATCCATGCAAGGAGGAAGGATTCATTTAGAAAAAAAATTCAACTTTTCAAGCTATTTGCTTCTATTGTGCCAAGTGAACAACAAACGAAAAACAGAGGGTTGATTATTTCCAATTAGCTCCACTGAGGTAGGCAGTATCAATCGAGTACAGATAGTATCTCAGAGGTATCTGAAGGGATATCAGATTCCATGTTCGACCCAGATAAACATTTCCCTGCAGGACATAACAACACAATCTGTAATGTGTCTTTTAGTCCCCTCCTGGATCTGTTTACCTGTTTTATTTGTGACTGGTTGTGTCTGTCTGTCCTCTGGGCAACAACTCACACCAGAATGCGGATGCTTCTTTTAACTCCCAATCCATTATATTCGTACTGTGTTTTGTTGTTTTTACTCCTACGTTTATTTGACAGTTACTAGTTACTTATTTTTTTAACATTTCAAACTAAAGATATGATGATATTCTGTGATTATTGTAGGTTACAGTCTAAAAATATCTCAGTTTTGACCAGCTTAATTCAAAATGCTGCTTACACATTCATTTGTCAGTACTCAGTACTTTGCAGTGGCACTGTTGCTGCATCCAAGGCTTAGTGTTTCCCAGGATGCTTGTGATTGGTTTAAAGAAATACAAACCAGCCAGAGCCCTCTCTTTCTCTCTTATACCGCTGGGTCATGGCTTTTCTGCTGGTACGTGTCAGTGGTGCTGTACTTATTTATGTCTCTTTTTGTCTATGTTGACTTTTGCTGTTTAGGATGATCATTGTGTAGAGCTTCTATTTTTTTCTGTCAGATAATTCTTTCTCAGGAAAGGGCCGCCAGAGATTTTAACAGAAGCACGAGAGCTTTCATGTAACTGATTATCTTATTTGGTTTTATCACAGTCGGCAAGCAAGAGCTGCAACCTGGCCCTTTTTTTTCAAATGACAATATCACAGATTGCTTCTTTAATATTTACTCTGGTGTTTACCCTCAGTGTGTCGTCTATGCTTGTGAGGCACCTACCACTGTGCCTAAGAGGAGCTGCAATCATGTAATCTGTTGCTTGACAAATATTTCAGTGGAGCCAGACAGGTGTGCTGCAGCTTCTTTCTCTCTGTATGCAACAGAAGGCCCACTCTCCCATATTCACCTTGGATAAGAGCAGAAACCAAATGAGCAGAATTGAGATGGATAGAGAAGGAAAGAAAGGGAGGCGGTAGGCGGTAGAAGGAAATCAAATGTTGGTAGAAAGTAAGCGGAAGGATAGATGCAGATTGTAAACACATGGAGAGGGAAAGAGAGAATATGTTTGTGTGAGAGACCAAAAGCAGAACAAGGGGGAAAAAGGACAGAACGGGCAATATTGGTAGAGGAGGGAGGGAAGAGGTGAAGCCAGAGAAAGAGAGTACTAACCAAGGATGTTGAGTCTTGCACATCTGGCACACAAGAAGAAATGGAGCAAACAGCCCCTTGTTGACCAAATGAATAGTTACATTATATAAACATGTACATAAATTGATCAATGATTCAAAGATGTGACATAATACAATAAAACAAACAACTTCTAATCCATGTGCAGTTGTCCTTGAGAATCCCCCTCCCCCCCCTCCCCCCCAACACTCACTCACTCACTCACTCACTCACTCACACCCCCTTGGCAAAAATAAGTTGGCCATGAATAGCCTGGTGAGCTTCTGCTTGCCCAGGGGAGCTACCACCTACTGTGAAACAAAGTGGCTGGCGACAGTTTAATCAGAGTAAACACATAGCATCTAGTAATATATCACATGGAGGAATATCTAAAAGTGGGAGAAATGGATGAAAACACACCCTCTCAACCTGGCCAATGTTGGGCAGAACAGAGCAACTTATCAATCACTTTACTTGAGTGTGTCATCACTATTCTCTCTTGTTATATTACAGTCTGAAGTCTCTTTCTTTCTCTTTCTTTATTCTTCCATCTCTCCCTCTCTTTTTATATAATCACAAAAATGGCAACTCTCCCAGCTTTTTGCTCTTCACATCACCATTCAATGTGTATGTGTGTGTTTAAAGGGAACACACACATACTCACAAATAGGCCTATGTAAAGTGCACATGCATATCATTTGACAGACTTTTATATACACTTATATCATGTGTTGACATCAATAGATAAAAGCAGACAGCTTGACATCAAGCTTGGATTGTGGCTGCTGTCCATACAGTACTTCCCATTTTGCACATTTATGCAAATAACATATATTATTCTTAAAAAGAAAACCATCAGTGGAATTTCTGATCTTCTACATAGAAGACAGAGGAAAGATAGATGGGAAATATAGGCGAGAGAGAGAAGTTGACACGGAGGATATTTTTGAACCTATTAAATGACATCCTATTACAGTGGTAGCCATTACAGGGGTCACCATTCATACATGCATCCTGCTTCAATTCTCCACTTTTGAAAATAATTACATAAATGTCACTCAGTAGATGCAAATTAGCACAGTGCAATTTCAGGTGTAATCAGCCAAGTAGCTACCTGTTACTTCAAACTTTTGACAGCTGAAAGAAGAGCAAATCTAGATTTTTCAAACAGCAGAAAATCAAGCAGAAAACCAAATCACTACATGGTGAACAAGTTATTATTATCCACATTAAACTATGAACTACTATATATCTGGATCCATAATGTTCCCTTCATTTCATCTTGTATGCTTTCCGCTCAACATACACTAAGTGAAAGTCAGGAAGACACACAAGGCCTTATTGCCTTTTAGTAGCTTTTAGCAGTGGAGCTCTACTTACTGGTAACTGACAGTGATCTTTTGCAATCTCCACATCTGGATCCAAAAAAGAAATAGCAGTTTGAATTACGAATCACTTTGATGACGATTAGTTTCATTCACTTTACGGACTATGCTCTGTGTGTGTGTGTAGTGTGTGTGTGCAGTGTGTTTATGTGGCCAGGTGCAAACGGTGTGTGTGTGTGATCAATTATTTGTGTGTAGGTTTATGCCTATAGGGCCCCATAACGTTATAGTGGATGTCTGTGTTAAAAGGTGTGTATGTGCGTGTATTATCCTCTGAAGAATGCTGCCAACACAGAGCATTTTATTTCTCACACACTTTTCAACAGCAATGAATTTCTTAATTTCTGCAATAAATGAGCTTGATCCTGACTAAAGTTTTGCCTTAGGGCAGTCCAACATCCAGTAAAGCATTACTCTGGAGTACCGTGTGTCACGTAGCAAGATGCAAACACCACAGTTTACTTTGAAAGTGTTGAGAAGGAGGAAGAAATAATTGCTGTTAGGAGAACTTACTGTACCAGAGCTGAAAAATCCTGCCTTAACGGAAGTTAAACAGCTTTGCAAAAAATATGTCGACATTTAAAGGTGCCCTGCCAGAGAAAACCGTTTTACTTGAATTTTTTAAAATATTTTGGATCCATATGTGTTTGTGTTATGTGGTGAATGTGAAAATGAACTGCTACCTCCTCTTTCAGCTCTAGCCACTGAAAAAGAAATAAGCGGAGAAATCAGGCAAATTCCAAAAGCTGGTCACTCTGATGTCATGTTGCCTGAGCTCTTTAATATTCATGAGCTCGTCCAGTTGCCATGGGTAAAGGATACTGATAGTGTGGCTCTCATTGGCTAGCTGTTAGCCAATCAAAGTCAAGCAGCTTAGCTCGTTAAACATGAATGAGAACGGGCATATATGGAGCCGATTCTTCCTGCAGGCTTTCTACACCATGCTAGAATGGCTTGAAGCAAGGTAACCAAGGCATGTTGAAAAAAATTTTCAACTTCAGACTTTACCACAAAGTAATAAAATACGTGTAGCAGGGCACCTTTAAGAGTGGCCTTTTTTTATTGTGGTCATAGATAATAAATAAGTAATGTAGAAGAAAAGTGTGGTAGCATTTAATACTGGATCCACTGGCCACAGTGTACTGTTTGTGGGAATTTCAGGTGAGATGCAATGTAAATCAAAGAGTAAATGATATTAGCATGGTGTCATTACTGCTTCAGCAACTGTAGCTTGTGCAACGTTTGACATAAAATCCATCCTGCAGTGTAGAGGAGACGGAAAAATGATTCAACTTAAACTTCCAGTTCTTGTGTTATTGACCCTCTCTGTAAGGCCTTTGTGAAAATGGATAGCAGGTTCTTACCCAAAGCCTTTAGATTCTGGTCTTTAATGATGACATAGCTCTTCCCTAATGGAGGTTCAGCCTTGACTTACTGTATGGTGCCTGATTTACTAATCAATTCATTGATCAATGCGTTGATTGATGCCTATACGACCCTCCAGCTTTCTATTCTAAGCTCTTTGAAAGCTGTGCAATGCTCACTCATGCTCATCTCTCCATTTCTCTCTCTCTCTTCCCTTTTTTCCAGTCTCCCTCCATTCTTCCCTGCCCAAAACTGTGGTGTCAGGCTTTTTCTTTTTCCCTTGAAGGGAATACAGCAGCCTATGTCGTTGTATCCCTGACACAATGAAATATTGCGCAACAGGGATCGAAAGCTCTGGCTCCTTCAAGCACCAACACGTAAATCTTTTTGCCTCGCTTCTGGCAGCAGCCTAAACATACACGGCCATCTCTCTGTGTGTAAAATACCATTTGTTTTGTTTTTTCTTGCACACGAGAATGCACGATCACTAAACGGCTTCCAAATGGAATTGAACCTTGAACCCTTCTAAGGTTGGATGGAAGGGAGATTGTCCGAGGGAGACTTGTAAATCTGGTCAGTGATGGCTCATCTCAAACCTCCAACTGCATCCCGCCATCCACGTCTCCCGCCTCGGCATGAATAGGGGTGTAAATCGCTGTGGCTTTGTGAAACGGGAATAGAGTCAGGTACTTTAATAGACATGGCTGTAAAAATAAATAAAAATAATAAAAATACATAGATGCATGAGGGAGCTACGGGCCCACCAGCCAGAGAGAGAAAGTTTGAAGCAAAGAGAGGACACAAAACAGCAAAGAGATGAGGTATAAAAAGGAGCAAAAAGAGGATGAGAGGAGCAATGAAAGAAGTGAAAAGTGAGTATTAGAGAAGTTGGAGTCAAAAAGATAAGAAGTATAGGAGAAACTAATATCAGGGAGAATAAAAGAGTGAGGAGAAGATGAATTAGAAAGAAACCTGTACATTTGCGTCTGTAAACAATAAATTCTAAAATGACTCTTGAGGCTTCATCACATGCAAACTTTAGATGACTGACAGCTTAATGATTGGCACTTAGAGAGGAGGAGAGGAGGAGAGTATGGGGAGGGGGGCAGAGACGGATAGATTGATGGGGATGAAGCAGAGTTAATGAGAGAGGTAACAGAATGGAGATGCTTAAGGATGAAGGCACTTCAGGATGGGTGATGAATGAATCCATGCATCCACCGGTGCACATGTGGATCTGGGGATAGATGAATGGAGGGAATGAGTCATCAGAGAAAGGAGTCAAAGTTGCTTCATATAGTAGTTTCAAACCACTGAGTAACTCTAAGATCTTTGAATTATTAAACTTAACAAGTTTACGTCTAGGATGATTGACAAATTCATCCGTTCTTTCTTTATGTTGGCTGCGGTGACCTTTCCCCTTTCTCAGTCTTTTGGCTCTCTTGCTTGTTTCCAAGACATTCTGTGAGGTTTGGCTTTCTTTGCACTTTGAATATTCTTAAAGGTGCCCTGTCACACGTATTTCATTACTTTGTGGTGATATCGAAAGTTCTACCATTGACTCTGTAACATTCTTTGTGGAAAACACACCTTGGTTACCTTGCCTCAAGCCATTCTAGCGTGGTATAGAAAGCCTGCAGGAAGACTAAGCTTGCTAAAAATGCCCGTTCTCCTTAATATTCAACAAGCTAAGCTCCTTAACTCTGATTGGCTAACAGAGAGCCTTTCCAGTATCCTTTACCAAGTGCAACTGGGTGAGCTCATGAATAGTAATGAGCTCAGGCAACATGACATCAGACTGACCAGCTTTTGTAAGTGGACTCATTTCTCTGCATATTTCTTTTCAGTGGCTAAAGCTGACAGAGGAGGTAGAAGTTCATTTTCACATTCACAACATAACACAAACACATATGGCCCGAACATATTTCAAAAAGTGAAAATAAAACAGGTTTGTGTTGCAGGGCCCCTTTAAGATTGTTTACAGCAGTTTGAAACACATTTTGTGCCCTTTCAAAACCCATGTTTCAATGATAGGCTAATTTTCTGTATAATAGAGAAAACACAACTCAAAAGAAACACTAAATACAATTTTTTTTTATCTATCTCCAATGGTGTCTAAGAGCATCTGAATGTTTGACATCAAGTAAATGAAAAATGTATGTTGAGACTGCGTGTAATGGCAGCAATGGATCAATTTGTTCATGTTGTTTATGCCAAGCATTGTAAAAGCCATGCTAATTAAAAGAAAAACACCATTCTCTTCGTTATAAAACCTTCTTTTTTTTATTATTATTTGGGGCATTTTAGGCCTTTATTTCCACAGGACAGATGAAGACATGAAAGGGGAGAGAGAGATGGGGAATGACATGCATCAAAGGACCGCAGGTCGGCGTCGAACCCGCGGCCGCTGCATTGAGGAGTAAACGTCTATATATGTCTGCCTGCTCTACCAACTGAGCTAACCCAGCCACGTCATAAAACTTTTTATTAGCTGTTGCAGCCGATCTTCTCCTTTCACCACATTTCTTTAAATTAGGTCAGTGAAACAGCTTATGTGGTGAAAGGTGCTATGGTGCTGGTACAGAGGGAATCATGTCAAGACTGTAGAAGGGAAGGTGAAGTTGTGATCCTTTGATTAGTAACATCATGCCATAGAGAAACTGCGTGTGAAGCAGCCACTGTGGCTTTTCACACCAGCAAAACCATACGCAGTTAGCAACATCATTCAAATGAAAAAAGGCATGCTATCAGCCGACATGTTTTTGTAAGACACCAGCAGCAATGTAGGACTGATAACTGGATATTTTCGTGAACAGCTGCTTAAAATAATTGACAACAATTGATAACTGAGCTGCAATGAGCCTGAGTCTGGCTAAAGATAATATGAGCTCAGAAAACCTGAGGAGTCTTTCACACTTGATTGTATTGATTGCAGCAAGTAAAATCTTAAGAGCCTGTTTTATGTCGTGTGAGGTTTTTGTGTTGTTTTGTTGTTAGACAACTTTATGATGTTGATATTGAATTGATGCATTTTGATTGCGCATTTAAAGCCATGATGACAGCAAAGCTTGAAACTTGAAAATTGCACAGTTGGACAGAACCCTGCGTGAAGCTGATTTGTATTTTCACCTTTCTGCATGAAATGTATCTTGAACCAATATCTGCTTAGGTTTACAAGACCTAAACATGTGACTGCTTTCATGAACTAACTTGCTCTTTTGTGCAGTGACAACATGAGTCACATGCTGTCTTGATCGGTGTTTGGTGTTTCTTGCCCCGAACATCTCCTTCCAGGCAGTGCGGCAATGGTTATGTTCAAGGTTAAGGTTAGGGTTCGCTGCCTGGAAGGCAACCCTAACCCCCTAACCCTAACCCTTTCCTCAGTTCTCCGCTCTCTTTCAAAGCCTGCCAACAATTAGTGTGTGTTTGTGGATTATTTAATTATTATTCCAATTATTTACTTTCACTTTGCTTAGTTAATCTTGTGTAATTTGATATATCACAATCAGGTAAAAAATATCAGATCTTTGTTTGTGTTTTAAAGTGATTGCAGAACATATTTTAAACTTCCTTGGAAAAGTTTTTTTTAATACCACTTCCAGCAATACTGTATGGCTTTACGTTAAAAAATAGTTTTCCAGGCAGGTAAAGTATGTTGCTGAAGTGTGATGAATTGTGCGCAAAATGTTGTTTTTTCTCTATACGCCTATTAGCTGGCTTAATACATACTGTATAGCTCTCTTTTTCTAGCTCTGATTCTCTGACATGCACACACACACAGCCACAGTGACACACACCCTCCCACTCCCTTTGTCCATCATACACCATTACAAATATAATGCAGAAAATACACCTTGCAAAGACACACTTTTAATATGTGCACCCCCTTGCATACAGGTCACCTGAAAACACAAAACCATACACAATGCACAAAGTCTTTTATTCCTCTCTATCTCATTGAGACACACACACACACACACACACACACATACACAAACGTTTGAGGAAGCTTGATATCACAGAGGGACCACCAGGGAACACTCAACTAAATCAATTCATATAATGAATGGCCCAACAGACTGTTGCTTCCTCTCTCTCTCTCTCTCTCTCTCTCTCTCTCTCTCTCTCTTTTTCTGGACCAGCACACTTTCATAAATATTGAACGGTTATCTTAAGGCTTTCATTATAGCCCTGATTCACAATGGCCGAGCTTTGTCCTTTTGACTCTTTGTTAGAGGAAGCTGGCCCTCTCTCAATCTCATCTGCTTATATTATAGCCTGGTAGCCAGCTTTACCTACTGCCCTGAATTAATTATAGGGACGTAGAGAAGTGTGTGTGTGCGTGTGTGTGTGTGTGTGTGTGTGTGTGTGTGTCTGTGGAGGGAAGGGCGAGAACAGGGAAGGAAAAGTATGGAAGAGTGAGAAAGAAGGGGTTGGGTGTTGTGGTTGACTGGATGAGACATACACATCACAAACTATCTATGAATATATGCAAATATGATGGATGTGTTTGGGTTTAATTTCTCCAGCTGCCTCGGCTAACCCCATGTGAGGCGTATCGTGATTAAAACTGTGAAAACTTCTCTGTGATATCAGTCTTCCATCACTGGGTTGGTCCCTGCTGATCTGTTATTGCAGCAACTTTAAAAATGAAGCCATGAACGTTCCATGCATTCTACATGAGTTAAAGATATAATCTACAACATGTTGGTTTTAAAATCAGATTTCCTACTTTCTGTCACTGATTGACCTGAAAGCTGAATCACCTTCATGAACGTGGTCTAGTCGAAGAAGCGGTATACTGACTGTATTGCAGTAATTGCAATCCCTATAATTTTTTTTTTTCTATTGTATTGTATGTCTCACCAATGCAACCTCTGCAACAGACTTTTAAAAATAAGAAATTTCTAAATCAATGCTCATTATCATGGTTTTAAGTTCCTTTGTCAGTAAAGTAGGTATGAATATTCCTGAAAAAATCTTATTTGAACCGCATGTGGTGCTCCAACCAAAATTAATCTGTTAATGAAACTCTAAAAATAACTGTTGTGTATATACTATATACAGTATATGCAGAATTATTGTACACAAAAGCACTTTTGTTTCTTCACTTGATCCTCTCCTCTCCATTATTTTTCATCATTCCATCAAGTCAACAAGCTTTCTGTTCAATTTGCAATTCTGCATCACTGGGCTTTTTGCTTACAAATGCTGCCATTTTTTTGTTTACTGCTACACTTTTGTAAGTTCAGTGGCGGTCGTGACAGCGTGGCCGCTGGAGGCGAGCTCATGCAAACATGGTGCACAATATTTTGTGTCTCAGAATCAATTTCAGAAGATGTAAGTCAAGCATGATAACATATTTGCTTCTGTCTGCGTACTGTGTCACTGCTAGCCAGTTGTCCTTGAGGCAACTGCCTATATTACTTTTATGCCAATCATTGTTTGTGTATGTCAGACTGGGTAAAAATGTCAACATTTGTTATGTGTGGCACAGTGTTTGTTTGTACATGCTAAGGGAGAAAGAGGACAGGATCGCTGTGCGGTCGGCAAGAGTCAAACCTGAGAGGCTACATTTAGTTCCTCACTCTCTCACACATACACACAGACACTAACTCATACTCACTCACACAAACTGTGATCAGTCAATGTGTCAATTTTAACATTTCTCTCCAGTTTGTGAGTTCAGCTGCATTCGTCTATTATTCTCCCTATAAACTGAGCACACTAGCACAGCAGGACTGTGTGTCATGGGGGGGGGCGAAGGGAGGTTAGAGAAATTGCTGCTGATACAAGAACAGAAAACCAAGTAGAGTTAGTTTCTGTGTTTTCTGCAGTTCTGTAAACGTAGCAATCAGTCTGCATTGATTTCCCAGCATCCCCTTGTGGTTTAGCGCAAGCCAAATTAATGGCAGATTACAACCCTTTGGCTCGTTTATACAACTATCTTTTTGCTTTTTCCATTTCCTTAATGTTTGAACGTTTTCTTTCTTTTTTTTCCTCGGATACCAATTTCTGTCCTAGTCTCTAAATGAGTTGCCTTTCCATTTCTCTCTTTTCAACCTCTGCACCTTTCTTCTTCCTTCCTTTTTTTAACTTTGGTACCAACCTTGTTTCTGCCTAGTTGTATAAAAAAAGATATGAACAAAAATCAAGGTTGCCATAATAATGGTCTCTGTCTTTGCATGTCCTTTCCCCCAAAACACTGCAGTATTAGTGCTAGAGGATGTACAGTGTCTGGCGTTGTTTCCACATAAACATCTTTTTGATCGCGTAAACATTTTTTTCCAGTGTATTTTGTGGCGGAGCACAAAGTGATTTTTCAGCGAAACCTTTCTACAAAGTTCTTGTGTGCGATTGGGTTATGAATTCACATGACAGGCCTGAGACATAGCAAGGCCACTGCGCACGGACACACACACACACACACACACACACACACACATATTCATTCTCTTTCTTTATCCCTCTGCCTGAGTCATATACACACATGAAGAACCTAGACACGTTATATGCTGACAGTGTAATCTTCAAACAGTGCAAACAAAAATAACAATAGCTCTGGCTTTTTTGCAGCAGTAGTGGAGCACTCAGCCTGGTGTGTGTGTGTGTGTGTGTGTGTGTGTGTGTGTGTGTGTGTGTGTGTGTGTGTGTGTGCGTCCATGCGTGTAAGTGTGTCTTTGAGACAGAAGAAAAATGGGCAAACGCAGACAATGGCAGGGAATACAACTTACATTGTGCTATCCTGTATCGGTCCCATAGGTGGAACTTTAGGAGCCTAGACATCTCCTGCTTGTATAGGTGTGTATAGAGTAGGGTTGCTGGAACGAATTACAAAAGTCGAAAACAAATCTGAATAGTAAAAAAATCTATACTTATATACAATATTTAAGAGTTGAACTTACTATTTGAATGTGATTTTATATATATATATGTGTGTGTGTGTGTGTGTGTTGGCAAGGGTTAGCTAATCTCACACTACTTGCCTTGGCCTGACAAAGCTCGGCCACATGTGAAAACGAAATGCTTTTGTCCCATCTGTTGAACAATGAGAAACATAAGGCATTGTGAGGTCTTTAGATCACGGAGCAAACATTCCGTACCGAGTAATGTTCCGTACCGAGTAACGGTAAGTACCGAGTAACGTTAAGTACCAAGTAACGTTAGTTCGATAGTTACGTATTGTAACTCCAGATTGTCTAAGAGCGCTGCACGGGCATCTCTTATGTCTGCAATTACTGTATATTACAGCTGCGAGACCAGAGATGTGCTCCCAACATATTTTTTCTTCAGCCAATGTTAGTGAAGCAGGTGGCCTGAATCTTAGAGGGCAATGCCTATACTCATAGAATCTGGAGTTTCAATAATTAACTATCGTTTACTATTTTGAATAGGCTTCGTCCTCTAAGTGTTGCTATTGGGTTAAGGGCAAAGCTGATGTAGTAAATGCCACCTGTGACACCAAAATCCACATGCAGATAGCATAAACTAGCTCCTCTTCCTTCTGACACTGTACGTTTTTTTTCTGTGACAAAATGATATTGTTTGCTCAAAAAACCTGATAGGCTATCTCCATGACTGGCGTGCTTAACATTGTGAGGCCCTGCCGCGTTGATTCTGATAATTCAGAATAAAATAATCAGCACGTTCCTTATAGCACTCTGGTGCAAGAGGATGGAGACATGCCATACCACATCACATCATATACAGCACATACCATCACTTGCCATTAAGTGCGGATAAGACTGAGTGGATCATGGAGACACATTGCACAATCAAAGTGAATGCACGGAGATGCCCATGACCCCATTGCGCAAATGTCAGGCGGGGGTGCTGTTAATGCACTCATGGGGTGTGTCCTGATGCCACTCCCTTTACACTTAAAGTGTGGCTGATAACCTCACACAGCCAGTGAAACAGCCACTGTTTTGAAAGAGCTGCACGAGTGTTATATAGTGAACAAATAGCTGCTCCGCCTGATTTCTGCTGTGCTGAAAACATAGTTAGATAGCGCATGCACTAAGCTGACTCAATGAGACTCTTATTCCACTTCTCTGTTAAGGGACGGAAGAAAGAAACCCTCAAGGTAAGTAATTCTCTGAGAATTAGAATAAGAAACTAGTTTGTTTTGATTTTTGGCATGGATGAAGTATTTGGCTTTGAAGTAGCCACGCTCCCGTCCTCTCTAATAGAAAGGCAGGACGGTGACACCGACGGTGCACATAAGTCACTCACTCCCCTAGCCGACGTCAAGGCTATGAAGAGCGCTGTCATCAAGAGCAACATTCTGAGAGAGATTTGTGACAGGGCTCAAAAGGGGAACCCCGAGTCCGGAGCACTGTGATTAAATCCCATAAAGGTTTCTGTTGTCTGATCTCCTCCAACAAACGCTTCACTAAGGGATGCTCAAAACCCCATCTTTTCTCCATGGTCCTTGAAAAAAAAACGGCTACACTTTAAAACCTTTAAAAAACTAATTATTTTCCAACAGTGTCTGAGGGTAGGTTAACAGGAGAGGTAGAGGACACAAGGGGGTGTCTGAGCCTTCTTCCACACACCAGCACTGGAATGTGAATCGCCGTTAAGCGTAACACGCTGAATGAATAAGTCCACTAGTCAGTCTCTGACTTAAGGTTTGTGTATTCACATACAGCATATTGGCTCACACAGTGGGCTCTGCTGCTACACAGCAACCCTACCTGATTTAACCCCAGGGTGGAGCTGATGCTTAAGTAGCGCAAAGAGACACCCTAACCTTTGCAAGCGCTCCCGTTCAGCGGCCAGGGCAACAGCCGTTGGTTTATCACTGTGAAGTGGAAGATAGCACAGTTAAGCTCCGCCAGTGCGCCCCTGTGACATATGGCTTCTGCCATGATGATGACGTACCCCCGAGTTGAAATTTTTGTGTTTGGAATGAAAACGTGCCCTCAGGTTGATGGAGGTGAACCAATCAGCGGGCACACACACTGCGATGCATGTATGGAAGTCAATATGTGGAACAGTTGCTCCAGGATGCACTTTGCCTGCGTCACTGCTTGTGAGCGTGGCGGGGAGCCTGTCTGTGTTTGTGAGGGGAACGTGTGTCTTAAAAGCACTGTTATGTTTTAGCTAACTCTCAGCTGGAATGGGACATGGGTTCCCTGTGCCCCGTCACTCCCACCCCTGTTTGCAAGTCGGCTCAGGGGTAGATCAGAGTAGGTTGGTGCTGCCCGAAGGGCCTTATGGCCATATTGGTTTGATGTTTGGCGGGGGTACCGTCTTGGGGGAGAAGGGCAGTACGGAGGAGCTGTAGCCAGGGCTTGGGGAGGTGGAGCCGCAGCATGCGGGGCACCGTATGGTGGCCGAGGCACAGCTCCCCAGGAGTTGTCTTCCGCATCACCTCTATACTATTTCGTGGCTGTCCAAGGTGCGGTCCAAACAACACACCATGGGCAATGGGACCGTCCACTAATTCCTTGTCTATACTGCAGATCTGCTTAAATTCCCCCCCAGACACATTATAAAGTACGTAAAAAATAGTGTGCTATGATTAATATTTTCTCAAACATGGTTTTCTTACATAATAAGTAAAAAAAAAGAAACTGAAAAGGCTTGGAAGAACATCTATTCTTTCTTTCTGTCTTCTTGAAATATTCTGGATCGGGCCTCGCCCCACCTAGCACCACTGCTCCACTGCTAATAAGGTTAAAAAATGTGATGTCTGTTGGAAGGGAGTCTTTCTCTGATGCTGCATTGGCTCAATCCCCAAAAGGAGTCATCTTAAAAAAAAAAAAAAAGTAGCTGAGTGTTGGCATGATGATTGCAGTAATAAACTAAGAGCGGGCCTGCATGTTATAGTCTGAAATTTTGTTGACCCATCCATCCACCCTTTGCTGCTTTGCAATACCATCACCTGACCTTGAAGACTTGGCTCCTGAATTTAAAAGTCTCTCCCTTTTTAGATTTCAGATTTGTGGATACTGAGACAAAATAGGTCAAGACCCATTTGTTTAAATTGCCTTTGTGTAATTTTTTTTTAGGTTAGTTTTTACTTTTCATGGGTCTGTTTTTTATTTATTTTGCTGTCTTTATTGCCTGCTCTTTAATGATTCTGCTATTAAAATAAAACTTACCAGTTAGTTCCTACAATTGCATTTAGTCTGAGTTTAGTAATGAACCGTAGACAGTCAGGTAATGGATGCAGAGAACATCATATTGCGGGTGATCCTGTTGTTGACTCCACTTATGTCATCTGTCATAAATAACACTTGCTGACATGCAGACATAAAAGTGCTGGTTGGCCAGTTGTCAGTGGTGTTGTCTCTAGCATTTCAATTCTCCGATTTCCAACTGATGGACTGCACGGTCTCTCCCATGTTAATACTGACTGAATGACTCCCTTATCATTCAATCGTGGTCACTTTGGGTTCCTGGGACGGGAATAAAAGGCAAAATGTCCTGCGAACAGTTTTGCCATGCAAATGAGATTCAGTGTGAATGAAAAAGTCTGATTCATTTATCATTTTGGAGATTTGTTGTTGGAGAGAAAAAAAAGTAAAATGAATGCAGCAGGATTAGAGATTGTTTTTTATTCCACACTTTCACCTTCCTTGTCAAATCTGGCACCTACATTACCCATAGTGCAACTCAACTACAGACAGTTCAGATGGAGATTAGGGTGTGTTGTGCTAATAGCAAATAACATGGCCTTGAGCAAGAAGTGTGTGTGTGTGTGTGTGTGTGTGTGTGTGTGTGTGTGTGTTGTAGTTGGAGTTTGACTCTTTCACTCACATGCAACAAATATAGTATAAATGTCAGCATACAACCAGAATATGAATGTACTGTATATGTGTTTGTTTCTGCAAACACTCAATCGTTGCTCTTTGTGTGTGCATGTGTGTGTTTGTAGAAGCCTAATGAAGGGAAAGAAAGGTCTCAGGAGGATTTAAAAATCCACTTGGGAGCCTTAAAGACAGCTTGTTAGCTAAGTAACGATGCCTGAACACACACACACATGTGGGCATGCATTTTTGTAAAAAGTGAGACACAATTGCTCTTTTTCTCACACACACACACACACACAAACACACACACACAAACACACACACACACACACACACACATGCAAAATCTGATCTTACCTCTAGCACTTTGAGGTTTGTCTTAAATTTAAATGCATTACAAATGAAATGTATTCTTATTATTCTTATTATTATTATTAAATATTTGATAGATTGAAGATTTTCATATCTCATTCTGTGAATTCAGCTCATAATTTATATATTATTTATCTTTGTCTCGCATTTATCTATCCAATAGTACTTATTACACACCAAAACTATCATGTGTGATTTAAACTCATCAGCACTATCTCTCTCTCACTCATTGACACGCAGACACACTCTGTCTGACAGCTCTACGCTCAGATTTACTTATTGTAAGGAAAGAGAAAAGCTAAGAATTAGAAACAGAGTAAAATGACAAAGCAAATGATTTTAAGTAAATAATTATTGAGGCTAAAAACAAATAAAGTAAAAACGTTTTATAATGTCTTATAAATCTGGCAGAGTGGAGCAGCGCAGGTCTGCCATGGAGGGAAGCCAAACACCATTCACCTAAACACACTGCCCACACAAAGATGACACAGCTGGTTTTAAAATTGGCAAAGTACCCTTTTAAGTGCAGAAGAGAAACGTGAGGTAAGGGAAAATTCTTCACTCAACAACAGGAACTCAGCAAACTTTTGAGATACCTTGGTATGTTAACTGCTTTTCTGGCTAGGAACCTTGATACAACTTTAGGTCCTGGACTGTAGTTCCTGTTCTGTGGTAGCACTCAAATACCAAGGACCTATCAGGGTGGAGTTGGCATTATGTGATTTTCTGATTGATAAAACACACGCCTTAAGACTCCAAGACTACAACGTGACTGCTTCATTCATTCAGACTGTAAGCAAGCAATGGTTGCCACTAATATAAAGTAATATAACTATAGGTATAACAAAAACAAGAATGGGGTTGCAAAAGATGGTGACGGTTTCATATCTTTTGCATAATAAAATAATTGAAAACACTTACTACTTTCATCGTTATGTTACCGTACGTACACACCGCCACCGACTTGAGCTTCAAAAAAGCTCTAGCCGTCCCGCCAAAGACGCTTGTCAAAAAGTACAGGGAAGCGTTGGCCACTCTGACGTAGCGGCGTTTTCTGTCCGACCGGGAAAAGCACACGCAGCCACGGCCAATACACGGACAGTAGAAACGTTTTTTAAAAATTACATACTGACAGAAGTTGTATTGTTAGTTGGTCACAGCGGGGTCTGTTAGCAGTTAGCTCGCTCGTTAGCCGCTGAGCTGTAGCGGCGTACAGTCAAAGCGAGTAGCCGCCGGATTAAGCTAGTGACCCGTGCAGGATTCACTGTGAGCGGACCATTAGAGACGATGTGACCGGCAGGTAACGTTAACGCTCAAGTCGGTGGCGGTGTGAACGTACGGTTAGAGACTGACTTACCTCTTACCTATCAAAAATCTCCAATTCCACCTCTATCAAACATTTGATCTCAAAGACAACAGCAAATTTCAAAGAACAACCCAATGTGTGGTTGTCCTCTTGAATTAAAAACTTCTGTCATAAATACAATTCTCTGAGTGTTTTAATACACAGTAAATAGCCATATTATCCCATTTGTTAAAATTGCATGAAAACAAAACAGAAATGTACTTAAGGAACTTTTACATCATATTAGTCTCTGACTTTATCTCCTGTCACTTATAGTTCCTGAATCGGTTGGGTAAAAAAGCATGGTGCCTGTGTGAAATTAGTCTATATCATTGACCTTACACTTTCGGGATTGCTCCATTGCCGTCACTCATTTAGGCCTGATAGCTATGCCTTGGGCTTCCTTTGTGTGGGCATTTTAAACTCTGGTCGACTTATGAAGGTCTATCTACAACTTTTTCTCAGATCTCTGCAAGACAAATCCAGACAGCTAGCTAGACTATCTGTCCAAACTATCTGACCAATCAGGTAACTAGGGGCTGCAGTTCCTTTTTGCTGTCCCATGATAAATCTTGATCACAGACCTACTTTGAGTTTTATCCTTTTGGCAATGTTTCCCCCCTCCTCTCGCTTACCCTTTTGTGTCACTGTCTTGTCTGTTTTTGTTCTGTGTCTTACATGTTCTGTGTTGAGGGACTTGAGGGCCACTTTAGAGGAACTAAGATTGGCAGTACAGAATATGCAAAAGGGAAAATCACAGGGCTTTGATGGTATTCCCAGAATCCCAGAATTATAAGTACATTTTTGGGAACAACTAGCCCCATTCCTTCTTGACATGATTAAGTTCTCTATTGAGAAGCACCCACATTTTCAAGGAAGGTTACACAGCATTGAACTCCTTACTCTTGAAAAGGATAAAGATCCCACAGAGCACTCTAGCTATTGACCTCTGAGCCTGCTTAACTTAGATTTAATAATCTTTGCAAAACACCTAGCCCAACCATATATATTTAAATTAGTGAACTCTGACCAAACACAATTCATAAAAACAAGACTGGCAGAAGATTATGTTAGAGGCCTTCTCCACATTATTGATGACTTGACTGACTTTTTTATTGACTTTTCTCTGTTGAAGCAATGGAAGCTTTTGACAGGGCTTTGGTAACACTTTCATTAGTATGATTAAAGTTATGTATTCTAACCCATCAGCCTTTTCTAGATCTTCACGCCAAGGTTGCCCCTTGTGTCCTGCATTATTTGTTCGCCAATCAATTATGGTGTCACCAATATGCATTTTTAATACACAGCATCACCTCTCACTATTTGCTTGTTTGTTTGTTTTTGTTTTAGAAAACTCTTTTCAGTCACTTCCTCACCTTCTATTATTGTGCGAGGAGTATAGAAGCTTATAAGGCTTTAAAGTCAAAGTCTGCATTACTTTATTTTAATAATCCTGCTCGCAATTCAGTCATCCCTGCTAACATCTCCATTGTTAAGCAGTTTAAATATTTAAGTATTGAGGTTTTCCCTTGCTTTAACCAGATTGTTAAGCAATATGTTACTCTGAACAACATTAGAAAGATTTGGAAAAATTGATGGATCTCCCCATGTCTATTCAAGCCCATATCTCTGGGGTTAAAATTAATATTTTACCCAGGATTAAATTTGTAACCTCTAAGCTATCTCTTTCCCCTCCCCCCTTCTCGTTATTGGCATTAATTTCCATCAGCAGAATCTAAATTTATATGGAAAGAAAAATGGCCAAGACTGTCTACTCTACAGAGGAGGAAAGAGCATGGTGGCTTCTCAGTTCCCAATTTTAAATATTATCCTTGCTCTTTTGTGGTAATATCCCTCCTTCCCTGGTTCAACCCAGATATGTTTGCTGGCATACCTTAGAAAACGCTATGACAGAGCCTTGGTCACGCCATGACGTTCTTTTTGCCAATATCTCTAATAAACAGTGTCAGCTACAATGGCCCCATTATCATCTTCAAAACTTGGAGACTGGCTGAAACATATTGCCATATAGCTTGTAACTGGCACACATTCTCCATTATTCAACAGTACAGCACTCCTGATTGGTGGGAGGCGTATAACAGCTTCTTGATTTAAAAGAACTGAGAGTTGCAGCGGATCTGCAGTTTTCTGATAGTTTGTTCAAGATATGAGGAGCTTAGAAACTGAACACTGTTTCCCCCTGTTTGGTTCTAGGGACAGAAAGCAGTCCTGTCCATGATGACCTGAGAGGTTTGGGTGGTTTGTAGTGTAGGGTGACCAGACGTCCCCGGTTTCCGGGGACAGTCCCCGATTTTGGCTACCTGTCCCCGGCTGGATCTGTCCCCGGAAATGTCCCCGGTTTTTACTGTGACTGACAGACCCGAAATTGTAATGAAAGAAAGAAAAAACTGACAAAATGGAGCCGATAGTCGCACACCCTCCACCCGCAGGCTCCAGACAGCCAGAGCCAGCGGTGCTCAGAGCTCAGAGATGTTTTAGAAAGCCGTGTTTTACGATGCTAAAATCCCTGATTATTTACATGGAGTCTGGTGGGTTTAGCAAACGGATTTCGCGGACTTTTATGTTTAAAAAAGGATCTTAATCTTTAACAGAAAGGTCGACCTCCTTAAAAATCCTTTTCCATAATGTTGTCTGACACTTAGAATATTAATCTCTGAGTCTGTCAGCAGCATAACAAGCACTTTATGAATGTAAATACAAGCTGGACAATTATCCTATTAACTTAGGCTACATTGCAGCAATCTGGTTTAATACTGCATCACTGTCGAAGGAAAATATGTCCTCAATAGTTTTTATTGTATCTGATTCTCAATGAGCTGTTGCAGAAACAAGCCTTGAGCAGTAAAGCAAAAGCTGTCAGATAAATGTAGTTCAGTAAACATTACAACATTATGAAATATTGAGACTTTCTATCTTGAAATATTTGGACTTTCAATCTTGAAATATTAGGACTTTCTATCTTGAAAAATTAGGACTTTCTATCTTGAAGTATAAGGATGGATTTTTTATCTTGAAATATTAGGACTTTCTATAGGTGTAGTGGAGTGGAGTATAAGTAGCAGCAGGGGTGGGTTTAGGATCATACCTGGGGGGGGGGGGCTCAGCCCCTAATAAGAACAGCTCTAGGTCTAGTCTCCCCGTTTTAAGTTTTACTAAAATAAAAACATTACTTGTTTTGGAGGTAAATATGCTTCTGAGCTGAAAATGTCCCTGTATTTTGTCTGAGAAATCTGGTCACTTTATTGTAGTGTAGTAGAAGATCAGAAATGTATTTTGGTCCTGAACAGTTTAGTGATTTATAAACTAGCAAAAGTTTTTTGAAATCAATTGTTGGAGGCACAGGAAGCCAGTGCAAGGACTTCAGAACTGGAGTAATATAATCCACTCTCTTGGTCTTAGTGAGCACTTGAGCAGCAGCGTTCTGAATCAGCTGCAGCTGTCAGATTTCTTTTTTTTTTTAGTGAGACCTGTAAAGGTCATGGACAAGTTTTTCCTAATCCTTTGGACACATAAGTCCTTTAACCCTTGATATATTCTTAAGGTGATAATAGGCTGACTTTGTCTTAATGTGGCTGTTCCGGTCAGAGTCTATGACCACATCAAGATTTCTGGCCTTTACTGTTGTTTTTAACGTTGTTGTTTGAAGCTGAGCACAGACTGTTAATTGTTCCTCTTTTTCTCCAAAAACAACCACCTCAGTTTTTCCTTCATTCAATTTAAGAAAGGTCTGGCTCATCAGGTCGTAATTTGTTCAATGCTCTTTGTCAGTTTTTGTATTGGACTATAGTCCGCTGGCGATAAGGTTATGTACATTTGTGTGTCATCTGCATGACTATGGTAACTTATTTAGTTGTTTTCCGTAATCTGAGCCTGTGGAAGCATGAAAATGTTAAACAGAAGAGGCCCCAGAATGGAGCCTTGGGGAACTCGGCACGTCATATTTGAATGCTCAGATGCATAATTATCTATTGACCCAAAGAAATCCCTATTCTTTAAGTACGGTTCAAACTAGTTTAGTACTGAGGCTGAAAGGCCAACTCAGTTTTCCAATTAGTCTAGAAATATGTAATGTTTGGCCGTGTCAGGGTGGGGTTCATTGTCTAAAAGACATTTTTAGCAAGGTTGGCTTTTTACCCTTTCCTGTCTCACAAAACGCATTCAATCTACCACGTTCCTCTTTTCTTTTACCTTAAATTAAGATCATCACTCAAGGCATATTGTGTCCCATGGCAGAGGGCTCTTCCCATCCATCCTATCCAGAATTTATTTGCTATGCAGCCAAAAACCTGTGGTATGCTGAGGCTTTATCAGTTCTTGGTGATATCTTGCCACTCTGGCCTTCCTATTGAGAGGATCGGGTATGCGTTTGGCGTATGGTCTAACATGACAGAACTATCACGCAATCTAGACCATCAGCAGCTTCACTACAATTGAATTCATAGTGCATAAATCACTCTTGCGATAATGCATTGAATGAAAATAATTAACAGCCCTTTATGCACTTTTGGTCCACTAAAAGCTCTAGGTAAATATCTTCACATGATTTCTGATAGCTCTCCTGTTGGTCAGTTCTGGAACAATATTGCATCCAAAATATCTGCAGAACTAGAACTAGAACTGCAGTAAGCCTACTTGGTGTTGCAACTTCTTGGAAAAATACAAAACGCACTCACATACGTTTCTACTCCAAACTCAATTCTCTTTTTATGTAAGACCCCTCATCAAAATAAACACAGCTTTTACTTTTTTTATCTGGATATTAACATCACTCTTCTGATCCTAGCCTAACCCTTATATCTGTTTTTGTCACTCTGTTTTAATTCACATTCTACTTTCTTTCTCCTCTTATTCTCATACATTTACATACCTGTTCCCTTTTTTATTAATTCTGTTTTCCTATATTTCCTCTCCTTCTGTTATTTCTCATCTCTTCAGCCCTCTGAGCACTTTTTCTAAAAAAGCTACAACAATAAAAGAAACAGAAAAATCACACCTAGGCTGTACGTTTTTTCTTTTCTTCCCCTCATAGTCGTCTGTCTTCCCAAACAATATTACAAAAGCAATTCCACACCAGTCAATAGGCTCCAGGATTGGCTCTCATCCGCCTTGTTCCATAGGGGCTGCCACATCATCAATACAGATTTATACTGTAGCCTGGTAGCTAATATACACAAATGCCAATACGCTGGCTGTCTCTTGCTGGTAAAAATACATGGAGCAATCTGGGCCAATTTTATGAAAAGTACTAAAAGACTGAGAGTGGAAAGAAAACAAGCAAGAGATGGTAGTGAGGGGGAAAAGAAAGAGCGGGGTAAATTAACACAGAAAAGTTTCATGCAGCCACCAAAAAAAAAGACCAATAGACACAATCAACTGATCTAGAAGAATTGTCAGTCAGTCTGTTCATCAACAATATAAGGGGCACCCCAACATGTTGAAGAAGTTTCTATTTTTTGCAATGGCCCCTGCAAACTTCGTACAGCCCCAAGTGGCAACAAGACCTACTAAAAAACTTAATCTCCCAGAAATTCTGTAATGTGACATTAGTGCACTTTTCAGACTTAGTGACTATCCAGTGCACTTAAAGAAAAAAAACTAACTATTATTAGCTGTCCATTATAATGTAGCACACATTTTTCAATGGTAGCCTAATTTTTGTAAGGCTAATTATAACTCTTTCCCTTTAAATGTCAATTATATGCAAGAATCATGACTAGGTCGAAGCGTAGTAGACTGGACCGTGTATGGTCAGTGTTGTTTTGGATTACTTATCTAAAGGGTTCTTGAGTAAAGTTACTTTTTAAAATAGACCACATTCAATGACAAGTAAGAACCTTAGCCTCAAACGCTGGGCTTGAGGAGCTGCAGCATCGGGAACAAACTAAAACCTACACTGTACCACCTGACAACCTCACTGTTTATTTCTTCTCTGCTGCCGTTAAGCTTTGCGGATAAACAAACGTGCTGCAGTCCAGCTAAAAAAAAAAAGCACTGAGGGTGTATCCAGCTGTTATGATGGCCCAGAATTGTGATTTAAGACATTACGACACACACACAAGACAGGAAATTATTGACGTTGCAGACTGAGACTAGGTGTGTGGATGCGCGCGCGTTGCACACACACAAACCCTTTCTCCTTAGATGCGTAGCTAACAGCAGCAGGATCAGAGTAGGAAAACATAAATGGGATTTAAAGCAGGAAGAGAAACAGATGAGGAAACATTACATAAACACATGCACACACATACGAACACGCATGCATGCACATATACTGTATACACACACACAAAAGCAGGCCTTAACAGACAATGACAGCAACCCTCTTGCACACACACAACTATAAAACTGTATAGGTGTGTACTGTATGGATGTGTGTTTGTGTGTGTTTGCAAGCTGCATACAGCTGCCACTGTTCTAAAAGACGAGTTACATCCCATAGCACCTCCATATGTGAGTTCACAGCTCACTGTCTCACAGTGTGTGACAACGTGTTGACAATAATGTGTCATGTACAGATGTAGCTGTTATAGCCTCATTTTGCTGCCTTCTTGCTGGATTGCTACTACTCTTAAAGAAAGCAATTTTTTGTTTTGTTGTTAATGCTAATAATTTGATTTAGGTACGCGTTTAATGAAAATGTCTGAATTTATTTTAAATTATGAATCTTAGTTGAACTGACCTAATAAGTATCTCTTTTCTGTGCAGCAGCTAAGTTGTCCTTGAGAAACAGACCTGGAAAGATCTTATGGAAAAAGGTAAAACAATGTCTCCATTTCTTTTGTGGTTGTTGAACAATACTGCACCCAAGGAATAACTCTTGGAGTCAGTACTAAAAACACTTTCTTGCCCATTCAAACTTGTTTAGAAGTACTTAAATACAGTATGTTATCGGTAATCAAGTGAGGTCATTTGGTCATGACAAGAGGTATATCAATTCAAAAAGTTCAATACCAGTTGACACAAGGCAGAATAACACATTTTGAATAATATTGAAAGAAAATGCCCTCTATGTCTTATTGAGTACTTCCTTTGCGGTCTATTAACATCTTTCTACTTAAAAATAGAAAATCTCTTAAAATGGGGCCAGGAGTAGGACATTGGTGTGATGCGGTAGGAAGGAGGACCCAAAAGCAGAGTAGAAGGTGGCAGGAGGGCGCTTCAAAAAGCTTTATTGAAAACCGTTAAACAAAAAAAACAGGGCAAAAGGCAAAATACAAAAACAGGAACAGGGGAAGACTTACGAGGGCCAAATCTGGAAACTCACAGACAGGTACGTGGAGACAACGTCATGGACGAAACAGAGGATCTAACAAGAGACCAGGGGAGCACAAACATTATATACACAAGGTAACGAGGTAACGGGAGGCAGGTGACAAGAGGGCAGGGAATCAGGTGGAAAACATCAGGTAATCACAAGAGCTGGCAAGAAGTAAATTAGAGGCGAGACAAAACAAAAAACAGACTTCAAAATAAAACAGGAAACAGAATAAGCAGACACCCAGGGGAACACAAGACAGGACCAAAAATACAAGACGGGGGAGAAAACTAACACAAAAACACAAGGAGGCCAGAGAAGGGGAAGAAGTAAACTCAAACAATTCCCCAAACGACAACACTTGGGCTAGCACAGAGTTTAGTTAAAATACTTCCCTTATGTTAGATGCACCAAGTAACAACAGAGAGGTTGTATTAATATATATTATATATAACTTTTGAGGAGCAGAACAAGATGTTAACGCATTGACATAGCATTTTGCTTATTATGGAGAGTATGTTAGAAAATATTTGCGTGCGTGCATGCAGCAGATCCAGGCTGGTCGGTCTATAGAGTCCCAACAATGCCGGTACCAACATTGTTTCACACACTTTCTGATAATACCCTACTCTCTGTCTCTTCAAATACACTGCTGCCTTTATCACCAGCTAAAAAAAATAGCCTCATCTCCCCCGACAGACCCAACACACATACCTAACGCAAATCCTTTTTGTAAGGACTGACCCATGACTGACATTAATTTACTTATCAACCCCCCAAAGTGAATTCATTTATTTACTCACACCTTTAATCTAACCGTAATTTTGACCCATAGCCATAAACTGACAACCAATAAAATCTCACTTTAGAAAATGTTGCCTCTAAATTCTGTCCTCACAAGAATAGGAGTACAAAAGCACACACAGACCAGTGGGAATCATTTCTGTGTGTAATTCGCTGTCGGTGGAGCGCGCTGTTTGATTGGTTGCTGCAGTGATAGATGCCTGGACAGTTTTCTGATTACTACAATGTTCGATCTCCAGGGCCCAACATAATCAGAATAAATGTCCCCTACTGTTGAGGGAATAAATGGAATGTGTGTTTGTGTGTGTGTGTGTGTGTGTGTGTGTGTGTGTGTGTGTGTGTGTGTGTGTGTGTGTGTGTGTGTGTGTGTGTGTGATGGAGAAACAGGGATAGAAGAGAAAATAGGTGTGAGTGTTGGTACAAGCGTGACTGACAGATGGTGCATGAATGTGTAGTATGGATGTAGGATTAGAAATTGATTTTGGTTTGTTTTTGGGGAAATGTTGATAATCTTCTAATTTCTTCCAAGTCCTGTCAAGGTAACTTTTTTGTTCCCGAGAGGCAATTGTTTGTACAGCCAGCAGATAGACATAAGGACAAGACACACAACAAAACAGCAAACCATGAGATCCCCATAGTATCTTAAACACAATAATTAATAAATTACATACATTTAAAACAATTCTGCCAAATAGTTTAAAATGGAAAAGGAAGTCGGGAGTTCCTGAGTCTGTTGGACCTGCATCTGGGCATGAAGTACCTACGGCCTGAGGGAAGTAGCTTAAACTGGCAGAACAAGGGGTGGCTAAGGTCAGCTGCAATGGATTGGGCCTTCTTTGCCCCTCTTTGAGTAGATGAGGGAGAGAGTGGGGAACTTGACGCCTGCAATCTTGCTACATGTCCTGACAATATATTCTCTAGTTGTTTTTCTTTTTCTTTTTTTATGGACAGAAAACCAAACCAGCAGATAAAACTGAAGGTTGAAACAGACTCCATAAAACATTCTCATGAAAGTGGTTAATCAATGTTAAAATTTCTCAGTTTTCAAAGAAAGTACATACGCTGGTGGACTTCGACACATTTTTTGTAAATTTGTTACAAAATTTGTATTTAATTTTTAGCGACAAACATCAAACAAACAACTTTTTCCAACAAGCCCACATAACCATTACCAATTTAACTTCTGTCTCTTTAAAACATTCACATACTCAATTTTCCTAGCCAGATGGCCTAGCCTGCTAGCTCCCACATTTTAAGGAAGATTGGCTCCTAAATGTTGAATTTGTAGAGAGACAGACCTAAATGTTAGGACTGATTCTCCCTGGACGTTACATTTCATAAAATTTTTAGTAGCTGCTTAGTGCCATTGTGAAGCTCCTGTAGAATCAGTGTGTTGGACTTCATTTATATAAAGCAGGAGTCTAGCTTTCATAAGTTGTCTGCCTTTCAAGGTTCTAGGTGTAGTGATGGCACATTATCAGTTTCACTGCAATGGTTATACCTTTGATCTCAGGATTCCCTATGTTACCCGTGAAAAATCATAAATGGGACAAAGCAACGGCAGGTACTGTAACTACCTGCAGGGGTGTTGGAATTGAAGCGATATTACAAACAATCTCTTTGCAACAACATGGCGTGTGTTTTTCCATCAAGCGCTGAAAAAAGCCTGGATAATTCAAAGCCAACTGTGTATCTTTATTTACAGGATTGTTTGATTTATTTGGTGGATTGTGTGTGTCTAAAGAAACAAAACATGACTTACACAACCTGTAACATGTATTACTGTGGTGATGAAGGAGGGAAGGAAGGAGAAAGGGAACGTAATATTCGTTTGTGTTGGTCATTGCTATTTGTGTTATAGCATGTGTAACATAGAGTGTGACAGAGAAGAGGGTGTTTATGAGGATGTGTGTGTGTGTCTGTGTGTGTGAGACAGTGGCTCTAATTGCTCTTCACCTTTACTTCAAAAGCTTTTAGCCTGGTCAGCACTCAGCCAATCAGAATGTCCGCACAAAAGAGCCAACCAGTAAGCAGAGGAGAGAGTCAGGGCAGGACTGTCTCAGAACTAACTGGATTTCACACTCTCTCTGTCATATTGTGTTGAACGCTGTGATACACAACCTAAATTAGCTAAATGAAGTGACAAAAATGGTCACTTTTCTATGATTTAAATCCCCCTGTCTCTCTCCCAGCAGCCTGAAAACTGGTTGGTTTCATTGCAGATGTTCTCTTTTTTTAGTGTTCCTATCACCTCTCCCTCCCTTCTCCTCCTTCTCTCACAGCACTCATTTCATTTGCATTGATAAGTATGTTTCTCAATTTGGGAAATATAAAGTGAGTGTCTAAAACTGCCGCCAACTATCTAGACATAGCTGTGAATAAGCCAGCTACAAAGCTGGAATAAACGTGTTTGCAATTACAGAGGAGAAAGAAAGAAAAAGAAAACTGAAAGCTTCAGCTGTCAGCAAGATATATATGCGCCTCATTTCTTTCTCTCACTCTCACAAAGTCAAAGATGCTTCACTCTGTATAACTGTCAGAAAATAAACAAAATTCCCAAAGCAGTTTACATTACAATACTCAGTGTTAAAGAATACACACAAATCCAGATGATGAGATTTCCCCCATGCCCTTTCAGTCCATCCACCGTCTGTCACTAAAGGAATTCTTTTTTTTTTGAGCAAATATTTTTTTATTGTACAATTAACAAACAATACCCTGAGACATAACTCATCCCATGGCTAAAAAAAGACCCAACAAAAACACAAGAGGATGAACGGAGACCACAGCTCACCAACAAAACACACACAAACAAACAAACAAACGATATAAAACGGACAAAAGACCCACGGACCAAACAAATGGACAGAAAGAAGCAAGGAGGCCAAAGCACAAGTCTACAGCATGGATTTCAAAGACTTCAAAGCAATGTTGAGCCAAGAGTCAAAAGTCTTTTGTGGCACTCCATTTATGCGAGCCGTCGAGAGCTCCAAGTATATGACATCCAGAAATTGAAGGGTCCATGTACAAATAGACAAGTCAGGAGGAGGTTTTTAACGTGTTGCAATCATTTTCTTAGCAGCTGTAAGTCCAGAAAATACAGCACGTTTTAAAATTTTAGAGAGCTGAAGGGCTTGATGGATCATTCAAAATTGAAACACGGATAGTAGCAGGTACAGTATCATTAATCAAGGAAGATATTTTGGATCGAATATTGTTCACGAACTGAACAACAGGTGCACAATCCCAGATCTTGTGAAAATATGTACCTTGGACTTTAAGAGGGCAGAAAGTGCATATAGGGCTGTTAATTATCTTTTACGTGATGCATTTTCACAGGGCTAAGATATGTTCTATGAATGAAATTGTAGTGAATCTGCTGATGTTCTGGATTGTGTGACACTTCTGGAATGTTAGACCATACATCATACCAGTTAAAATCGATGCTCAGGTCTGGGCAATCGTATTCCCAGACTCTCAATAGGAAGGCCAAAGCGGCCAGAGATCACCAAAAAAATGATTGAGCCTGGATACCATATCACAGGTTTTTGGCTGCTCAGTAAATACTTTTTGGATAAGATGGATAGGCAAAGCTCTCTGCCAGGGGACAACGTATGCCTTGATTACTTATCTTAATTGAAGGTAGAAGAAAAAAGAGGGACGTGGTACACTGAATGCATTTTGTAAGTCGGAAAAAGATAACAGTCCAACCTCATTAAAAAATGTCTTCTAGATAATAAACCCCCCGCTTGGTTCTCTCTGTGGAGTTGTTATAGGCCTCCCACCAATCAGAAGTGCTTATTTGTCAAACAATGGAAGAAAATGTATGCCAGTTAAAAGCTACATGACACTGTGTTTCAACCAAATTCCAATTTTTGATAAGATGAGAGATAATGGGGCTGAAGCGTAGTTGGCACTGTTTATTAGAGATGTTGGCAAAA
The DNA here is from genome assembly GCF_013103735.1 of Etheostoma cragini. NCBI lineage: Eukaryota > Metazoa > Chordata > Actinopteri > Perciformes > Percidae > Etheostoma > Etheostoma cragini. The sequence continues at coordinate 22,273,410 of NC_048411.1, forward strand.
AGAACGTCGTGGAATGTCCATGGTTCTGTCATAGCACTTTCTAAAGTACGCCAGCAAACAGACATATGTGAGTTAAACTAGGTAACACAAAATACAAAATAGTGTTTAAAGTTGGGAACTGAAAGGCCACCATCCTCCTTTGTAGACATTAATTCACGGCAGCTTACCTTTCCAGATAAATTTAGATTTAGATCACTGATGGAATTCTAAAGGTGCGTCCACTATACAGTGTTTGTGGAAAATGTGACCACTGGAGTGTTTTTTATTAGATGTTTTTCCCATGTACACCCAGCAAAAGTGTCAGTAAAGACTTGAAGTTACAAGCTAACAACACATACTGTGATCAACTTCTTGCTATGCAGTAGAAAGATACTTCATAACTGAAAGGCTTTACAGTTAAGCTTTAATTCAAAGATCAAACAGTCCTTTTTCACTGAAGATATTTTGACATGTCAGCGTCGTGGAATTGGGCATGCTTGCTCACTGTCACACTGTTGTGGCTTACAGGGAGAGTTGAATATAACGGAGCCACTATTAATGTTATTGGTGAATTAAGTATTAGGACGAGCAACATCCCTCTGAAGACGGCAATGTCAGTCTGTTGGTTGGTCAGTCAGTCTGACTGACTGAAATATCTCATCAACTATTGAATGGATGGCCATGACATTTTGGACAGACATTCATGGTACCCAGAGGACAAATGCTATGATTTTGGTGATCCCCTCACTTTTTCACTAGCCCCACCAGGCAACCAACAGGTGGGCAGTTGTGGTCCTGAAATGTCTCCCCACCTATTGGATTGCCATCAAATTTGACAATTTTAACCCATAGGATGATTTTAATTTTTTTAGCTAACGGTGTTATTAGATCGAAATGTTCTCTACGAGCAATGGCCAACTATGCAGCTGCTTTTACTAGATTGTTTTTACAGTGGATGAAGTTGGAAGTCCAAGGATGATGCAATAGCCCTTTTTTCCTGTTGTCAAACAACCTTAAACTAAGGGCTGATTTCATGATAAAAGGATTACTTAAATCCCCCAAAACTAGGTTAAAAAAGGGTAATTTTGGTATTTTCCAACCTATAGATCTAATTATCCCATGCATTTGTGTCTAAAGCTCTATTTGCAGCAGACGAATATAATTGGGGAACCTTATGGGATTTAGAAATTACCCCCACATCTGTGTTTTGTGTGGCATATTTGCACGGAATAAGCAAAGTCTGTATTTTACTCAAATTTACTGACATTATCCCCCACATGTGATGTCAAAGCTCTGTCAAAACTTGAATAATAATTGCTGATTCAGCCAATATGACTCCAAATAACAGAGATGCCAATGTGCAAAAGACTATTATCACACAACCTGTGATAAGTTTTGTAACTAATGTGAACAAAAATCTTTGAAATTGATCCAGTTTTGAGCGATAATGCTTTAAGTGACAACTGCGAACTAAGCTGCAAATTAACCCTATAGGTGCAAAAGTGCACAGCGATGTTAGTGCTTGTTTTGGCCACTGACAGGCTCAGATTGTTATGTGTCTATAATAATCTGTTATAAAATGGTGAAGTTTTGTTCTCAAACCCTGTGATTGACTTGCCGGAAGGCAACGGTGTGGATCCAGGGACCACAGATTACAGCGGTCAGGGTGGACAGAGGAGTTCCAGAGAGTTTGATGTTTTGGAGTACAGAAAGTGTAGCTTTGTGTGGTCAAAAAGTTTTTCAATCGTGCATTTCCAAATTATGCCAATGAAATGTTGAACAACACTTTGCACAGCTTTCATAGACATTATTGGATACCGGCAGGCTAAATGTGGGGCTAGCATACAGCCACAAAAAGATTCTTACACTCCGGTCCTATACACTGCGCTAGGTATTTTCTTTACGGGGAATACTGCCAGCTAAAGAGGAGAAGAAATCCTATACCAAAGCATCTTTTCTTAAAGAAAAATGCTGTTCCAAGAATAAAGAGATACAGATGCTATTAGCTTACCTTTTTTTTTTTACAATCTCTATGATACTTTTTTCCAATTATTTTTAACAACTTTCCCAAACTCTTAATGCACCAACACACCTACAACACACAATTGACAAAACGGTTAACTTCATGCTCAAAATCATACATTGTAAACTAAACTCTAACACTAATTTTCAACATATATTATACACTAATACAATACACCATGTCTACTAAAACAATGCAGAATTACAGAAACGGCATTATTTTATATGTTTACAACAGACAATATTGATTGTATTGATCACAGATTGTGTTTTACATTGCAGTTTCTCTTGAAGCCTCTCTACTATTTCTATTTTTGTTCTGTTGGGTTTAGTAAATACATGCATTTGGTTTCTTTTGCTGCAGAAATTCAATACAAAAAAATGAATGACCCATCTCAGAGTAGCTTTATAGAATGTATGGTTCATGAAGAAAGGAAAATGAGACAACATTGTGTCTTGGTTTCCCTTGTGAATGTATTTTTCTTATTTTCTGTGTATAGCCTACACAGACAGATATTGTGCTAACTGTGGTAAGAGTTTTGGAAAGTTGTTAAAAGTATTGAAAAAATTGTCATAGCAAACGTAAAAAACTAAGTTAATGTCTCAACCTGGCATTTAGTAGACTTAGACTTAGACTTCTCTCTATTACTCTTTTGGGATGACTCCCGCGAGGAAATTAAAAATTCCAGCAGTAGCTTAAGTGAGAAAAAAATAAAAATAAAAATTAGATAAAAAAGACAGTGTAAACACAACTAAATAACAGTAATAATAATAATAACAATAAGAACATTCGTCAATTAAAGATACGTTTTATAGTGTTAAAGTGATCAAGTGGGTGTGGGTGGGTGCTAATGACGGTGTGCAGGGGGTGGCTGGCATTGTCAATGATGTCCAGCAGTTTGTCCGGTGTCCTCCTCTCTGCCATCGTCACCAGCAAGTCCAGCTTCATGCCGACCACAGAGCCGGCCCACCTAATCAGTTTGGAAAGTTACACACCAAAAAGCATGCCAGGATAAGAGCAACTTCTCCATCTTTCAATGATGTAGTCAGATACGTATGACAATCTAATTCAGTGTTATTACAATGCAGCTTGGTATGCAGGTTACAGTATTCTCGCTCAATACTGAACCCTTTTCAAAGATTGTTGTTCACGTTTACGGCCCTATCTTGCACCCTGCGCAGGGCCGTGCAAAACCCAACCCAAGTGTCTTTGCTATTTTAAGACAGTTAATTTCCCGTTCTGTGACCACAACGTTTAAATAGCAAATGCACCTGCGCCCATCTTTGCGCCCATGGTACGCTGGTCTTACATGGAGGTGTGTTCAGCTGAATTCTTGACGTATTTCTATCTTGCGGCAGCAGAAAGTGATCGTGCCATTGACCAACAAAAACCTGGTCCAAATTCAATAGCACAGCATTTCAATGTTATTTTAAAAGCACATTATTAGGCACACATACAGAAGATTAAAAATAATAATATTACGGTGCAAATCCGCCATCATAATATCAATATGCCAACGTACAAACGTGCCTGGTTTTTAAAGTGAATGGAAGATGACACTCTGATTGGTTTATTGCATTTTACGCCCAAAACACAGCTATGAATTAATGAAGACACCAAGTACAACCTTTTGGAACTATGAGTCCGGCAAACGGACACTTTTTTCCACCATCCAACTAGAAAAAGTGGATTTAGACGCTCATGAACGCACCTGCGCCAGGAACTTTATGCCGTGTGCTTAGACTGTTAAAATATGGTCCTTAGTCACTTAGACACAAATCTGTGAGAAAATAAGGTCCAGGTTGAAAAGTAACAAAATTACCCTTTAAGATTAGTTCCTTTCAATGGCATTTTGCAACTACAACTTCAGATAAAACTTACCCACAAACTAGACATAACCACACACACTTTACAATTAAAGATTTCAAACCGATGACAACCACTTCCGTATCTCATAATCAGTTTCCAAATTCCTCTATAGGCTGTTTACTCGATAACTATGAAGCATACCTTTTTCCACTTTTCCAATTTATCCTTTGCAAAAGCTCATTTTCCCATTGGTCCCCAACTGTTTCCTCCACAGGATTACATTAGCTATCTAACACCTCTACTCCTTTATCCCCCCTCTCTCTCTTTCTCTCTGGATCTTCAGCTCAGCTTCTTTTGTTCTCTCTGTCTCTCCCCTCTTATCGCTCTACCTTATTTTTCTTTCTCGGCCTCCTTTTCGGTTTCTCAGTCTCTCTTTTTGCCACCTCCAACTCTCCACTGATTAACAAAAAGAGGAGAAATGGGCAGGGAAAAAAACAGTGGGTAGATTGGTGGGAAAGTTCAATTAAACAGTGGGCCTCTGGGCTTTTGTGTGTGTTTATGGTCGTGCATATTTCTGTTGAAGATAGTGTGTGTGTGTGTGTGTGTGTGTGTGTGTGTGTGTTGGTATGTGCGCATCCTTTGCATCTTTGGTGGTGTGTGTTTCAGTCTCAGCTCCCCAGGATTATTTTTTTCTCCTTAATCAAGTGAAAGAGAAGCCCACAGGTAATTACAGCTTCTCTCCAAAAAACAACAACAGGGCTTCTGCTTTCCTGTTGGACTCCATCACAGTCAAATAGAGCCCCACCTAGCTACAATTCTAAAGGACAAACAAAGTCACAAAGTTCTTTCTATCAGCCTGCAAGCAAAAAGAAGAGCTGTTTACTTGTGCTTTCTTGTGAGTTTTAAAATAATGTTAATGTTTATATATGTTTTATATACTGTAGACCTTTTACCTTTGTACTGTAATAAACTTACAGAACACAGTAAAGGGGTTGTTTGATTATGTTGGCTGTTTGCTCTGAATCAAATGTGATCAAACCACACCCACCTTGTCCTTATAAAGCAGATTACCTGAGTTTTTTCTGTTAAACTTATGAACATTTAATAAATACCAAGGATCCAAAGCCAAGCTCTCTGGGACTTTAAGGTCCATCGTTTTCAGTGTTTTCACCAGTGATTACTTTCATTCAATTGTGCTGGAAGCCACAAATGGATGATACCTTTCTACTATGGCTTTCTTTAATAAGCTTATTTTTTGTCTTTAATTAGCAGCTAACATATGATGAAAGAAGAGCTGCTAATACCTCTTTTTCCAAAATGCATTGGCTTTAACAAAGCAATCAATGGTGTGGGACGGATAGAGGAGATGCACAGGCTGGTGTTTTCTTAGAGATAGCCCTGTTCAGAAAGACAATTAATACAGACAAACCATTGGTCCTGCACATTTTAACCTAAAGTTTCTAAACCAGTAAATATATACTTTTTTAAATTTTTTATCCAGGTAAGGTTGTCTGTGCTTCTAGGCTCTCCTTCTCAGCAGTATGAGACAAAAACAGTACACTGTCACAGTTATTGCACTCATAACCGAGGCTGCCTTGTATTGTATAACCATTCAAGTTAAACATTTTGCCATTTAACAGCTTCACAGAAAAAGAAAAATAGCTGTATTTGCGAGTTTTTGATAAACACAACGATGCTTACGTATTCACTAGGGGTGTGCAAAAAAGATTCACATTCATGAATTTATTCAATTTCTAGAGTTTCAAAATTGATTCATAGAATCACAAAAATCAATTCATATTTTCTTAATTTTATTTAATTCTTTTGTTTATGATGGCGTGTGATAGTAAACACACCATTACAAAACGAAAAAATAGGAAAAAGTACATACTACACCCAATCTTTTTTTTTTTATTGAGAATTGTTTTTTGAATGAAATTCAATTTTGAACCGAATCTTGAGCCTAAAAAATTATATTGAATCGAATATGATATTTTCTGAATAGTGCACTCCTATCATTCACCCATTCACTATAATCATTGAACTAGCTCGGATCCACTAAACATGATTCATCATTTAAATAATTATCAGTGTCTTCACAACAGATGTAACTTATTATCCAGGTGGTGAATTAGTTATTAGTAGTCTACTGACCCCAGACCCAAGCTTTGTCCTTTTGCTTCTCCCTCCACAGTGAGGTCATAGTACAGTGTCAGCTACAACACAGTGTGCCTGGAGCTGCAGAGGATTCACTGTCTTGCTCAAGGATACTTCAAAAAGGACATACACCTGCTGTCGTGTGGCTTGAACCCGGGTCCTCATGTTGAAGGTCAGCCCACTTAATCATTGCCTCCACTGTAAATCCCTATCTGGGCAGGATAAGAACTGGAGAGCCAACATAAGATATGTAACTAGACGACTGACAGGTGATAAAAGGCCCAGCAGTGAAGTATGTGAAAGGGCAAGGTTATCTGCTGAATAATGGTGAGAATAGACATTAATAACAAGGAATTGAAAATAAAATTAAAAAAAAAAAAGTCAGACTCACAATGGGCAGTGTAAAATGCAGGAGGAGAATGCAGCAGGATTAGAAATTATTTTTTATTCTAAACTTTCTCCTTCCTTGTCAAATCTGGCACCTACATTACCCATAGTGCAACTCAACCATGGACAGTTCCGATGGAGATTAGGGTGGGTTGTGCTAGTAGCAAATAGCATGGCCTTGAGCAAGAGATAAGTGTGTGTGTGCGTGTGTGTGTGTGTGTGTGTGTGTGTGTGTGTGTGTGTGTGTGTGTGTGTGTGTGTCTGTAGCAAATAGCATGGCCTTGAGCAAGAGATGTGTGTGTGTGTGTGTGTGTGTGTGTGTGTGTGTGTGTGTGTGTGTGTGTGTGTGTGTGTGTGTGTGTGTGTGTGTGTGTGTGTGTGTGTGTGTGTGGAGAGAGCTGAGCTTCTGCTTCTGAGCTATTTTCAAGTTGGATGCCATTTGTATTGATATCAACTAATGAGATGATATATAGAAAGCAAGACTAAGCAAAATGTTGTGCAAATTGGGAAGTCAGGTTGTACAAAAATGGCCTACTGATTTCTCTGAAGATTATTTGTCTGAGCTTTGTTTAAACAGTGGCATACAAAAATTAGAAAAAACATTGCTTAATATACTGCATGTTTAGTATTTATACGTACTTATTTCAGTTTAATTTAGACCTAGGATTATTTTGGGTACAATGAGTTTCACCCTGTACTTCTTCTGATATTGTATTTTGTTTTTACAAACGTACATTAAAATCCCTGTTGGCATCTCAGTTAATGTCCAAGATATCACGTTTCTCCATCAGAAATCTAGACATGAAACTAGGTTTCTTGACAAAACCACTGTAGTGCATGTAAAAACACTGTTGACCAGGGGGTATGGACCAATATTTGATATCTTTTCACAAAGCTGTTTCAATTTACATAACCACAGATCTAATAAAAGACACGTATCTAACATTTTGGTAACTTCAGCAATAGAGCATTGATTAGCACATTGATTTCTTCATAAGAATAGCTTGTAGATTGTGTGTGTGTGTGTGTGTGTGTGTGTGTGTGTGTGTGTGTGTGTGTGTGTGTGTGTGTGTGTGTGTGTGTGTGTGTGTGTGTGTGTGTGTGTGTGAGAGAGAGAGAGAAAGCGATATGCCTGCTTATAACTGTGTTAGCTAGTCAAACCACTGGACCACTTTGATTTATGAGGATTTATTGTAAAATAACTGCATGGTTCTAAAATTAGGGTTAGGGTTAGGAAGTGGTGCGTGATGTATCTCTTTCTTTCTATATTACACAATGAAAAGGGAGCAGGCCACTGCCCTTAAGCATTTCTTCCAAGACATTTTACAGTAAAGACACATTTAAACTAAATATGTCTTTTCCTCTGTTCCAAGCTTCCAGGCTTTTTACCCTTAATATGTGCTTTATAGCTATAGTCATTTAGAAACTTCTGTCCGCTTGCAGTCCAGGCTGAAGGAGGCAGAGGTCACCACAGTCTGTCACCTAGTGGGAGCACAGGGCTAGAAAACTGCAGGGTAGGAAGCAGAGATCAGCACAAGGTCGTGTATTTTGGCTCGGCACGCTGTGGTTGGCGTTCACACCACGCGTTCTGGCTCAGCCAATGCACAAGCTGCTACGGTGGGACAGTCTAGCTATTGAAATTTTGAACAGTCCAGTTGGAAGAGTTTAGGTAAAGTGAAAAAGAAAGCATTAAATTAAGCGTCAGTGAAGGTTCACCTTCAGGTTGCTCTAAGGGACGGTCAAGTCATCTCGCTGTTCAGGGAGTTTGGACCCTCAAACGTCTCTGAGAATGGTGCATGAAGCTTCCAAATGACAGCATGTTGCTGATGTACATTTGAGGGCAAGTTATGCGGTTATCGCATTGACCAGACATGAGACACACCTTGATCCCACCACAGGGGAGGGTTGTTTTCTCTGCAGGGAGGCAGAAAGGATGCAACACTCAGACTGTGGGAGGTGAAAAGGCTAGCAGGAGACATTTGTGAGCATTTCTTTCTCCTGCATGTTGCACAGGTAACTTAAAGTATACAGATGGTGTGTTATTAATGTTGGTCACATTGAAAACTTGGGGGAAAAAAGGAGAGGCCAGATAAGGGACCATTTGGTATTTACGGAATGGACCACAGGAGGAAAATAGGGTAGGGTTACGTCTTTTTATTCTTTGTTGAGGGAGGGTCATCTAACTTGTTTAAGTCTAGGGGGAAGGGTCACCCAACTTTTGTGTTCATGAAAACAACAAAATTTCAAAGTGGCTTGTTTGGTGCATATTTTTTCCATGTGGCTCTTTCAGTCTCGGCCCCCCATCGCTAGCAGATGGGTGTTTAGCCAGACAGACAATTTGAGCTGTAGCTTTGTAGAGACCGTGGAATTTCACAAACTGAATAAATCCCGTCTGTGTGATAGGTTAAGAAAGGAAAAACTCATAACATGTTATACACTAAAAAATGTTAGTAAGTAAGTTCATAGTATGAGAGGATTTTAAAATGTCCGGAAAGGTCCGCAATACCTTCCCAACAACCAGGATGCGCAAGGGGCAGTAGAATCCGCCACAATGACTGTCTCCAGTGATGAAGCTTTACATTCCTTGGACCACCGTTGTCGTTCCTGTAACAGAGGCATGTACTCCAGAATCCATCTGTGCCAGAAGAGATCCAATGACAACTGAACTTGCCTCCAACGTTGTTTTGTGTACAAATCCCTCTTCTCGAAATGCCCAGGTGGGAGTGCAGGTTTGCCTTTCAAAAGGAGGATGTGATTTGGGGTCAAGGGTTCCAGACTGTTAGGATCATTTGATACTTTGGTGAAGGAACAGTCATTTAATATGGCTTCCACTTCATATAGAAGAGTTTGTAACCCCTCATCATCAACACTTTGCTGATGGGTTCGACACCTGTCTGACCATGCAAATGATTCATTCCCATGTTCCTCCATGATGTGATGCAGCAGGAGTGTTAAAGCTCCATTTCACTCTTGACTGAAGTAATGCATTTTTAAATATTTGGTGATTAAGAGCAGACAGAGCCTCTTTCTTTTACGTTCTGTTCCTACGAAGTTAGTTCCGTTGTCTGATCTGATGTGCAATACCTAGTCTCTTCTGGAAATAAATCTGCACAGTGCATTAATGCAAGAACTGGTATCTAATGAATGTGCCATTTCCAAATGCACTGCCCTGCTGGCCATGCAAGTAAAGATGTAAATGTATATGTGCTGTATTTATATAGCGCTTTTCCAGTCTTAACAACTGCTCAAAGCGCTTTTTACATCTACAGGGAACATTCACCATTCACACACATTCATACACTGTGGCCGGGGCTGCCGTACAAGGTGCCACCTGCTCATCAGATAAACATTCACACACATTCACACTCCGGTGCACAGCACCGGGGGCAACTCGGGGTCCAGTGTCTTGCCCAAGGACACTTCGACAATGACTGCAGGGGCGGGGATCGAATCACCGACCTTCCGATTGGCAGGCAACCGCTCTACCACTGAGCCACAGCCTGATAAAAGGTTATCAACTGGTTTGTTGCATTCTGTGCATCTGTGTTTACAGTGTTTGTAACATTTAGGGCATCTTTATTGTCTAAAGCATTTACTGTAGCCTCTCCTTTGACCTCTGGGTCATCACTGCTGATAGAGACATAATCCACCATGTTAACAGGCAATTCCCCTTCATTCTTGAGAAGAAAATCTGGGCCATGGATCCATCAGCTGCTTGTGAGAAGGTATTCAATTTTCACCCCACATAAAACTCTAGCTGCAGTTCTGTTTTCAGTATCCTATCAACTCGAACTGCAAGCACAGCAGTGGTTAATTCTATCCTTGGGAAGGTCATTTTTTAAATAGAGAAACTCTTCCTTTTCCTAGAATGAAGGCAAGATTAATTTTCTTCTCGTCATTCTGCAGCCTCAGGTACGAAAATGTACCAAAGCCGTACTCGCTGGAATCAGAGAAGTGACATAGCTGGGCACTTGTGAGCTGTCCAGAATCGTAGGGCATGACATCATTTGGTATGCTTAATGTGTTGAGCTTTTTTAGATCTCATAGCCACCCACTGTAGTTGGTAATTTGGGGAAATGTGACCATAGTTGGTAATTTGGGGAAATGTGACCATCCCAACCACAGCTCAACCTGCAGAGATTTTGCATCATCAACTTGGCAGGTAAGGTTAAGGGTGCTAAAAATCCAATGGGATCGTACAATGAGCTTATTACAGACATGTCAGTGGTCTTTCCTGAACTGCCATTTTGAACCTGAAGGTGTCGGTTTCTGCACACCATTGCAGTCCTATTTTTCTCTCGACAGGGAGACTGTCTCTTTTGAGATCCAGTTGTTTCACTTACTTAGCTTTTTTTCCACATCAATTGATTCCAACACTGACCTGCTGTTGCTAATCCATTTCACCAGCTAAAACCCCCCCAACTGGCAAACAGTTGTCAGGTCTCTCACCAGGGCCATGGCCCCTGCTTCTGAAGGCAGGGACTCCAAGCAGTCATCCACATAGGAATTGTGTTTGATGGTGTCCGTCACATACTTGAAACTTTGCCCTAATGTCCTCAGCAGTTTGTCTTAGGGTGAAACTGGCGCAGCTGGGGGATGATATTCCACCGAATAGATAAACAGTCATTCTGTATTTAGGGAGATGTGTTAGTTCACCAGTTGGCCACCACAGGAAGCAAGTAAAATCTACATCCTGTTTTGTCACTTTGATTTGATGATACATCGCCTGGATATCAGCCATCACTGGTACAATTTAACAAAACCTTGTCAGAACTCCAAGCTGAACTCCTGAGCAAAAAGTGTCTGTACTGCGGGATCTAATAAAGCATACGTTTTTAGCATCTTACTGCCTGTCATAGCCTGGATTTGTACAGGCACAATTGGCAAAACACTGTCTTGTGCAGCGGCCCCTATGTGTCCACAAGTCTTAGGAGAAACTGCATGACTTGTTTCTTGGTGTGTGTCCTCTGATTTGATTTCTTTTTCCTTCAAATGGATGTGGAGGCAGGTAGCATGTTTTAGGTTACACAACTTGCAAGACAGACGTCAATGACAATCTTTGCTCTTGTGTCCAACAGTCAAACCCCCAAAACAAACACCTTTCACCTTCAGAAAGTCAATTTTCTCTCTGTGCAGCTTCTTCTCCATTCTGGGGCACAACTCCAATCTGTGACCCTCCTCACACAGCAGACACGACACATTTGTTGACTTATCAGTTACATTTTTCTCTTTTTGCACTTGATGTGTGTTTCCAGTATTAACAGCTTCCACGGAGGTAGCAAAACTGCTTCCCCTTCCCTTGAAGCAAACCTGTGGGACTTTATGTCCAATGTTATATTTTGTTGGTAAGATGGATGTGTCCTGAATGTTTCTAAAGAGTGGATCATAGGCAATAGATATTTGCCTTTCAATGAAACTGGCAATGTCACTGAAACTTGCTTGACGACAGTGCCTCTCCTGTAACTCCTAGGCAGTGTTTCTCCACCTTTCCCTCAGTTTATATGGTAGCTTCAAGACTCTAACAACTATGTTGGATGGCATATTCATCTCCGTCATGTAGCTAATGCCCTCCATGCGTTCCAACAGACCCATAGAAACAAAGCAAAGGCGTGCAAGCCCTTGTCATCTCCCGCTTTCACTGGTGACCATTCAGAGCATTCTCCATGGAAGCTGGGATTATTCTTTGTTCATTTCCAAAGCGTTTCTGAAGAAGTGTCTTAGCTCTTACCCCCTTTCAGGTAGCATGTGTTGACCGTTCTTGACCAGCTCCTTAGTTGTCCTTTGGTGTGCTGCTCTAAAAAGTACAAACAATCTATACTGCTAGCAGCCTTTCCTTCCACTCCATTTTCAAATGCTCTAATGAATGTGCTGTACTTGAGAGGGTCTCCATCAAAGATTGGGATATCTGTTGGGGGTAATGATAGTGAAGACTGCTGCTGCACTAGTAAAGCAGTTATGTCATTTGCCTTTGCATAATAGTGAGAAGATTTTCTTGTTCCACTTTGATTTGCACTATACCATCACGCTGTATGGACTCTTGCGTGGAAAGCATGGCCGTTTCCTGTGTGTGATGTGTGGGGTGATAGGTTTGCTGAGATTGTTGAGGCATGCTTAGTTTGTGATCCAGAGCATGATCTTTTGTTCCACCTTGTTGTACACTGGTTTTCTTAGGTCCTGGCCCCATTGACACTGTGGCTTTGTACCTCCTTTTGGTGGATGATTGAAATAATGAACTTTGTGGAACAAATTCCATAGCAAAGGATCTGAGAGAGGATTTGAATTTTGACCTTTTCAGATATGAATTCATTCCATCAGAATGTGCACTGGAGCTTTGCACATCAGAACCTCTGTACAGCACCGTAACCTTTGCTGTGTGAGCAGCAATTTGACTTTGCAATTCAAGCACCTCCTTTTGTCTAATTTGTTCCTCCCATACCTCCGGTTCATGCTTTTCTTTTAGGCTAGCTGCCATAGCAGGAAGAGCGACCCTTATAGGCTCTGCGTTGAGGTACATAGAGAAGGTTGATGACTTGAAAGACCTGTGGCTGGAGCAGGAAGCTGATGTGCACGTTTTACCACAAACATTAGAAACGCTGTCATTTGGACCAATATCATCAGTGTTCACAGTCATGCGTAGCGCAGCATTGTCAACTTTGTCATCAGCATCATCACCATCATCACGTTTGCATCGCTTCTTAGTTTCAAGCAACCACTCTTTAATCCTTCTAATTATTTCTGTATTGCTGTTCATTTGGGTTTCAACACATTTATTTTGTTTTGACACTTCCTCCTTTTGGTAGCAATGATTATTTTACATGCTGTCTCAGCTAGTGGTTGGCCAAATTAGCTGTTAGCTAAACTAACGTTAGCTTTCCGGTGGAGGCGAACAGACTTTGTTTAACTGTCTATGGTAACAGGTCATGCAGTGTTGAAAAGGTCGTAAATCTGAGTTCATCATGATATCATCTGCGCATGTGCAAACATCTTGCACATGTACAGGACGGATTGAGCAGGCAGCACGGAACGTGTAGTGTACCGACAGGGAGGTCTCCAGGCTGCAGCCATACTCCCCTCAAATGGCCTTTTGGTCCCGGTGATTATTTGTGATATTGTCCAAATGACTGGTTTTTCAAGTTATTTGAGAAGGACGGAGTGATAGCATGCAAACTCCAAAATTAACGTTCGTCTGAGAAATGGAGTTTTGGATAATTTTCAGCTTTGGCAGCTGTACCTATGCTAAAATCATAGACCATTAATATTAATGAACAGAGCATGTGTGACATCACCCATGAGTTTGTGAAGATATAAGTCGTTGAGTTTGCAGCATAGATCGTTAATATTAATATATAGGACTCACCCGGTATATAAAGCAGAGGTTGATTGTGGTAGATGCGATGGAGCTGGAACCCTGACTCCCGCACAACATACTACACTCCTGCAATTAGGACAGAGAGGGAGAGAGGATAGACAGAGAAGCTACCTAGGAGCAGAAGGCCTGAGCGTAGGTACACACCGCCACCAACTTGAGCTGCAAAAAAGCTCTTGCCGCCCCACCAAGGACGCTTGTCAAAAAGTATGGGGAAGCTTTTTTACACTTTAGCCTCTCCAACGTTGCGGCATTCACTGTTTGACCGGGAGAAGCACACACAGCCACGCCCAATACACTGACACTAGAAACCCTTTATAAATTACATTTATAATGACAGACGTTGTATTGTTAATTGGTCGCATCAGGGTCTGTTTTCAGTTAGCTCGCTGAGCTGTAGCGGCGTGCAGGCAGAGCGAGCAGCCGGCAGACTGATTTAGTGACCCGTGTAGGACTTCACCGTGAGCGGACCATTAGAGACGATGTGGCCGGCAGGTAACATTAACTGGCCCCTATGTACAAACAACGTTATATTCTAAACGATAGGTAGCCCAGCAACGGTGATTATGAGCTTGTCCTCAGAATGAATGTTTTGGTAGAAACAAAAGTTTACTTTGTATGTTTCTCCGGGATCTGCCAGCACGAAGGACGTCCATGTTCCGATTGGCGGCTGGCGTTAGCCGCTGCTTTCCGCTGAACCGCGTCATAGCTCATCACCATAAAGTTGAAAAATGTCCACTTTCTGATTGACGCCGAAAGATTTGTTGCTCCTTGCAGCTGAGAGAAACCAACTTCCATTGAAAATGAATTACTTTAGACGCTCACGTTGGTGGCAGTGTGAACGTACGGCAACAGTAGCACCAGGACACATCTATTGCAGACATTTTGCTTTTACATCACATTTTGCTTGCAGGTGGACTTCTGGTGGACCAGTTCCAGCTTTTAAGAGACCCTTTTTTGGAAATTACAAAAAAATACTTTAACCTTTGAAGGTGGTGACTGCTATAATAGATCCATTATTTTATTCAAAATAATATTTATTAAATAGTTTTAATCCACACAACTACTTAATGTTACTACAATCACCTAGCAAACTACAGCAGCTAACTAAGTCAACCACAATATATTGAAGCTCTAAATACAAAGTGCAAAAAGTTGGTCTGTCCTTTCAGCAGAAGGAGCTGAACCAAAAATTTGTTTCTGAGTTTTGGAGAACTTTGGATGTGGTCAACGCTGTCTGTTTTCCTCAACCAGATGAAATGGCACCAAATATGCCGCTCTATACAACCCGTCTTCCTTCAGTAGGCTCTGGTCATTCAGTTTTCAATGTGAATACCTTTTTAAATACAGTAAAAGACAAACATGTGGTTAAGGCATTGTAGATCAAAATGAATTATACTAAAGTTCATGTACAATCTCATTAGAGGACATAAAATATTAAGTAAACATACTCCTACATGTAAAATTTTTCTTAGACAATGTTTAATGTAAAAAAAGAGAAGAAAACAGTCCCTAATCATTTGTAATTGTTTAGATTTTAGATGGGTTTTAAGTGGTTACGTGTGTGATTGTAACCACAGCAAAGGTCTTTCTCTGAAAAAAAAATGCAATGCTTTATAATTGCGGCTTGAAAAAAAATGAAGTTATTAAAAAATGATAAGAAATGAATAAAAACTAGTTGATTTAATGTATTAAAAGGTAAAAATCAAATAATGATTGAAAGTAGTAAAACTCAAAAAACTGCCAGAAATAGTGTACACAACTGTCTTTTAAAATTTGATTAAAAGCTGACATTCAAATAACTTCTGAATATTTGAAACCGCTTGTTCACATTTAAAGCAACATGCAAGTAAACTATTAGGGCTTAGCTGCCAGCTGTAACTGTAACATATAGCAGTATCACTTGTTGACCAACATATACAAGGTTACTGTGTAGGTGTATGTGTTTTGTTAGTCTATGTGTGTATCTGCATTTCTGTGTTTACACATGATTTCTGAGGTATGCCTTGTGCATGTGTGCCTTTCAAAGCCATAAGTGTGACCATGAAGTGAAGAAATTGTATACAATGTGTGTGAGTGTTCCCTTCTCCAGATTTCTAAATCACCATTCACATATCAGTGTCCCTCGGCTAGAGATTGAAAAGGTGGACATTATCCTCCTGCATTGTTATAACAGCTTAGTTATGGAGTCATGTCCAAAATAAGGATCCTAGCAGTCCAGCCAGATAAAACAAAATAACCCTGTCAAACATGAAATAATGTGAGGTTGAATGGATAAAGTCCCAAAAATGTAACTTATTTAATTTATTTCTGGTTGTCAGTTCAGTGAGTCCACTTTGAAGTAAAGTGAAGACATCTCTGTTCTTTTCTTTTTAAAAGGCTGTTGTAATTGTTAAGGCTTGATTATGTATACATATTGTTATACAGAAAGAAAAAGCATGATTCCTGAACAACATTTCCTCTCTGGCTTGACACCAAAGTTGAGCAGCAGTTCAGTTCAAAAGGGACTCCTGCAAATGCTCCTCATTGCTTGTAGGCCTGAACTGAAGGTAAAATCACTTTGTAATGGTTTCATTTTTTAGAGACTTCATCTTTGATTAAGCTAACTCAGTTGGATTGACACACTCAAATTTAAAGAATCACAAGTTGATAGGAATGGATAATAAGCTCCACCTCAGCGATGTGAACTCGGTGATGACTCCCGCAGATAGAAGAATATTTAAAATCAGTTATTCTTTGCTCTCACACTAAGACAATATTTCACATTATTTCACTTGCTTTCACTATAACCCGATGTTACTCCAACCAAAGCACCAGTCTGGCATCTATGCCTGCTAATAGGGTCGTTAATATTCATATCTTCACACAGATGAGATGAGAAACACGCTGGCGAGCACCCATTCACACACACAAGAGAATGTGTGCACACACACACACACACACACAACAAAGAGAAATCAGTTGGCTGCTCAAATATAATTACTTGACTGCTGGCTGCCATTTAGGGCAGTGCCTAGATATATTATTTTGTCAATCTTCCTCTCTATCTTTCTGTCTTTAATCTATATTTCTCTTAATATCGGTTTTCCCTGTCACTGGATGTACGCTCTCTCTCTTCTCACCACCTGTCTTCTCTCAAACATTGCTTGGCAGATCTAACAATGCTGATTTGATCTAATGTACAAGTGTTTTATTTATATCATTTTTAATAATAATTCTTTTTTTAAAGTGGAACTCAATTATTATAGACTGTATGGCTGTGTCTCCGCCACAACAGTAGCTTTCAAGCTTTGACACCCCAATAAAGGCCATGAAAGATAAAAATGCAGGTTTTCTAAGAACATAAATTAGACACATTGACAGTTTTATATTGTTAAAGTACATGACTTTGGCAACCTCTTGCGTCCTTCAGTGTTTTACTTGAAATGTCACAAAGGCAACTGGCGTTTATTGTTGAGACTGGAAGGCCATTCTTCGCCTTGCAAACAACAGTGGACAAAACAATCTCACCACAAGATATATTATGTTGCAGTTCTAGAACCTTAGATTGTATCCCGCAATAAAAGAAGTGTTTCTGACAAAAAAAGACAAAAACAAATGTTTGCTACTGTTTAACTTGTGATCTACAGGGTAGACACTGATTCTGGGACTGTCAAATATTGCCAGAGTTGTTAAATCATCAGTCTCATAACATAGTGTTTTGGTGTTTGATACATGTTTGATACATGTTTAAAACATGTTCAAAAGTCAGAATTTGTTAGTCCTTGGACCTGACTTCATTGATCGTATCACTGGTACCTGACACAACATGCAGTGCCTTGCCTTTTTTACTCACTGTATGATGACAAAATCTATGTTGGAAAAATGTAAAATCATTTCAATCAGGAGAGACATGTTTGCTGATGTGCAAATATTTGTTTTGTACAGATACAGCTCAAATAAAATGTGCAAAGTCTTTGGCGATTAGACACCATTGCTATACCAATCTTTCGTATATCTATATAGGGATAGAAAAAAATCAGACCCCCCAATGGAATCTAGACACTGGTGGTGACAACGAAGGAGCCCGAAGACCAGACCAAAAGAAGCTCCGGACCGGTCAGCTGGAGTAGATGATCGGAGGTGGAAGGGGAGGTGGAGGGTTGCACTCTTGCCTCCGAACAACAGCTGAATGCACAGGGAGAAACTGATTTTAGGCAGGGTTGTGACTCTGTGATTGGCCATTGCCATTTGTGTAATGATTCTGATTGGTTTAGCAGGAAGGTGAACGCCTCCACCAGCTGATTTGAGTTAGGTAAAGCAATGATTAAGAGTGAGGTATTCCTGAAGGATTTACACTGAGATATGTTCCAATCCGGAAAGACTAGCTTCAGATATGCGACAGTCATACAAAGTATGATAAAATATACATTTATTTGGATAACAGCTGAATTGATTTAGGACTGCATCAATTAATAGTTAGGTCTTCTTGAAAGAATTTATGCTGAGCTACATTTGCCAGCTAATCACACACAGAAACAACTAGGCAAATACACCACAGTGCTATTAAATGATTAGTATCATCATCATTATTACATTTTTTCAAACAGAAATAGTTGTTTAAATGCAATTGTATAGGCTCTTTAGAGAAGTGGGTGTGGTTAGCTGATGGACAGAGCCAGACTGACACGTCACATGAGGCAGTAGGTGTGGTGGACAGTTTTTCAAAATTGAGATTTTTTTCCATAGGGAGACTATCACAAAAACAGCGTGCTTATCACAAGCCTTAAAAACGGTTGTCAAGCATGTGTGTTGATGCTGCCTTGCCGTTATGTCTTCATAAAGCTCATCTCTATCTCAGGCAGTTGCATGAAAAGAAACAGTTTAAATACTTTACTTTAAACATGAACATACTGTTTTTTTCAAGTGGAATGCAAACAATACTGTGTGTGTGTGTGTGTGTGTGTGTGTGTGTGTGTGTGTGTGTGTGTGTGTGTGTGTGTGTGTGTGTGTGTGTGTGTGTGTGTGTGTGTGTGTGTGTGTGTGCTCGAGTGCGTGCATGCGTGAGAGAGAGAGAGAGAAAGTCCAAGAGGATCACACTCTGATTTCCTCTTGTCTAAACATGGTGACTGTTTACCTTAGAAGATTGGAAACCTCTGCCAGTCCTAGTGATAATGACACGGTTGTGTGTGTCATAGGGGTTGTTGAGCGTAGTTAGACAAAATGAAGTGAAAGAGTGGGGAAAAAAAGAGCTGCCTACTCAAGTTGCATTGCTGTCAAAAAGGCTGCAATAAAACAATTTAAGGAATTAATTAGTATTAAAATAAGGAGACATCTTGAGCCTTTTCCTTAGGTAAATAGTATGTATTAGCAGACAATTGGCCAGTGTATTGTAAAAAAATAAATAACTGGTTGAATTGTTTTCATCCCCAAATGGATTTACAGTGTTTGCAATTAAATGCTTCAAGTATTCCATTACAGGCTGACACAATCAACAATAAGGTTTTTCTTGTTAAGACTAATACCTCATGTAGTGATTTCCAGTTTAAACAATTGTTCAAATGTCTGGAGCGTTGATTCAAGAACTTGCAGGGTGGGTCACTTTTTTAACATTTTCAGATGGATATCTGCCCACAGCCCTTTTTCACACAGTCAAATGAATGTTTATATCTGTTGCAGAACAATATTAACTCCATTAGTCATTCTGTCATTTTAGATTTGTGAATGATGAATAAACAATAACACAAGCTTTAGAATATTTTCAGTTAAAAACAAAACAAAGTGCACTAAAGTGATGTATTAGCAAGTCTTCGGTCTGACTCATTAATATTGACTCTGCCTGTGTGTGTGTGTGTGTGTGTGTGTGTGTGTGACTCTCCTTGAAATGAGTGACTACACTCACACAAATCTCATTTCCATGGACTTCTTAATTTTGGAGTCAGGACAAATGTTTGTCCTGATTATTCCATTGAATTGAATCCATATCAATCACCCCAGTAGATTTAAATTGAGGTCTGTAAATGTAATGTAAATACATAACTGGAGACCTGTATCGGACCATAATTGTTTAGAGACATCAAGAGAGCACTGTGTTTCCTGTGTAAAATTTGTGTAGACACAGATGAAGAAAAAAAAGTTTTAAAGACTGTTATGAAGAGAAGAAATAAGATACAAAGCAAGAAAAACTGAGTGAGAAATAGAGTTGATGTATTTCCTCAGGGGTCAAAGCGGACTTTTAGACGGGTTTTTAAAGATTGTGAATACATTCTCTATAGATATTTATTATTTCCCTGTGGATGTGCATTTTCAACAAGCTGCAATTTATCAAGGCAGACAGACAGGAGAAAAGAGGGCGTGGCTGCTGGGCAGATAGAGAGAGACACAGGGGTAGAGATAAGTGCCATTTGGATGGAAACACTTTTGAGGACAGCATATAAGTAATTGTTAACACAGGACATCTGCAATATTAATGGATGATTTGCATGAGATAAGAGCTCTCTGTAATTGCTGTAACAAATTACAGAGATGGAAGCTTGGACTGCTTCAGTTCCATCACACCACAAATGTAAGAAGCATACAGCATACAGCACATGAATTCAATGAATAAACATAAAATAATTGGAGATAAATTGTACAGCATGGCTGCAAATAAGAGGAAAATTAACATAATTGGACAAGTCAGAATTTACAGTCATGCAGCTCTTTGAAGCTCGTATTTGGGCAAAGCCGTTATTTGAACCATATAGTTAAAAAAATTAGCATGCAAACATCCTCACAATGACAATATTTACATGCTAGCAGGTATAAGTGTATAAGCAGTTTCAATGGTTACAATGTTCACAGGCTGATGGGACTTAACTTGGTTTTGGAGGTATTCTTATAAAAAAAAAAAGAAATTACCTAAAATTGCCGCATGTAATTAGTGTTTTAGGCCCTTGTGTTTTATTTAGTATCAAGCCAGTTCACTTATTGCAGTCATGATTACACCTTGAATATTGACATGAAATCAGAAACTGGTGACATGAGCACAGCATTAATATCTTACAGTACTTTCCACCCTTAAACTTGTACTTGTCCGAACAAGGGATTACTGATAAGAAAGAAATAAAAAGAGCAGAACAAACAGATGGGGTAGACCTACAGTTTAGGAGTCACAAAAAAAAGGTTGAGGACACACAAGACAATTATAAGGCCATTTTTTCTACAAGACAAGACTATGTTGGGATTGAAACTGAGCGAATATTATCTGGCAAAAGGAAGAGGTTTAGAGATCAAGGTCCCTATCTTGCGCCCGGCACAGCGCGACGCAAAGGCCACCCAAGTGTCTTTGCTTTTTTAAAACCGACTCAGTTGTTAATTTCCCATTTCGAGCCCACCGCGTTTAAATAGCAAATGCACCTGCGCGGATCTTTGTGCCTATGGGCGTGCTAGTCCTACAGGGAGGTGTGTTCAGGTAAATTCTTGGTGTATTGCTATCTTGTGACAGCAGTAAGTGATCGCGCCATTTACCAACAAAAATCTGGTCTAAAACCAATAGCACCGCATTTCATTGAATTTTAACAGCACATTTGTAAAATGCACCTAGGCCCATGCACAGCGTACGCACTATGCTTGTTACACACACACACACACGGAAGCGCAGCAGCACTCACACATGCAAAAGATAAAAAATTAAAATATTACGTTGCAAATTTGCCATCCTAATAGCAATGTACCAAGGTACAAATGCTCCTGGCTTTTAAAGGGAATGGGAGATGACGCTCTGGTTTATTGCATGTGTAATGTTCAGCCCCATGTTGGAAGGAGGAGAATTGGACTCAGGAGTTCTTCACCTGGTGCTTAAATTTATTTCTTCATCAATCACATGGAAGTGCAGTATTGCAAGGGTAACTTGCAAAAATATATAAAATTGAAGAAAAAAAACATGAAACTAAATACTAACCATTAACATCACAAACTGATATCAAACAAAATCCAACGCTTACTCAAACTCTGACTATACCAGCACCAGCACTAGCACCAAAGCAGCCTCGGCCTCCTTCCTTTATACCTGAAGCCCCTCCTACAAGACAAACCAAAGTTACTTGGAAATTAAACCAACACCATTGTGTGAATTCACCATTACCAAACATTTCTAGCTTCATTAAGACACCATGTAACAACCATAACATAAAAAATGAAATGTTACATGCTCTGCTCGGCCCTCTGTACGCCCCTCTGTACTGGCTGACACTTGGACCAATCCAGGTCTTCCCCTCTTTAAATTACTCCAGACTCTGTCACTTCCTGTTTGACATTTCGACCCAGATCCCTGCTTGTAAACGTGAGTGAAACCTTGAGGGTATGTCGGGAGTGGAAATCACCAGTCTTTAACATCCTCGTTGGCTGAAACGGTCACTTGTATTTTTTCAAAAGTTAGTGGAATAATTACATCTGGCATGACCAGATAGTTCATGAATATTTTAAATAACAGCAAACAACTAAATGGCGTAAGGTAATACATCTAATTTTATATACTGCGTTTTATATAGTTTTTCAGGGCTCTGGATTATGTGTCAAGTAAAAAAAATGACAAGTAGCTTTCACCTGAGACCATTGTCGACGCACACAGGACGCAATAAATTGAAAGTTATTGTTGCACCAAACGTCTTGCCAGGCCAATGTTGCAAAAAGGTTGCCTAAGTGCCATGTATATAAATTTGCTGTGAGCTTACTAAATGATTGTGCGTTTGTGTATATTTGGACTTTGTTTAAACGGTGAAGCAGAGAGGCCTCGTTCACCTGTTTGGAGCTGGCTGGTGAATGTGACAAACGGGTGGATCTACTGATCGCCATGGATTACTCTTTTTGTTTCATTGGTTTACGGCAAAATACGGATAATTTTTCCTAACTTTTATGGTGTGATTGCTCTTTGCTGCTGCGTTCGAAGAGGCATCTCAACAGACTGTAGGTCAAACACTGATTCTTCACTGTTAGGCTACATTTTAATTTAATTTAAGTTTCGGGGCATTCCCCCACGTTTGTCTATTGCGTTCCAAGACAGCTGTGCCGCGATTGGATTTCATAGGGCAAATTGTATGGGATACATTTTTGGATTCTTCGGAAAGATGGGTGTAGTTTTTCAACTGCCTTTGGCAGAAAAAGAAGGAAACAAGAAAGGGCTACTCCATAGAAACAGGCAGGTTATTTAGGAAGTGTAATGGTCCATGTTTGATTCCTAACTTTCCAGCAGTGTTGAGGCCAAATTACACATTTGTGACCTCTTTAAATAAAGAGGAAGTAAAACGTTTTATTGCAATATCCACTGTGCAAGTCATTGACACCTCTACAGTACACTGATCCATTGGTTGTGACATGCATAGACATCCGTAGACCTTTGCAAGCACTGTCTTGCAGACAGAATTGACTCGCTCAGGAAAATGTACATCAATAGATATATGTATTTTATGAGCCCCAAATTCTAGTCAGTGGTGTATTGATGTATGCTGAAGCTTCCCATAGCTTGCTTCTTAACAAAACTGGAAATGTCATTACCTGAACACTTATGAAACCCCCATGGTTGCTGCGACACACCATGTAACATTGTCAGCTAACGTCATCACTATGTCATCTCCGTCTGGAGAGGCTTTTCCGTCAGACAGTTTATTTCTGTTTGAAGGAATTTAATAATGTACAATAATTACAATAATATATTTTTTAAATAATTTAAAAGTGCTGTGGTCTATTTGTTTCTGTGTGTGATTAGCTGGCTACTAGTGTTTTTTATATAGTTGGTGAGCATACGTGTACACACCAACTCTGCTTTCAGTGCAGTGGCATGCTTAGATATATTATCTTTGGCATTCAATGTCGCCTGTCTGTTGAGAAAAGTAGTCCAACCTTTAATTGGTTTTAATCTAATCTGTCAGTGTTTCTCCTCCTTTCCATGTTTTCCTTCTTTCTCAATCCTTTTCCATAATTTTGTTCCTTTCTCTATCTCTCTCACTTGCTCTCTCTCACCCTCTCTCAATGCCCCCCCACTCCATCTGTTGCTTTCTCACTGTCTCTTTTTCCCTACTCTCTCTCCATCTGTCTCAGAGGAGGTTTCACTAACAGGGTACTTGACAGGAGAGAGGAGTGCACGGAGAGTGGCCTTTTTCTAGCAAGTCAGCTAGTCATCCAAGACTAATTAAATATCGCTTCTGAGTGCTCAAGCCTCTCTCACTCCTGTCTCTCCTGTCTCTCTCGCTCTCTTCTTTAAAATGGGTGCTTTTCCTGAACTGAATTAGCAGCCCCTCCTTAACCTTTCACTATAAAAAATTACATAGGGAAGCAGTAGCAGTGTGTGTGTGTGTGTGTGTGTGTGTGTGTGTGTCTGTCTGTCTGTCTGTCTCTCTCTCTCTCTCTCTCTCTCTCTCTCTCCCTCTCCCTCGCTTCAGGGTCAACCTCAGCCCCTGTCCATGTAATTGTGAATTAGAGTCTTAAATGAGCTCTACTTCCCCGAGGTGATCAAAAGACCGGGAAGAGGGGTAGTGGAAAAGGTAACTGAAGAAGAAAAACAGTTGAAAATAAGGAGAATTTATAAAAACAAGACTAGGAAAACCCTAGTAGTGCAGCAATTGTCAACTGGCGGCCCGTGGGCAACATCTAGCCTTCCAAAGCTCTCAGTCCAGCCTGCAGAATAATAATGATTTCAGAAAATGTGATGAGGAAATTTTGGGGGGAATTTAGAGTTTCAACCATCTGCAGCAGGTAACATTCCACAGGGAGAGGGCAAACTCATATTGTGCCTCTTTTCAACTGCAAAATTGCAGATCAAAGTCACACTGCAACACCCAGGTAAACCAGAGAAAATGCCATGTAGCTTCAAGCTGAATTTATTTGGATACAAGCGTTGCATTTTGGAAGATAGACAGGATTCTGAACACCAGTGTCTACGCTTCACGCACAGCAGCGCCAAGAGGTATATACGTGTTACATGCTCGTTACTAAGAGTAGGCTACAATAAAATGTTTGTGAGTAAAAGCCGATTCTTATCAATATCCACTTATCTGTTCTATAGGCATGAAACATGTTGGAAGCGATATTTCAATCTGCGCAGTCCACTCTTGTCCAGCACAAAAACACAGTGCAGTACTCTGCAAATAGCAAATTTTACCACTAACCATGAAATTTGAACCTATTCTTGTAAACGTAGTTGCTGGCTAAAGAAACCTTCCTCTTCACTGGAGTGGTAAATTGATGGAAGTATTATAGCACTGCTACAAATCCACATGGCTACTTAATATGCATGTGAATTATGTAATTGTCATGTTTGGGTTCTTCTTTTTTAATGGTGATGTCTAAGGTTGTGTTCTTTTGCAACAGCAACCGTTTAATTGCAAATAAGGCATACTGTACAGGTTTAGCATTACTGAAAGTCAGCTAAATTAATGCGTACTTATCAATCTATTCAGCTGTGGGTTTTCATGTCAACTTTTGGCTTTAGGCTCTCTGACAGGGACATTTTTAACTGAAAACAGGCAAGTGTTTTTCACCAATCAGGACACTGCATACTACAACAATGTTTCCGTAATCACGAATTGTTACGGCACAATTATGGCCAAAATGATGATCACGATTGTTTTGATCAAAATTTTTATCACGATTATTTGTTGATTTTAACCAAAACAAATTTCATCGTCACATAGAGTGTTTATAACTGCGAGATGGAGTGTGATGTACCTTACAATACACAGCTGTGTTAATAACAAATAAAACTGTAGACAAATGTCAGAAGTGTGAACCAGTGCTGTGTGGCGGGGCTGCGTGGAGAGTAAGAGGAGAGATAGTAGAGGAGAGATCCAACACAGGTACAGCTTTACAGAAGAAATAGGTCAACGGCATTGCAGCGGATGCGAGGACATTAGCACTGGTGCGTCCTAGAGGAGCTAACAGCCAACAAACACTACTAGCACCGACTAGCACTGATCACTGCTGTTGTCTGAAAAACAACACAGACGAGACAAAATGTTGAGTTTACTGGTAAACTGGTAAACCTTGAGACCGACATATAAGCGACTGCTATCTGTTGAGTTTTCCTCCCGTTACTCTGTCCTCTGTGACTGTGTACATGACAGGGGTTACGGAGCGGTAGATTGGCTATGCAAAAACAAACAGAGCGTTCTATGAAATGACACTGAAAAAAAAGTAATCGCTCTATCACGGAAATTTTACAGTGGGAAGTCAAAATCGGGATCGCGATTAAAATTTGATTAATTGTGCAGCCCTAGTGTCTATAATGTGAATATGGATATTAAAAGTATGCGTGTGTATCTGTGGTGGTCCCAGTACTGTAATAGTTTGTAGTGTACTGAAGAAGCATACAGTACTACATGACATGGTAATGTCATCATGTTATGTACAACAAGTTGTTCTGGATTACTCATCTAAAGTGTTCTTTTGTAGTTAAGGTTACTTTGTTTAACAGACCAGACCTAGGTGGCATGCCAAGACAATTAAAACACAGCCTTAAATATTGGTCTGTATGAGCTGCAGCATTTAACAAACTGAAATCTAAACGTTTTCCTTAGTCTGGCTATCACCAGACCAAACTCAATCTTTTAGGGTTGAAAACTAGTCTGGGGAGTCTGCTCTGTATTTTCTACTGCACAAGAGGTGTGAACAGTCAGGGACATCACTAGGATTGAAAGACAGGGGGGGCTTAGCCACAAGGCTATGCAAAACTTTCACTTACTTACAAACTCTGTTAACTTTAGGGCTGCATGGGGGGCCAGAAAAACACACTACTCCAGTCAGGCATGACATGCTGAACTAGCTCGTTGCAATACGGTTGAAAGGATTCCATTTAAAGTATGTCTGAATTTAATAACCGGATGGCGAGATGAATAGAAGTTCTAGTATGTATGTATAAACCGTATGTATGGTCTTGTATAGCCTAGTCTACATTTAGGCACCATCTACATACTTGTTTAATTTATTACATCAAACAAATACTGAATGTTAAGTTGGTCAGAATATAGCATTTAAAACATATCATGAAATAATTTAGTTAAGGCTATTCCTTAGTCTAGTCCTGTCTAGACTTGCCAACAAATGAATGTTAGAAGACCCCCTCACACACACACACACACACACGCACACACACACACTTTTCTTTTAGACCTGTAGAACACTATTTACCTCAATCAAGCCGCCTCCCTCAGATTCAACTGCCCTGCCAAACTCCGCCCCCCCCCCCTTCCTCTCTCTCTCTCTCTCTCTTTCTAATTGAATTGAAGGATATACCTGTACAATAGCATTAACAGTGACACTATGATATTAAGGGACTAATATAGTTTTAATAGAGATAGCAGTAATAATGGTAAAGAATAGAGAACTTCGAATACCTTACTAGGAAAGCTATTTCTTGTATTTCACTTTAAACTAGCTAGACTATTATCTATAGACAACTAAAATATTCCTTTATCTTTACCTCAAATAAATGTAGCTAAAGTGAAGCAAGTAAAAGTATTTAACAACTTACATTTTCACTCTGTATCACTCACTGTGTGTGCAGTACATAGACTGTAAATTATAGGTCTACAGTCTATGGTGCAGTAGCGAGTCCAGACCAAAGATTTGAAACGAGACAAGATCATTCCTGCAGCTACTTGCAACCATAGACTGTATATAGACAGTATATGCTTCCAACACACCGGTCTGCAGCATTCTGAAAGCTGCCAGTTTAAACCAATGACAAGAGACAAGACGTTGTATCATCTTCATAGTCATTGACTCTTTGCACTTCAGTCCAACTTTTGACTTTCTGGCTTTTTTGTAGCTATATATATTATTTGTTGTTTCTAATTATGAATTTGGAAACTTCAATGATAGTGAGATACTTATTACAATTGCATTTTAAACTATGAATTTGGTAACTTTAATGATAGTGAGATACTTGTTACAGTTGTATTTTAAATTATGAATTTGGTAACTTTAATGATAGTGAGATACTTGTTATAGTTGCATTTTCAGTAATAATTTGGCAAAAACAACATTTAAGTATCTAAATTAATGGCTTTGTTTTTACGCTGCCTGGCGCGCTCTCTCTTCAACAACTCTTTACCTCTCTTGTCCACATACGTTACCGTGCAAGCGGCAACTCGTCAGCCAGTCTCTAAAACACTGTCATTTCAACCAGTTGAAAGTTTGTGAAATAAAAAAAATAGTCAAATTAATTATTGTTTTATTATTTGGGGGGGGGGGGGGGTTAGGAACATTTTGGGGTAGCTTCAACCCCCCTAAAATAGGTCTAACAACGTTCATGTCATGGCATAGTTCAAATGACTCTGTATGGAATTGGATAGTTCTTCAACCAATCAGACCATTGACACCGGGGACATAGCTGTGCTTTGGTGACCGCTTTGTCCAATGTAAACAAAAAGCTGCTTGGTCGCTTCTCTATCGTCATTGTCGTTAAACCAGCCAATAGCACGCCAGCCTGAGCTGCAAGCTGCAATCAAAACGCCGGCAGTGTTTACCCAGTCTACATTTTCCTACTTCCACCTGACAAATTTACTGTTTATTTCTTCTCACTCTGGTGCACCAATGTCAATATCTGAAACTAAAGTTCCACTGACATCTGATGGTTCTATTTTAAAGTTGATTAGTCCTTTCTTCATAAAGTGTAGGCCTACTACTTTTTGTTATATGAGTAGTTTAAAGTTGTTAAACAACTGCAATGTATTTTTTCCAAAAAGTTAACTTCATTGCATGTGCATGTATAATACTTCCAGCTCAGGTGTCACTTCAGACACTAGTACATTTGAATTAAATAAAGTTTACCAGTATTAAGTAATATAATATAAATATAAATGTATTTCCCATCTGTATTACTAAAACCTTCACTCCCTTATTCTCCCACCTCAGATCCCTCGAAGGAATCTAAGCCGCGGCCCACTTAACATCCCCAGGCAATTAATGAAATCCTGTACATTCCTCTGACTGTTAAAATTTTCAACATGAGGTGACTCTGTGGTTGCATTTGGTAGGGAGAGCCAAGCAAGCTTGCCTCCAGGGCTGGAAATTAGGCTTTTCCACTTATAAATGGTACATGCTACTGACAGGCTGTGTCCAACAGGCTGAACACCACACTGTCAGCCTGTTGGACACAGTAGCCAAGAGTGGGTGGCTGGAAATTAGACCATCCAATTTCCAAGTGTTGAAATGAGGAGAGGCTTGGGGAGCATAAGGGAGGTACAAGAGGACAAAATGAGCAGGAGCCACAAGTAGAGTACTACAAGTGCAGTGAATTTTTAAAAATTTGGACTTTTTGTCTCTTTGGCTTCCCAAAGTTCCTTTTAAAATAAAATATGACTCACATGCAAGGAAAACTAAGACTTAAATTTAAAGTATTTTGAAAAAAAGGACACGCAAGTGGTACTCTTACGGCACGAGCTTTAGCAGCAGTTACATTAGCTGAAGGCTTAACTGAGCTTCTTGAAGATGAACACGATGCAGAACATTCTTACTTGACATCCGGGGGAATGCTGCACAAAAGTACAATAAAGATATCCAAGATAAGTGAAAAAGCGCAACTTGATTTAGTGTGATCCTCTCATTGCGGCTTAATCGGTTGCACTTTTGCCGAGCCAGGATGAACAGTTGAAGCAATATCAAGCCAGGTGTAGATAGCTGGGATAAATGCACGTTCCCGGCTTTCTTAAATAGACCACGGTATCGATCACAGATTTACTGATGCAGAGATGGACAAGACGCATGGGGCATATGTTTCACCCAATGAACAGCAGCTTCTAATGGAAAGTAACGAGGAGGTGAACATATAATATGCAGATAGGGAAATATGGCTGTTATCAAACGGAGAGAAAAAGCCCAACAGACAATAGCGGAGCGACTGAATGCGTAAGGATGTAAAAATATCTACTTAGTCTACTAGTCACTCCACATTTTTACAAAGTTGTATGCTACACTGTGTTTTTTAGTTGCTTTAAATATGCTAGTTTCATGTATTGGTTTTATTGCTGTATCTGTTTTTATGGGATAGATGTGCTGGATTTACCGTAAAGTGTCTTTGAGTAGCCTACCATGTAAAGCACAATGTAAATAAAATGTATTATTATTTAGCCTACTTTGCCGTAAAAGTGAGCAGGAGGAATTAATGTTTCTCGGAAAATGGAGCCTAAGGACTTTTCAAACCCCTATTCACAACGCGTGAACATGTTTTACAGCCATATGCACAAATCTCCATAAGCTATGTCTAGTTTTTTGTAGAATTTATGTTCATACAGAACAATCAGAAAGGGACAAAAACTAAAAAAGAAATACAGTAAGTGACTTCAGTACACGCTGTGAGCATGTATTCAAAACAATCTCCATGTTTTTTTTAATCTTCTGACAAGTGACAGCACCAAAATAAAAAGATTAAGAAGTATTGTGGTGTTCCCGGTGTGATGAATGTAAACTACACTATGTACGTACATAGGCCATGTTATTGGTCCAGTGACGTGAGACTAATTGAGAAGGTTATGAAACCAAAGTAAGCTATAATTTAAAAAAAACAATAGGCCTATATATTAAGGAGCAACAAAAACTATCCTTTTTTAGAGAAGGACAAGCAACAAGAACATGAAATCATGAATGTATTGGTCTCTGACCTGTCTGCCATTAATGTCATGGAGGAAATCGTTGCATTGTCCCATTTAATCTCCGGAGCGCGTGAAGTGATGCACAGGTCTGCCGGCAGGCAGCGACCACTGGGCAGCCTCGACACCCTACCGTCCCACCAGAAAAAGTCCAGACTCTCCCGATTGCCACTCGGCATCTGGGTGCCAGTGCAACAATTTCTAACCATCTAAATAACTGCTATTGTAGGGTTTAAATCCAACTCGTGACAAATAATGCATGTTAATAAAAAATAAAGTAGAACACATTCAGAAGACGGAATAACTGTTTAACACGTTTATGTCGGATCAGAGCGGCAGCTAATTTAACACATGAGACTCCAGGATCAATCTTAGCCTGGCTGTTAGCCTGCTCTGGAACAGGCTAGCCGTGAAGAATAAATCTCCATGGTTACATGGCTCGGTTTAATTCAACCTGGTTTTGTGCAACCAAGTCAAAGCTAAATTCATCCAGGATAACTTGAATATCCTGGCTTAATCCCTTATCCTGGTTTCGTGCAACAGGCCCCCAGTCTAAAAACTCAATATCATCGGGATTGGGGTCCGTCATGGCGATGTATAACCGTTCGTGTGGACAATACTTACTGAAGACAGAGCACTTACTCCTCTATGACTTAAAGGACTTGCCACTTTAAACAGAAATAATTTTCCCAAAGTGGAATTTCTTTAAATGCCCCGATCAGCTTTTAGCACGCCAGTTTCTCTCATTGCATAAAACAGGACTAAAATGCAGAAGTATACCCTCAAGAAGTGTTGAAAGGGTCCAATCACCATGCAACGATTGACTCTGTAAGATTTTTTAGAGAAAGAAAAAAATATAAAGACCAACTTTTTAAACCACTCACAGCATCATACCCCAACTTGGATATCATGTCACCACATTTCTAAAAAAATTCTAAAGTTAAAATTGTAATGTCAAACCTTTCAACCGACCAATCAATCTAGCAAGCGGTCTGTCCAAAATTAAGCTCAGTGCAACAGTACAAAAAAACGTTTTCTATTCTGCAGCTATCAACCTGTTCATCGTGATACAACAAACATGAAAGCAAAGGGAAACTCTCTTGTTCAAAGGTACATTCTGCCTGTGTGTGTGTGTGTGTGTGTGTGTGTGTGTGTGTGTGTCTGCGAGAGAGACTGGGTGTAACAACACAACACAACACTGGTTGCCAGTTTTTTATTTTTTATTTTACTCGACCCTGGTGGGCAAAATAAAAAATAACCACCCAATGTTTTCAGAACTTTTAATGAATCTCAATCTTCAAATTGAGTACCATACAAAAAATATAAATGTATTTAGTCTTCCTCTGTCTGTACCTCCAGGCTGTATCTCTCTTTCTCTCTAAATGAGTGGCTCTCTCTGTCTGTCAGTCTGTGTGTGTGTGTGTGTGTGTGTGTGTGTGTGTGTGTGTGTGTGTGTGTGTGTGTGTGTGTGTGTGTGTGTGTTTTTGTGTGTGTGTGTTAGTTTGTGAGAGAGAAAGTAATGTTGGGTGCACAGATGGCCGAGCAGAGGATGATTAAAGTGGTATTACATTGTCGCTGGGTTGGCACACACTGCTTTAATTACCAAGTGCAGCAAACACACAAAGACATGATACAAGATATACATATTTACACAACAAACACAGTGATACACAATACCATTCAAAAAATAGACACATACACAATATGAAATAAAATACATCCATGCAAAATACATTCACACAATTTCAACACATAAACAGATAAAACACTGACACATAACGCACAATACACAAAATTAAATTAAACCTCAGACCAACTGTTTTTCACTCACAGCCACTAACAATAGGATTCACTACACACTAATATATTTGCAATAGTGTGTGCAGGCCTACTTCTGCTCAGCAGCAGATTTAGTCAAAACGTTATTAACAACTCCACAAGAATATGGGCTCAGTTAAGAAGACATTTTGGCCTTCAAAGAGCCTCCACCATTTCCCCGGTCATGTCAAATCGTATGTTCCGTCCTCCATAGATGCAACATTTACTGCATGGTCTAACTAAGGGATCACAACAATTCGCACACCACCATCTTTCTCTAAATGGATCAAAGATGTTCTATGTTTCTTAAAATTGGAGAAAATCAAGTATACACCCGAAGGGTTTGCAGCAATCTTTGTTAAAGGTCCCACGGCATGAAAATGTCACTTTATAAGTATTTTTATAAAGTATTTTTTTTTACATTAATATGCGTTCCCCCAACCTGCCTATGGTCCACCAGTGGCTAGAAATGGCTAGGTGTAAACCGAGCCCTGGGTATCCTGCTCTGCCTTTCAGATTGGTTGATCTGAAATCTTACCCCTTATGAGGTTACCTCCCCTTTCTCTGCTTTGGCCGCCCAGAGAATTTGGCCCGCCCATCAGAGATGGGAAGTAACAAAGTACAAACACTTTTTTACTTCAAACTTAAATATTTTCTTTTCTATTTATTTTTTTGGCAACTTTTTACGTTTA
This sequence comes from Etheostoma cragini, assembly GCF_013103735.1. Classification (NCBI taxonomy): domain Eukaryota; kingdom Metazoa; phylum Chordata; class Actinopteri; order Perciformes; family Percidae; genus Etheostoma; species Etheostoma cragini. The sequence goes on from NC_048411.1 coordinate 22,306,242, forward strand.
CTCCTTATTCATGTTAAAATACATGAATTTCGGTGCTTTCTACTCCTTACATCTTTCCAAAATTGGCTCATTACTTTAGTTTTGTACAAAAGGTCGTCTATCAGGTGTGATTGTGAGTGTATGTCAGAGAATCGCGCGGACACGCGCCTCACACCGTGAGCAGGCGCGCACCGAGACAAAAGTGAGAGAAAAGAAAAAGAGACTAGTTGTCCGGAGGATAATCACTTGAGATTGTGTGTATGCATCTATGAGAACTATAAGTTGTGAAACTTATGTTGTCAGTTTATTTAAGCCTGTTGTTGTATGGGTTAATAGTTCTTGCAAATTTAAAAGTTAGCTTGTTTGTGTTTTTCACCTGTTAACTAGGTTACACCTGGCTGTTGATTCGATATAATGGCGATTGTTGAACGCACTCATTAAGAAAATATAATTAATAGTGGGTTTATTGTTATTTACTAGTATATATGATTCCTATGCATTGTGTATGGTAGTCTTTACAGTGTTATTTATTCCTTTGATTACCAGACAAACACACAACCATGTTTATACTAATGCTTGATTGTAATAAAGCATCAACAGAGAGAAGTTGTCTCCGTCCGTGTGTTAACAGACACACCTGGGCCGAAGTTGTAAACCAGAATCAGCTTTAAATACAGTCCTAATCTTGTCCTCACTAAGTTTCAAATAATTACCTATATGTTTTAGGCCTAATGGTAAAATGTAGGTAATGACATATAAACAGCCTTTTTTTTCCATGTCCACTGTAGTTTCTCAGTGTGCTCTCTAGTAACATCTGTCTTGTCCAGGAAAATTTGTCATTTGTAAGGCTACTTTTACTTTTATTCTTAAAGTATATTTTTTAAGCCTCTACTTTGTTACTTTTACATGAGTAAAGACGTTAAATCAGTACTTCTACTTTTACCAGAGTATTTTTTAACACAATTATCTCTACTTCTACTTGAGTAGGGGAAGTGAGTACTTTTGCCATCTCTGCCGCCCATGAGAAAGAGACGACATGGCTTTCAAACGAGCAAAGTGGCAGTTGGTCAAGGCCACACCCCCAGCCTCCACCTTGCCCCATCCCTCTCTCCTCCTTAATAGCTACAGACAGAAATGGCACGTCCTGAGGAGAGCTCATTGTGAGACTGGTTCTAGTGCATGTAACTCTGTACCAAGGCTGAATTTCGGGAAAGAGACTTCAGATATGGTATTAGGAGACCACTAAGGTTTATATAAAAGCATTCAAAAAGCACCATGTCATGGGACCTTTAAAGTTTGGAGGTCCTTTATGGATTTCTATGACACACTACAAGAACACCTTCACACAGATTAAATCACATATCCAATGAAATAACAGAGAGCAACTTTGTCCTAGTGAGATATAATTCTGAAAGTTAAAATATGTCCTGTATTATTGTGGGATAAAGAACTCTGAAAATTAATAAATAAATTGTTTTAAAAAATAATGCCTTTGAATTCATCTGTAGGGTTCTTAGTTTCATCACCAGTTCCTCCTGTCTTATGTTGAGCAAGATACTCTTTTGTTCAGTATATGAATATAAACGTCAAATTCCCTGAAAAAAATGCAATTAATTTTGGATAAAAATGGTCTGCCATTAAACAGTCTGTCTGCTTCCTAATGAAAATGTAATTGTCAACAATGAGTAGGAATCATTCTTGTGCTTTCTTACTCACAAAAAAAACCTTTCTTTAAGAAGAAGAATTAAGTATATCATAATAACATGAACTGTTCTGTAGCTTTTCATCACAAAGCAAACCAACTATAATGTCCCATTGAATCATAATGCAATCTCAACATTTGTTATGCAGTCAGATCCATCATGTAAAATGTGTTGCTAAAATATGACATTGACACTCACAGTATAAACAGCTTTATTGAAATAAATTTCTGCTGTTTACACTGTGTGTGCCATTCTTTTCGTTTCTCACTTAGAACTCTTTGTATTAGATTATAAGACTATTACAATTGCAATTTCCTTCATACATTGATATTTGACATTCAACACAATGGAAGAGAAGAACAAAAGAAGCTCAGCACAGTGGATGATGATTCCATGTTATTATAAAAACTGGTGGTATTGGTATCAAATATAGCTACTTTTTGGTATCTGTAGCAGTCTTGCAAACTGTAAAGTACCGCAGTTAGCTTGTTTACCTATTCTTTGATCAGGCAGTTTAAACATAATTATTTTCCAATTTTAGACTGTAAAAAAAAGTTATTTATATTTTAGAAATGTGCCTTTTTTTTAATTATAAAAACATTTTGTAGAAAAATGTTTATACTTCACAAAGTAAGTTGGGAAGTATAAACATTATATAAGTATGCCTTCCATATTGCAACACCTGCAACAGATGTTAGGCTTCCATAGATGTTTGGACAAAATGTTTAACACATGCAGTAAATGTAGGGGAAAAAGAGAAAGAAAATGCTAAAAAGTCAGAGATGAGGAAACAAGATAGAAAACACACTCTTCTCTCTCAGTCTAAAATTCATCTGCAGTTGGGGATGAATTGAGGAGCAAAGAAGATGTTGAGAAAGGACAAAAGAGAGAGGAGGAAGACTGGGGTGGGGGTCAAGAGCTCAATCTATCCCTTAGATGAAAAGCAAACGGCAATTGGTGAGGCACAAACATGCGTGTCATCCCTGGGAATTGGCTGGCAGTTCGTGGCTCATCAGGGTCTTTCTTTCCCTTTTTCTGTGCAAATGGGAAAGAGATGAAGAAGAGGAATGAGCACGAGAGAGACAGACATTTATATTTCATTGGACTAGACGATGCAATGTCAGTTAAACTGATGTTGCAGCTCTCCAGAGGAGGAGTAGAGATGAAGAGTAAAAAAGCAAAAAAAGGTGAGGTGAGGGGGGAGACAGGGCGAGATGGAAAAAATTGTGAGACATGAGTGAAAAAGCAAGAGACGGGAGAAGAGGAAGGGAGCGTGAGAGGTTAATCTAGAACAAATATCCGTAGTGACAGAACAAGAGGGCTGGATGCGGCGAGTTGTTACTGGGAGTGGATAAGAGGGGATTTACACAGCGAATGGAGAGGAAGGGAGTGAAATTGGAAAACAGAGAGTGACCAACACAAAAAGAGAGATGCTAAAATGAGGGTGAGACAGAAGGAGAGGGAGCAAGAATGGAGAGAAGTGGGCACCAAAAGAAAGAGCCATCAGTACAAGAATGAGAGAAGGAGAAAGAAGGCTGTTGAAAAGAAAGAAGTGCATGAGAGCCATCAAAAAGACAGGGACAAATGCATAGAAACACAACTTGAAGAGTGGGAGGCAGAGAAACAAGAAGGATATAGACTATATCAAGCCTGTCAGAGTCAGGCGTCAGAGCGGATGTCAGAGTTACTAAGAAGTAAAGCAGAGCGCAGAGCAGATGAAGACAGGCTGAGATGGTGAAGTTTCTTGATCCTCTGGTGCCACTCGAAGGTATTAAAAGCTGAGCTGAAAATCGATAAGCAAGCTGTGGTCAAGGCAGTCTGTTTTTTACAGAAAGGGGTGAAACCACAAATCACTGCATGCTCCCTTCTCTCGTCATCAAGAGTGCAGGGATACCATGCCCAAAAACATAAATCATATGAGAAAAGATTCCATAGAGGACAAAAATAGGAGTGTAAAATAGTTATCTATGAGCATTTTAAATTCCATGTCACAAGGAGGAGTTGTCATCATCATCATCATCATCATCGTCATCATCATCCCTATCAACAAGTGTGTATGCATGCATTTAAGAGCAGCTTTTCTGTAGTAATCTGATTTCTAAAACCTGTAATGATTGATTTTTTTTTAGTTTCCTAGGGGCAGCGGGAACCAGCTGTTAAAAGCACACTGACTATAACGAGAGAGCAGAAAATGTATGAGTTTTTTTAACATTAAAATGAGTTCCCCCAGCCTGTCTGTGGTCCCCCAGTGGCTTAAAATGGTAATAGGTGTAAACCGAGCCTTGGGTATCCTGCTCTGCCTTTGAGAAAATGAAAGCTCAGATGGGCCGATCTGGAATCTTGTTTCTTATGAGGTCATGTCAATGTTACCTCCCCTTTCTCTGCTTTGCCCTCCCAGAGAATTTGGCCCACCCATGAGAAAGAACAATCATGGCTTTCAAACGAGCAAAGTGGCTGTTGGTCAAGGCTAGGGCAAGGTTGGTACAGCCTCCACCTTGCCCTCCCTCTCCTCCTCAAAAGCTACAAACTCAGAAATGGCACGTCCTAAAAAAGCTAATTGTGGGACTGGCTCTTGTGTCTTAAATTCTGCACCAAGGCTGAATTTTGGGAAAGAGAATTGTCAATTGCTTGGGTATAACTACATATAACTGGCTTCCTAATCAGTTTTTCAGACAGGGAAAGTATTTTAGCAAAGCAGCACGATGCAATGAAGCATTAGGAATAGTAATGCTTAACTCTTTTCAAATAATTGGATTTAAAGTCCAACTAAAACTGAAAATGCCACTAAGGAGCTACTATATTGCTAAATGGGATGTTTTCCACAGTTGAAATAGAGAACATGTCAAGCACTTTGGATACCTGCTGGTTGCTGTAGAGTGCTACTGTATATAAATAAATGTTGATTGATTGATGGATTAATGGATTTTACAGTAAATAGTTTACTGCAATGCATTTAAATGTGTTCCTGCATGAGATGGTTTCTTGTGTGAAAATACTCAATTACCCAATCTCAACATTTTAATAACTTTATAAATTTGTTTTCCCATGCCCCAGTGGCAACTTTCTCTGCTTCTTCTTCAGCCTCAGACTCTCTTACCTTCCCTCTAAACTATCACCCTCTTTCAGTTTTATGACTACTAAGACTACTTGTTGGTCACCTGATTTCCCCAAGCAAGGAACAGTCTAGCATTTCAACAGCTATCCCCCTGCATGCTTCACTGCTGGCTAGCCTTCTGCCTGTGTCTGAGCCAATGCAGTCGGCTTCCTGTTGCCCTAAACTCCCGTTGTCTCAGATTCCAGAGCCCCACATTTTCTTAATTCAAGAACAACCTGTAGCTCAGCCTGCCAAGTTTTCAGCCAAAGTGAGTATGATCAACCGTGACTTCTTGGCTTTGTGTGGCCATAACATTTCCTAGGTCCACAACAATTCTAATCTCCACTACAAAGTAAGCTAAAGTTCACTCCAGTGCTAAGATTTTCCATTTATGATCTCTTGGTGGAAAGGTGAGGAGTATTTTGCCTGACACTTACACTCACCGGCCACTTTATTAGGTACCCCATGCTAGTAACGGGTTGGACCCCCTTTTGCCTTCAGAACTGCC
>NC_048411.1:22311625-22315447 GCF_013103735.1 Etheostoma cragini
GATTGGCTGCTTAGAAATTAAGTGTTAACGAGCAGTTGGACAGGTGTACCTAATAAAGTGGCCGGTGAGTGTAGTTGCAACTGACAAACATTCGCCCAGGCTAAATCCCATTTCATGCATATACGCAACATAATTACATTGTCTTTTATGTTGTTTAAGGTGTTCAAAATGATACTTGATAGAACTTTACCTTCAGATACACATCTAGTGAAAGATTTTTTTTGTTTTAAAAACACTCACCATCTTAAGTACCTGTTGTACATTGTTAAAAAAGCATACGTTTTAGTAGCACTGTGCTGAATTGGTTTACTAATTACCTGAGTGGAAGAACTCAGTGTGTGGTATTAGATAACTGTACCTAATCCTTGCTAGAAGTGAAAATGGGTGTCAAGGATCAGTTTTGGGTCCTCTTTTATTTATTTATATAAATAATTTAGGTGTGAATCTAAATCAGACAAAAGATAATTTTTATGCAGATGATGCTATTTTGTTCACCTCTGCTATGTCGTTGAAGGAAGCAATTCATTATTTACAGTCTGTCTTTAGTCAGGTACAACAATCCCTGTTAGGATTAAAGTTGATATTAAATACTTAATTAATGGTTTTTACACTTTCACATTCTTTTATAGATTTTACGATTTCAACACAAAGTGGTACTCCAATAGTGAGAGTGACTTCCTGCAAATACCTAGGTATTTGGTTGGATGATGAATTGTCTTTTCGGGTCCATATTGAGAGCCTTTAAAAAAAACTTAGACCCAAATTAGGTTTTTATTTTAGATTAAAGAAGTGCTTTCCTTATTCAGCAAGGAAAAAGTTGGTGCAGAGCACATTCACATTAATGCTGGAATATGGTGATGTAATTCACATGCACTCTACTTCATCTTTATTAAAAAAAACTAGATGACCTATACCACTCAGCCTTGCGTTTCATTATAGGTGCAGCAGCTAGGACTCACCACTGCAATCTGTATAAAACTGTACAATGGTCCTCCCTCTCCCTCAGAAGGAAATTCCATTTATTGATTTTCACTGCTAAAGCACTAGTGGGTAAATTACCCTTCTACATTTCAAATTTGCTTACTTACCATAAAAGTGTTTACAGGACAAGGTCGTCAAAACAATTACTATTAACCATTCTATCAAGAAGAATAAAACTTGGTAAAACTGCTTTCTTATCATATGCACCAAATGTCTGGAATGGACTTCAAAACACCTTGAAACTAGAATTACTTCCACCTTTCAATATTTTTAAAAACTTTTAAAGTCAACTCTAACTGAACAGTGTGATTGCTTTTAACTAGGTGCCCTTTAAGTTGTATGTCTGTATCCGCTTAAGTGAAGTGTAATGTCTTTTTTGTATTTTAGTATGTATAGAGATTTGTCCTGTCTTTGTCCTGTCCTTGTATTTTGAAACCTTTTGCTGCCAGTCTTGGCCTGAACTCCCTGGGAGAAAAGTTACTGTAACTCAATTGGACTTTTCCGGTTAAATAAAGGTTAAATAAAATATTTTTTTCCTGTGCCCATTGTTCCAGTTTTCTGGCTCTTGAATGGGGCTGGACTTTGAAGGACTGTCCACACTAAAAACAGCTGTTACTGAAGGATTTTGTATTCGTTAGCCCATTTCATTGCTTGCATGTCAAAACATGCACAATATATGTAGCTACTTAAACATCAACAGTAAATTACTCTGTTATACTTCTTTTGTATTATGCCTATACCCAGGCAACAGCCGTGCCCAAAGGCATTACATTTTCGGGTTGTCCGTCTGTACCTCCATACTTCCCGTTATTGGGAACCAATATCTCAGGACCCCTGGTGGGAATGTCTTTAAGTTTGGCACAAATGTCCACTAAGATTTAAGCTTGAACTGCTTAGATTTTGGATAAGTTGTGGCAGGACAGAGAGACACCCAGACAGACAGACAAATGAACAGATGCACATATAGCTAGACAGGAGAAAGAGAGACAGATGCGGCCAGATAGAGATGATAAGAGAACAGAGAGACAGATGGAAAGATGGAGATAGATGGAGACAGCAACTCAGCAAGGATATTCGAGCATTTGGCCTTGAGCCTGAATCAACACAGCAAGCTGACAGCTATATATGTAGGCTTTATTAACATAGAAAGGTGCAAATCCATGTGCACACACACACACACACACACACACACACACACACACTCACACACACATATTAGAAACTGAGTAAACAGAAGTTTGCTTGCCACCTGAAATTGACTCTGAAATGTAGCCAAGAGTCGGGGAAAATGTGTGTGTGTGAGTGTGTGTGTGAGTGTGAGAGAGTGAGTGTAGAGGCTTAGCAGGTGGGAACTGGCACTTATGTGTAGATGTGTGAGATCTGGAATTCAGGTGCATCACTTATCCCCTTAGCAGATGTTTTGAAAGACAACCTCTAACATATGCGAACACACACACACACCTTCTACAGGTCTCTGCTCCATTCACTCAGTAAGCCAATCCTTATGGCTTTCCAAAACAGACAGAAGATACCAATGAAAGTAAAACAGATAGGTAAACAATAGGGAAGGAAAAGGAAAGACAGCAATGTGCTTTAGTACATACACAATAGTCAATGTAAATGTTTATTTTTGTATTTGAGCTAGAGTGTAATAGAGTACAGCATGTATTTCACATACAAAGACTAATGGAAAGCAGTTAGTTGTAAACTTTAGGGATTTTAATTATAAAACTTGTACTCCTAATACTTACATTATGTCAGGGCTGTGGAGGGTGCTACTAATTGTTCAGACAATGATATGTGTCTAGTTTTAACTTTAGGCTATAAACAGTATGCCCTTATGTGATTTTATTGAGTATTAAACTGAGTATTTGGGAAGTTATTATTACTTAGTCAGCTTCAAGAGGGATATCTGCAAGTTGAGTTCAGCCAGCCTTGTTAGCAGTTGGGTTTATTGGCTGGCCAAGTCCTTAAAACTTTAAACGCATCATGTGGCTGCAACTTACAACCATGAATGCAGAATGTTTTTTCTCAGTTTCAGTTTAATATATTGTGGTAACTGAAAGCTCTTTAATTGATATAAACCTTACCTACCTGTGCCATTTAACCACACTAGAGAAATAGATCTAAGAATGGCAACGTCAGTCGGTTGGCAATAATTAATTATTGTTACACAAAAGTTTAAATCCTTTGAATACAAGGATTATCTAAATACCTGGAAAGTAGATATGTACTGTATTAAACCTAGCATGCAGATATTACAACAGAAAATTATTCACTAAAGACTAATGCATTAAGGTGTTGCTAAACTATTTAAGCCAATTTGAAAATAACATTGTAAATGGATATTTGCAACAAAAAGATCTGTTGAGATTTGCTCAGTATTGCCAGTGAAAATTTGCAGAAAGTTATGAAAATATTGTCAAAAAATATTATTTCTTTACTTTTCCTGAGAGAGAGAGTATGTGTGTCTGCATGTGAGAGAGCGAGAGAAGTGGCAGCTGGTTTACACAGTGGGCAAAGGATGGGTATTCTGTCAGAGTTGGCATAGGGAAGTGACATCACCTGTCACTGTGTTTAATTAACACGTGTGTGTGTGTGTGTGTGTGTGTGTGTGTGTACTCACTCTCACTCCGATGTCCAAGTCTGTGGGCTTATTTACATGTGTGTGTTAATTAGTGCAATGGTATGTGCATGTAAAGTTGTGTTTGTGTGGAGTTTAATGAGCACCACAGTGAGTGCATATGTGGGATTGTGAGAGGAGGTTTCCGTGTGTGTGTGTGTGTGTGTGTGTGTGTGTGTGTGTGTGTGTGTGTGTGTGTGTGTGTGTGTGTGTGTGTG